>NW_025767189.1:0-600000 GCF_003918875.1 Haliotis rubra
CTGCATGACATACTGACTAGGTAGTAATATGAAGAAATGTCTTTGCTTGGGTGTTCTTTTACTAGCTATAAGTAGTATAAATCTGATACATTGTAAATAGTTGATGCATACCACCCAACATCAAAACCTATGTTTTTACTTCTTTTTTCACTACTTTTTCTTATGACTGACTACCCCAATCAAGCACCAAATCAAATATGACTTCTAGCTGTACCTGTAGTTTCAGATAACAAGAAACGAAATCCTTTCCCCGCGGGAACGCTTCATCGGTTTTCATGACAACAGTAAGAAGGTTTCCTGTTGACTGTAGAGTATCAGAGCTCGTCCCAATACAACTTGGTTTAACAGCTTGGACTTTTCCTCAGCACCTAAAAATACATATGTAATGTTTATATGAGGTAATAGTTTCATTAAATGATGAAACACCATTGGTCTGGAGACAAACAGTTAGAACACATTGGCGTGAACGCACCATGCTACACAATCAATCAAACCAATCAAAACGAAGCAAATGATCATGTGCTTTGATAAAATAATCTTGAACATTTGTGTAATCTTGCTTGTCATACCCCTGGTGGAATTTTAAAATGAATTTGTTGGAAAAAATATGAATGACCAAAACAATAGTCAGACTAAAAATATCCCCAGAGATGTGAAATATAAGCCCAATGTTTGAGATTAAAGTTGATAAGTTACATACAAATATAATAATATTGTTTTGAAACTCATAGCCGCATTTATAATTACATTTCCTAAACTTATTGAAGCCAAGACGCATAATCTCCATAACAAGCCCGCAAAGATCGCCAGGAAATACACTCTGTTGGACCCATGAGAGCTGTTATGTCAACAAACGACGCGGCGCAGTATTTGAATCTCTCACCATCAATTGCATGATTCTTATTAAAAACTTCATAATAGGCAGCTTAAATCCTGTTAACTACGCTCTTTGTACTTTCAATATGTATGCATATATATTTATCAGGATTTTTAAACAATGACCTCAATGCCATAAACGATTTGGCACTCGAATTATTTTTATCAAAGCACCATGGTCATTTACTCGCTTTTGATTAGTTTGTTGATTTTCGCATTATAACAAGCATCGAGAGGGGATGAGTCTTCTTGTAGTTTACGGAAAGGGGTGAGAGGTGACTTAATGACTTACCCCATTAGCATTGTCGAAAAAGATTCAACGTTTAGTTCCCCATATTTTTATAGTTTGAATTATTTCATCAGTTTAATCAAGAGAGTCACGCTTAGTTCCCCCAAATAGCATATTTCTCGACACTTCAATTTTAGTTAGTTTCTGCTTTCAATTCCACTGCACAACAACCATCTTGATCCTTCCGAGAACCTGGCTACAAGAGCCCCTCAGTGTTGCAATGTACAACATTAAACAGTAGTCAACATTATGTATAATTCTAAGAATATGACTTCAATTACAATTTATCCAAGATTCTTGTGTGATAATTGTGTTATCACACAAATACAAAGTTCATATATCAACAAAAGTCCTCTTTATGTCAGCAAGCTTAATCAGTAGGTAGGTAAATCTTATCCCAGCCTTAATGTCTCAGTAAAGCCCAGAAAGGGAAGATTACACCTTTTGCAATTCTAGCACAAGTTTGTTAAGGTTAATTGGCACACTTATATGAACTTAAAATTTAGTTCGAAGTTATTACTGCCATTACATATTACAATATACGGAGAATATTAAGGTGGTTCAGACGCACCATCGTACACGTTCAGATAGTCTCCACCACAGTTACCACTGGTGCCGCCTGCAAGGGAGAAATTGCCACTAAGACGGATCTGGGTCGTGTTAGAAGCTGCCCATATAGTCCACTTGCAGAACATTTTGCTGAAAGTATATAAAATCTCTCCATATATACAAAGTCAACATCACTGATGCAAAAGGCAAAAAGGGATTGAAATGGATCACTGAGGTTTTGTGATAATGGGATTACATAATTTAGAATTACACATAATATCGGTCGATGCTCATGCTGTTGATCACTGGATCATCTGGTGACCTGCCATATAGCTGGAATATTGCTGAGTGGGGCATAAAACTAAACTCACTCACTCACTACACATAATATGTACTGAATGGGTGAATTTTTGGCTGGGTTTTTGAGCCTTGAGGGAATGACATAATCTTTTACTATTTGTGACAATGCATCCAAAAGACGCCATATTGAGGCGCAACTTAGCAAATACATAAACTGTTAAAGCTCAGAGAATATCCACCTCCATTGAACAATTTAACTCTTTTGCTACAATCTAGCCAACAAAAACTTGGAGACAAGAACTGCCGAAGTTCATATTCTAGCCTAATATGCCATGCTTTTCAAATTAGGTATCAAATGGTCAGGGGCATGATTGGCTAGCCTAATGGTTAAAGCTGCCCACTTGTCACGCTGAAGACCCGGCTTGGTTCCCCACATGGCAAATGTGTGAAGCCCATTCCTGGTGTCCCCACCGTGATATTGCTGGAATACTGCTAAAAGCGCCCAATACCATACTCACTCTTTAGTCAGGCTGTTCTCTAGTTTGTAAAGAAGTAAGCTTCTGCTGAAATCAAAGCAGTCGAGCCTAATCGATGCCTATATTAGAGCATTTTGGGTTTATTTGGCACAATAAAAGCTATAGTCTTAATGCCTACAGTGACAAATGCCTACAGGCAATAATAGCTACAGAGTATGTTGTTTTAGGTGAGCAGCAGTGATGCGCTTCCCCTGCACACAAGTGGTCACTTCCACCCTAATGAGTTTAACCTGTTTACACTATGAAAACTTCCTAGAGATTATCCGATCATATCAGCACAAGCAGGTGCCTTATGTATCCTTTTTGCTTGTTTTCACACAATTTGTCTATCTTTCTCAACAGGAACTATATATGTAAAAGCAATGTAATTACTTCTGTTTAGCATGCAATAGATTTTGTACTGAGTAAGTTTGAGAAGGAAACATGTTGAGCTGGTGTGAAGGCTCCCTTTGACTTTCTCAGTGCTGTTGGTCGACTCAGTGAAAATGGAGTAAAACAAATTTCTCAGACTTTTTGCCAGTCAAAATATGCATAAGATGATGTAAAGATATTTGACCCTGTCAGATGTAAAGATATGAATTCAATTATTGTTCCATTTCACAAATATATGAAAACCCCCAGCATTTTTAATTGTGTAGGCATTTGTCCACCTTGTCTGTTGGAATGTTCCATTTATGTAACGGGAGAAGATACTGCTGCTTGAAATCACTGGTGCATTACTTTGTTTATTCTACACTGTAGGCATTTGTCACTGTAGGCATTTGTCACTGTAGGGCCACTACAACAGTAACAGTGAGAAGCCTGGCAGTCTATCCTTACATGTATATGACTGCTAGTCCTTAATGTGGATGTCGGCACATGGCGCTTGTCAAACCTTGAATGTTAAAATGTCGAAAAGTGAAAACTGTGTGAATAGCATTCTAGCCGCAATATTGGGGTTCATATTCTTCATAATGATGCCCAAGGGCAAAATATCACTTTGTCATAGTGACATGACGCCATGAACAATGCCATGACGCCACGCTTTCCATGATTTTAGTGTTCAACACGACACCTCGTGGTCTAAATATCGGTATATCCCTCGCCTTGCCTCAAGAAATACCAACATTTAGGCACTCGTGTCGTAAACAGTGTGACATGGGCACTCATATAATATCCCTCTATGGGTGACACTAGAATTGAGCTCCACACATGGTACACTTGTGAGGAATCAACCCGACTTCGCATGACAAGCCGCATTGTTTTAACATCTAGGTTACCCCACCACCCATGTAACAGTTATTTCAACTTGTGTACTCATACTGATACAGTGTTTGGGTACAGGTCCTTATGACGCTGTCAATCAAGAAAATGGTATCAAGATTTATACTGATATGCTGCACCATAAGAGAATAACAAAGTTGTCATCGATCAAATATCTTGCCTTTTACAATATAGACAAAGGATAAACATGTAAATCAATGTTTTTTCACTTTTCAGGATATTTCCCATTCAAAATTACCCATTTCTTGCTCATTTACTTTTGAAAAGTAGATGGATGAAAAAAATGAAAAGACAGTGTAAGATGTGACTTTTCAGCTGTTCCATATTTCCAGGAAGCATCTGAGAATCCTTAGCACTAACAGTAGACTCCAAAGTTTCTCACAGCTTGTACACTTTCAATTCTTGTAGAAACTCTGGCATTTACAGACTCAGGTCCTGTGAGGGTCCTTACTCAAAGGAATCACACAAATTGGGATTGTCAAATCCCAAATGGTGCCTAATGTCTGTCACCTGCCCGCCGTGAAGAGGCTTACTTAATGGGATCGGTGGTCAGGCTCGCTGACTTGGTTGACACATGTCATCGGTTCCCCAGTTGCACAGATCGATGCTCATGCTGTCGATCACTGGATTGTCTGGTCCAGACTCGATTATTTACAGACCGCTGCCATATAGCTGGAATATTGCTGAGCACGGCGAAAACTAAACTCACTCACTCAGTCACTTGCCTGCGATAGTTTCGAGGGTAGTTTGGTGAGGTGATTGCAGTTTCTTGTGATGCGGCAACATACATTCCGCCACACGTATATGGGTAGATATCTATTGAACATAAGGTCTTTCAGTATCAAGAGTATTATAATTAGGCATAACAAACACACATTTAAATTCCTACTTCACATCTGCAAATAGGACAATAGCTTGAATAATTGATTTAGTGAATAAGAATTGGTTTTCATCAACCCATGTTTGTCGTAAGAGGTGACAAATGAGGTCGGGTGGTCGGTGACTTGGTTGACAAGTGTCAACATATCCCAACTGCATAGAACGATGTTCATTATATTGATCACTGCATTGTCTGGTCCAGACTCGATTATTTCCAGACATATAGCTGGAATATGCTGAGTGTGGCATTAAACAACAAACAAAACAAACATGATTTAGTCGCCATCACACCTTCCAGGCAAAAGAAAATATTACATGATTCTTATTTAAGTGCCTTCAATTAAGAACAACATTTGGCGATATAGGTTCACATTGTCCTAAATAAACATGACAGCTTAATTTACTTGACAATGAAGATATGCTGAACAAAATGTCAGGGTGGTAGTTTTGTGCACTGGCAACAGACAGCTTAATATTTCAAATATACCAATCAAAAATTCTCTTGATCCCTTTTGTTTTTGTTACGATATTTAGACGCTTGATTAAACATACCACTGAAGTTCCCGCGGCTCATACATCAGCACAAAGCCAATTCTTCCATGGTCGGAGACATACGCTGTTTGATACACCATGGTCATGTAGTTGCTGTTGCTGACTTAAGACTGGGAGGTCCAAGGCACTCAGCCGTGATTCCCTGTGTGTTTATAGACTTAAGCTCGAACTCTCTGAAGATGGGCCTACAATGACATCATAAAGAGCAATAGAGTGTGTTTGAAAGCCAAACAGTTTATCATAAAGCTGCAAACTTGCATGGTGTGGTTTGCCTCTCAGAGTAAGTGAGTGAGTTGGGTTTGAATTTTAACAGTATATCAGTCATATTACTTAACTGTCAGCTTATTGTGTGTGTGTGTGGGAAAGCCTTCACTGGCAGTGTCTGATGTTTACCTCTTTCATTCTGGTGCTGACAAACCAAGAAACCGAATCATGGTGAATCTTGAATTCAAACCCAGGAATATACTACATTGCATGTGGTGCTGCTAAACGCCAAAGTGTTTTGGCCTATCACATTGAAGGCAAGGTTCTATACCAAAATGTACAATATTTGAAGCCCATTTCCAGAGATCCCTGCCCCAGTATGATGGGAATTTTGCTAAAGTGGTCAAAACCATATTCACACATTCCATTCAGTTAATATATGCCGACGAAATAATAGAAGGATCACATAAAACACAAGTGTTCCTTATTTTTTCCCCAGGTTTCTTCACAAGCTTTGTATCTCACAACTTGTGAAAAAACCTGGAAAAAAATAAAGCATTACTTGTGTTTTCATGTGATCCCTTATTTTTTTTCCTCAGTATATTATCATCACCACAAGTGAAAGGAAGTAGGCGATATGAATTTGTTCAATACATTTGAAATTTATTCTGTCACCTTTTGCTAATGCTAAATATGCTCATTTGTCTTATTCCTCTATAACACCTGTATTGTCATGCTTTGTTGGTTTTACCATCATACAGCCTGACCCTTTTGCTGAGACAACGTCCATTGGCTGTGTTGTAACGCAGATACGATTCTGTAACACGCAGCCGTATTTGTTGTTGAGGGTCGGCAGTAAAGACGTAGCTGTAGGTGATTCCTCTACAAAAATCAAGGAAATGGATCAATAAAACACTTACAATAAGATTAGCATGAAATGTATAGAAGACATAGCGGGGCCCTCGTGGTTAAAGTGCTCCAATGGTCGGTTTTGAAGGGCTGGGTCTCGACTCCTTACTCATTGCTACATCTTTTACAAACGACTTTAATTTTCACTTGCAAATATAATCATTTTGCTTTTTACATTTCAGTAGCTATAATGGATACATAATCTATTTTCATCTTTGACCTTGTAAAATATATTCATAATGCACGTACCGAGGGAATCGTTTTTCAAATCCAGGCGAGGTCAGGTAGAGAGGAGTGCTTCGTGTGGGCATCGTCATTGTCTGCACTCTGCTTGTGGAACCTGTACACGTGAAAGGTGACAGTGTGTTCTGTTAAACCTAAACCATGACAGTTTTATGGTGAAAATGTAATAATTTTCCTCTGCTCAAACTTTTATATATTTTCAACCAAGACTTTTGAGTTTAACTCCTGAACAGTCTAAACACAAGAACTATCACATACTGAAATAATCCTGATCTGTAAATAATCTAATCTGGACCAGATAATCCAGTGATCAACAGCATGGGCATCGATCTCCACAATTGGGATATGATGACATGTGTCAAACAAGTCAGCGAGCCTGACCACCTGATCCTGTTAGTCAGCCTCTAAAACAAGCATAAGTTACTGAAGACCCAGGTCTTCATGGGTGAGGTGCTGTATATAATGGATTTGATGACTGAGAGTGAATGAAACATCATGTGCAACATGCAGACAACTGAAGTCATGACATGTATGATTTAACACTTTTCCATTAGCTGCACTGGCAGCTGAGTGGGAGACCTTGCTTACACATACTGAACATGATGCTCTGGATTGTACGCTTGATTCATGTCAGAATTCTCCTAGGTACACTTACAGAATACCGGATACCTAATTATATACATCTCTATTCTGCGCAAGTGAGGCTCCTATATATAGAAGAAACAGAGAGCGCCGAGCCCAAGCGAAAGGATCCCATAAAAATAATGAATTTAAGGTAAAAAATAAGGTTAAAATCGAATTCTCACCTTTACTGCCGGGTTTAGGAAACCTAACCTGGGGATTTTAACAGAGTTCACTGACGTGAAACAGAGTAAAAAGTTATCGCGGTGTTGAAATTTTATTCAAATGCATGCTGGGAAAAGGAACTCTACAGTGTGGGAACACTCTGATGGTAAGTGTTTTTGATTGGTAAGGTTAGGTAGGTAAGGCTTTTGACAGCTGGGGTACCCCTTTACCCCCATTATCTTACCTTTTTAGCTTTTAATATTGTTTAATATTTAATATTTAATATTGAACGCTGCTCCAACACAGCCTTCCTTCATGGCGCGCATTGCTAAGGAAACAAAACGGAAGTGCGAAAAATAAATGCTAATCAAAATAAAATGCATGGATAGGTATCCGGGTATTCTGTAATCTTGCCTCCTCCTATAAAAAATCATGATCTTTAACCAGTTAAAAATCAATCATTGGATTTTCTCATCCGACTTGACTATTTATATATTGCTATCAAAGAGATGGAAAGTTGCTGGCATTAAAGAGCAAACAAAACACATGTTTCCCAGGGTAACCTACCTCTGACGGCAGAGTACTTGAGGGAGAAACCCCTGCCCGCTGTTGGAGTCGCCTGTAGTGTAGGTCACTGTGAGGTAGTTCTTCTTGACTATTCACAACTTCACCAGCCCTACTACCACACCATAACTCATCAAGCTTCTCGAGGTACCTTAAAAGCAGACAGGACAGGTGATTGATTCAGTAAAAATCCTGTACACACCACACCTTCCAAAATAGCACTGGTCCCTGGGATATTATATTTTTGTTACATTTTTAAATCCCTTTGCTGCACAACTTCATTTCAATTTTGCACATTTATATGATCGAAAGTAATGACAGTTTATGAATACACAATGCCATTTAGAAAGTGGTCACTAAGAAAGTGTAATCCCAAATATAACATGTTACATTTGACTACTTCTCTAAATGGCATTGTGTATTCATAGCTTCGGCTGTGGGAGCCGCGGCAATTTACTTATCAGAGGGTACACAAAGTCCCCAGTCTAGACTACTTCAGTTGTCCGGACCTCCATTTTGTGGAAGTCGGCTGGCTGAGTGGGTTAGACACCTGACTTTGTGTGCTGGCTGATTAGGTGCCTGACTTCTGAGGGTGGGTGGGTCTCAAACTCCGGATGGGAATCAACCCAATAAAGTACTAGAATCTGTACTTTACTAAGAAAGTGTAATCCCAAATATAACATATGTTACAATGAATATTTGTCCACCAATGGGATACATGTCTTCAGCTTCCAAAACTATGTATGCTCGCTACAGGATGATAAATAATATTTTCAGAGTGAAATATCAACTATTTAGTAGCTGTTGGTTCCATCCAGTGAATACAATGATTTTCAATGACTGCAAATTCATGCAAGGAAAAGATGATGTGAAACAACAGAGAGAGCTGTATTCAATTTCCAATTTTTTCTAACGATAATGCCAAGGGTTATTCTCTAAGGTGCTTTTCCTACAAAAAACAATCAAGTAAAGAGCATCTTTATTTGCACACAGATAAAATCATTATGTTTTTTTTGTGTTTTATCATATCATTACCTACCATCTTTTATCATCAAGCTGTCATATCGGCATTCTCGGGCCAATTCAATGTCAAGGTCATTCAGAGTCACTCTGATGTGGTAACCAATCGGTCCTCTTATAGTGAAGGAACAGGTCTGTGATCTGTAAAGGAGAAAATAGATTTAGCTGATACAGATGAAAGACTGACTGACTGAGTTTTTAGTTTTACCGCTTAGCAATATTCCAGCAACATCACGACGGGGACACCAGAAATGACCGATGAAAGAAGACAAGGAGAATGAGTGAGTATGATTTTATGCCACTTTTTAGCAATATCACAGCAGGGGACACCAGAAATCAGTCTGTAAAGCTGTGTCAATGTTTTAAATCAAACTTCAGCTGTTGGTGTGATGTGCAAACACTTCAACTACTAGACTACCCCACTGACTGGAGATAAGGGAGAATTGTCAGTGTGATATCTCAAGTGTTCTTATACATGTATCATTACATCATTGACACCACTATAAACAGTGTACACCAGTTATGTACACATAACAGCATGTCAACTTTACCTTGCAGTAAAGCCTAAAAGAGATGGTCTCAGACCTTTACGAAATTTGGTGAAACTAGCAAGCACAGCGTTGTTAAGCGACAACAACTAGAAACATAACCAGGGAAAACCAGAATTGGAACCCACCATCTAATGTTTCTGGTAAGCTCAATGGAAGCAGAATTGGTGTGAGCAGTATTAGACAAACAAACAATCAGGATCGGGTTTAATAGATGTTAACCTTATTTTGCACCAGGTGCAACCTAAGATAAAACCTAGTTGCACTAGCCAAATTCCAGCTGCACTGCTCTTATCGCAATATGTAATGAAAGAAATGTGCTACTGAATTATTCAAAGCTTAGATAAAAAATGAGCTGACATAAAAATGCTTATAATAGATTTATTTCACAAAAATGACTTGCACCTGGTGCAAGTTAGACGAATAACTAGGTTGTACTTTGTAATATTGGGTTGCACCAGTGCAAGTAACAAAGCACTAAATAGAGCCCTAAACAAACAAACATTAACAGGTTGATATAATAATCTGACCTCCAGAGTCACTAAAACAGACTTACATGAGAGAAATACGCGGATACCCTTGAGATGTGAGAACTTGCTCCGTTTCAGTTGCACTCAATGTTTTATCACACGAGCCAGAAGGTTTGTCGACTGGAGTTGCAAAATAGAATTATCTGCATATTATCAAGCATAAGACATCTACATACACGGGGAAATGATACGACAAGGTCACTATATCATCTGGATACATAGTGAGTGAGTGAGTGAGTTTAGTTTTAAGCCGCATTCACAATATTCCAGCTATATGGCTTACAGTCTGTAAATAATTGTGTCTGGACCAGACAATCCAGTGATCAACAGCATGTGCATCGATCTACACAATTGGGATATGAGGTCATGTGTTAACCAAGTCAGCTAGCCTGACCACTGATCCTGTTAGTCGCTTCTTACAAGCATGGGTTACTGAAGACCAATTCATGGATCAAGATACATAGGTCATGATACAATATGTATCTGTATGGCAATATGCATATTAACAGCAAATCATGTCCAAACTTCTTCCTATAAATATTTCAGAGCTTATGAAAAGGAACAGCTACCTGTTTGTACTGGATATTTTAAGTAGTAAACATGAAATTCTAATTACACTTTAATTTGCCGCAATGTCAAAATGATGGGGTGGGCGGTGAAAACCGCAATTAGTAATTTAGCAAGTGGCGGGTGCGGTGGGCTTTAGCTAGCTAAGGCTTGCAGGCTAGTGATCCAGCGAGGTTGAGGTGTCGGATCGAGCCCACCTGTGACCGGGTGTAAAACCTTTGGAGTCAACTTTGTGCAGACTCTTTCAGTGTTGTCACAACCCCTAGTGTACAGTACACAACCCTGTGCACTTAAAAAGAACCCACGAATCCGTTGGTATTTGACCAGATGGTGGCTACATGAATACGCAAACACCTAGTTGCGGGTACAGCAACGTGCAGTGAACATGGACAAAGTACTGTGACTATGTGTCCCAGTCCACCCAGCTGTGAATGGGTACCTCGCTAGGATGAGAAAGCCACAATAACTCGTGCTCCTAGTGGCTGCAAGAGTTGTATACTCCCCAGGAGTTGAGATTGATAATGCGATGTGCCGCTGAGATTGACATCCAATGAGCGAGGGAAAAAATACCAGCGTCTTGAGCATGCACTAGTGCGTGGATATGTGCGCTATATAAATATCCTATAATAATAAAGTGAATCATTTGGTTTCCATACAGAAGAAAATGTATCACATCATTGCATGAAACTAATACTGCATCCATTCCACCTGTGTATCATCTCATCCTGAGACATATACAGCATTAAACAGGAGCTGTTAACAAGAAAACAGGTGAAAAACATTGCTCTGTTGGTATGGTGCATAGGCTCTAGTATGACAGGGGCTTATATTGAATGGAACTTCCTTTAAACAATAGGGTCAGTGGTGTGGTTCTTTCAAATTTTAGCAAACACAGGTGACCAAGGCATGTTAGGTACAGAAACTCATTAATCAACTTATCACTCACTCACTCTCACTCTCAAACAACCACCCACCCACTCACTCACCCACCCACTCATTCACTCAAACAACCACCCACCCACCCACTCTTTCACTCACTCACCCATTCACTCACTCACTCATCCACCCACTCACTCCACTGGACTGACTCACTAACCCACCCATTCACTCACTCACTCACCCACAACTCTTACTCACTCACTCAAACACTAACTCACTCACCAACCCAACTACTCACTCATTCACTCACCCACCCACCCACTCACTCAAAATACTCACCCTATCATTCATCTCTCACTCACTCACCCAACCTGCCACCCACCCATCCATTCACTCAAACAACCACCCACCCACTCACTCAACCACCCACCCATTCACTCACTAACTCAAACAACAACTCCACCCACTTACTTACTCACTCACCCATTCACTCACTCAAACAACCACCCATCCAACCACCCATCCACTCACTCAACCATTCACACACACTCATTCAACCAACCACCCACTCACTCACTCACTCACCCACCCATTCACTCACTCACTGACTCAAACAACCACCCATCCACTCCACTCACTCACTCACTCACCCACTCAAACAATCACCCACCCATTCACTCAGTCACTCCACCCACCCACCCACCATTCACTCACTCACTCAAAAACACCCACCCACTCACTCACTCACTCTATTCACGGTGGTCAAGATGCAAAGAGTTTCACTTTCACTCACTCACTCAAAACAACCAACCACTAACTCTAGCACCCACCCATTCACTTTCACTAAAACAACCACCCACCCACTTACTCACTCACCCATTCACTCACTCAAACAACCACCCACTCACTCCACTCACTCACTCCACCCACCCATTCACACTCCACTCAACCACCCACCCATCCACCCACCCACTCATTCACTCACTCACCCACTCAAACAATCACCCACCCATTCACTCACCCACCCACCCATTCCACTCACTCACTCGAAAACACCCACCCACTCACTCTATTCAGGATGGTCAAGATGCAAAGAATTTCACTTTCACTCACTCAACAACCGCCCACCCACTTACCTCACCCACCCATTCACTCACTCAAACAACCACCCACCCACTCACTCACTCACTCACCACTCACCCATTCACTCACTCCAGCCACCCACCCACTCACTCCACTCACTCAATCAAAAACACCCACCCACTCACTCACTCACTCACCCACCCACCCACCCATTCACACTCACACAAACAAGCACCCACCCACTCACCCCTCACTCCCTCACCCATTCACTCACTCACTCAAACAACCACCCACCCACTTCACTCAAAAGAACACCTACCCACTCACTCACTCTATTCAGGATGGTCAAGATGCAAAGATTTTCACTTTCACTTTGACAATAATATCATTCTAATCACAGACATGTACGCCAATAATTATAATTTCAGGATTATCTTTTACAAAACATGACAAATGCAAACATGTAATACCAACATCAAGAGACATGAGGACTATACCAGCCTAATTTCCAGCCACTGTGTAAGTTCAGAGAAAGCCTACCTTGTACCTGACGATACCGAATGTCAAAACCTTTGCCTTCATTGGCACCGTCTGAGGTGAATGTGATTAACACTGTGCCATCAATGCTAACAAACGTTTGTGTCGGGGTGCTTGAACCGCAAATCACTTCATTTGGTGACGATGAATCTGCATGAAATGAATACATATTCAGACAAAAAGTATAGCGAGTTGGTTCCCTAACATTTACAGCTGACATCAGAAAGATACATGTCATGAAACAGAAATAAACGACGAACAACCTTACTCACATACTACATAAAGAACAGGGTGGTATGTCCGTCATGTCCATCCCTCCATTCGTCCGTCCTGTCCATCTGTCTGTGTGTGTGTTTGTGCATGCTATCCATGTCCATCTAACCATATGGTGGGTATGTTATACACTTACTGGACATGAAAATTTGAGATCACGAATATTTTGGAGATATTTGTAAGACATTGTATAATAAGTCTTCACTATAAAAGTGTCCTTACAAAGTCATGACCCCTAACTTTATGGTTCAGTACAAATGTGTTATAACTTCATGAGATGCTGTTACACATGCTGAAACAAACAAACAAACGTCGTCTACTGCAGTGTTACATGCTGATCAGACAAGACAAAGATGTATGAAAAGCGTCTACTGAAACTTACATTAGATTTGTGATTGTAAATATATGGATGGGGCGGCGGGGTAGCCTAGTAGTTAAAGCGTTGGCTCGTCACGCCGAAGACCCGGGTTCGAATCCCCACATGGGTACAATGTGTGAAACCCATTTCTGGTGTCCCCCGCCGTGATGTTGCTGGAATATCGCTAAAAGCGGCGTAAAACCATACTCAGTCAGTCAGTAAATATATGGACAGGCAAATAGAGGCAAAACTTACGAAGGTAATCCACTTCAATTCTGTCTTCATTACAGGTAGGAGGTGTGCCAGATATTTCTACATGGATGACCTCGACCTCTATCTTCCTTTCTGGGTCACTAGTTGATATTGTCCATCTACATGCAAGGTTGCTGAAAAGAACAAATTAACATCCTAAAATTCCCACTGAAAAATATTCAATCTCAAGAAGGCAGTCGTTAAGTTTTTAAAACACTACTTTGACTAGTATTCAAGTTCCATGTCTGGGTTTGAATATTGAAAATCCGGGTTAGAATATTGATCTTCAGTAACCTATGCTTTTTGTAAGAGGCGACTAACGGATCGGGTGGTCAGGCTCGCTGACTTGTTAGACACATGTCATCAGTTCCCCACCATAGACCGCTGGCGATGTATGCTGTTGATCACTGGAATGTCTGGTCCAGACTTGATTATTTACAGACCGCTGACATATAGTTGGAATATTGCTGGAGTGTGGCTTAAAACTAAACTCACTCACTTCACTCACTAAATGTCAGCATGATGTAGGAGAAAAACATGTGACATTCACTCACTTTGGTGAACCCATGACAAACCCCGGAAACAAAATCGTGGTCAATCTGGGATTCGAACCCACAATCACAGGTTTCTGACACAACCAAGGGATTCAACTCTCCATAGCAACTTGTAATGCCTGAACTGACTAGGCCATTCCAGCCCTTAGAAATCCATACAGATTGGGGTCATATTTTTAATGGCAGTTGCTTATTTTGCATGAATTTTCCCTAGTTTTCAAGGAGAAATAGTGTTTTGGATAATCGATTGCTGGTGTTTAAAAAAGGAATTGCAGCTCAATATAAGTTGGGTGAGGTGAGGTGAAATTGGGTTTAACGTCAGGTTTAAGAATATTTCACTATATGAAGATCGCATGTGTCTGTATGTGTGTGTGCTGCTTGTACTAGCCCAGACTGAAGCTGGTTTTATAGTGCTAGCCCACTGAGATACCATGCCGCAGTGAAGCATGAATACCCCACTCAGACACATAATACTGACTCGAAGTCAATCAGTCCTTGTTGTACCCATTAATGCTGAGCCAGGCAGGACCAACAAGAACCATATTTTAACGCCTTTTTGGTATGACGTTGGGGATCGAACCCATGACCTTCCGCCTCCGGCAGACGCTTTAATCACTACACCACAGAGGCGTGACAAGAGGTAAATACCAATTTTCACACAGGACTGAAGCATCTTACCTGTAATAACGATTTGATAACCAGGAGACAACAGGTAGGAATCAACATCAGTCGCTATCAACTCTCATCTCCGCAGTCAGAATCTAGATCAAAATGCCAACAACTGTCACTGTAATTGCCTCTTAGCAATATTCCAGCAATATCATGGCAGGGACCCCAGAAATGGGCTTCACACATTGTACACATGCTGAATCATCCCAGGGCCTAGATTTGTAAAGCTCTCTTTAGCTGTTAAAATAGTCGGTTAATATTAATGTATGGTACTTATGACTATCTTAGCTTAAGACAGCTTAGAAAAATCTAGGCCCAGGTCTTGAGCATGATGAAGAGAACACTTTGACCACTTGGCTGTCATACTGTTCCCCTGATATTATTTGGATTACATACCAAATAATGCCTTCAGAAATTTAACTGACATTGTTTCAGGAAATATTTTTTTAAGTGGAATAAAATACAGGGCTCGATTTAAGGAAATGAGACTCTGATTTGCAATAAGGTGCAACCTTGAATAAAAAAAACCTTGTTGCACCAAACTAAATGCAGCCCAAAATGGGACCTCTGCTAGGAAGTAGGACTGTAACGATGCATCAAATTATCGATGGATTGCAATTGTTGAGTCTCCGATAGCAGTTAACTGATGGTAGAAGAAATATAAAACTATTGATGCATCGACAGTATGTGTGGACTATGGATTAGTGACTATTCGATGATAGTAAACATGAGCAGTGTAAAATACAGGAAGTACCACATTCATTCCCTTTGATTTAGAGTTATCTGCCCCTGTTACCTCTTTTAAACGTTAAGAAGACAAAGTTCAATCAATATCCCCGCAATGGCAAAATAATGCTCATGATTATGTCTACAAGTTATGATTATGTCAACATTTAGGTGTGTATATAGAAAGGTGGAAGGAGAGTATTGAAAGGTTTTAAAGTTCTTGCCCAGAAAGCAGCACTATCACCAATTTCAGGCTAAGTCAAACTTGTTGCCATGGAAATGCCAAAAATATTTTATTCAGAATTCCAAAACTACCAAAAGGCACAAATACACCACCAGATCTATCTATGTGCCAAGTTTGGTGAAGAAACATTGAACGGTTTTAGAGTTCTGCTCCGGAAAAGAGCACAACCACCACCCCAGTCTAAGTCAAACTTGTTGCCATGGAAACGCCAAAAATATTTTATTCAGAATTCCAAAACTACCAAAAGGCACCAGTACACCAACAGACTATCTATGTGCCACAAGTTTGTGAAGAAATTGTGAACAGTTATAGAGTTCTGCTGGCCCGAAAAGAGCACAACCACCAATCTCAGTCTATGTCAAACTTGCTACTGGAAACCAAAAATATTTTATTCAGAATTCCAAAACTACCAAAAGGCACCAGTTCACCACCAGATCTATCTATGCGCCAAGTTTGGTGAAGAAACATTCAACAGTTTTAGAGTACTGTCTCAAGAAAAGAGTCCTACCACCAATTCTTCTTGTGGCTAAGTCAAACTTGTTGCCATGGAAACGCCAAAATATTCTTATTCAGGAATTCCTAAAACTACCAAAAGCAAATCTTCAGTTCACCACCAGATTCATCTATGTGCCGCTTCTAGTAAAGAAACATTGAACGGTTCTAGAGTTAAGTGCTCCGAAAAAGCACACAAATGCACGGATCGATCGATGGGATCGACGGACGACGATCGACGACGCTGACGACCATCGACGACGACGACGCATCGACGGAGTCCATTTTTAATTCCCCCGCAAAACGCTATGGGGATAACAAAACTTGAACTAGGGTTTCAAGTTTCTTACCAGTTATTAGAAGAGACTAAAACCATCGTTTGCTTGTTTTATTTTCATACAAAACTACACATTCATTTGGGTAATGACTTCAAATGAGACAATTCAAGGAGAAAAATAATGATGTTATAGTGGTCGTACAGTTGGTCGCGAACAGATTGTCGCCATCGCGAATAGCTTGTTTCCCCTCAATAGTTACACTTCCTAGGAAGTGCCGCGTATTGTACCCACCAAGAACTTTCCCTAGCATATGTAGACTTCAACACTGCAGCCTTCTTGCATTACCCAGAGTGTCAGAAGGGTTGCAGTTCTCGTGGAGAAACTCCAGGCACACGCATCACCTGTGTCAGGGGAGATCAAGAAGCACAAAACCAAGGGATCCGAGAACAACAGGAGCCTGATGACAGTGGCATGCAAGTGAGACATTTTAAAGGTGGAGGTCCACATATTTATCATGCCTTTCCTGAATCTTGCCAATCACACTCAAGCCAAAAAGGACAAAAATTCAATAACACCACCAATAATTTCAGGAAAGACTTCCGCCATCCCCACACATTTAAATTCTCTCATCTGTAATCAAATCATATCACTTGAATACATTATCCCTCATCTGATAAGGAATAGTTTTACCATTTTTCTTTAATTGTATCTGAACATATTCGAAAGACATATTCTACTTCTAAAAATGCCACTCAAAGAAATCTTTCCTCATCCCAAGTAAAAATTTAGGGGATACGGATGGAAGTTTTACCTAATTTCACTGGCTTAACAAAAGACTCTTATGCTGCATATGGGCCTATTCCCAAGAAGCATAAAAGCATCATATTCCTTTTGCCCTGAACATGCACAGGATCATATAAAGCCAAATTAAAGGCAGAAACATATGGTGCAGAGTTGTATGACAGAAATAAGCCATGCCATTGCAGTTTCTTCAGATAAGTTGTTTATATGCACATGGATCGACATCCATCATCACAATGAGTTATTATCAGCCGTGATAGAAATAAGGCCCGGTCCGACAGCCCGAGATCGGATAAATTTCTGATGATCTGACTAAATTTACAGCTAAGCAAGCCCCATTGTCCGGTAAAAAATATTTTTGACGTTCCATACATCTGAGTAAAATTCACCATATCTTGGTGTCTGGTCTGGTTAAATTCATTTCTGGGACTGGTAACATTTTTGAAGTTACCAGCCCTGATGTCTGGCTGGGTTTTACCTTATTTCATACAATATTATTATTATTTCAAAAACACAAACAATGATGCATTAAGGAGATGAAAGCAAATGCTTGTGTCGAATGAATAATTCACTTCTACTTAAAAATACCTCTTGTACTCTGATCATAAATCCTTTGGCTCTGCTTGATACGGTTGGATTTGAAGCTTATCTGTAGCCTGTTTCCACTGCCTGATACTTAATTTGGGTTTCATTTGTCCATTGCGATAGCAGCCCACATCATGCACCCAATATCTAGAGTGAGTGAGTGAGTTTAGTTTACATTGCTTTTATCAACATTCCAGCAATATTACGGTGGGGACACCAGAAATGGGCTTCACACATTGTACCCATGTGGGGAATCAAAACCCTGTCCGCGCGACGCAGCTTAAAGTTTTAACCACTAGGCTGCCCCCAATACCCATAGAAACAAAGCAATCACTGCTGCTACAATGAAATTTCTGATTAAAACCATACAATATAATTTGTTATCTTTACGCTTGTAACCCCATTCGCCTATGTAATCTCAACAAACCAATTTCCAGATACTAAGTAAACCATGGCTATAACGAAATGAAAGGGACTTATAAACAAGCGTGTTACAAATCCATAGTTTGCTATATGCATTCCAATGGATATACACAGCAATTGGGCCAAGACAAAAAAAAACAACAGTGAGTGAGTTTAGTTTTACGCCACACTCAGCAATACCCAGGTATATGGTATGGCCCGTAACAACGAGTCTGACCAGACAATCCAGAAGATCAATAGCATGAGCATCGCATCTGCTAACTGGGAACCCATGATATGTGTCAACCAAGTCAGCAAGCTCGACCACCGATCCCGCTAGTCACTTTACGACAAGCATAGTTACTGAAGATCAATATTCTCTAACCCGATTTTAAGGGTCAATAAAACAACAGCTTGTAGTGAGTGAGTTTGGTTTAATGCCGCTGTTAGCAATATTCCAGCAATATCACAGCGGCTCATTGCCATGGTTCATCATAAGTTTGTTTATTGTAAACGCAGCTCAACGTAGTAAACGTGAGTTGGTGCAATTTGCAGGCCTGTTAATACATCTGATAAATGTTACTATTGTTACTCCAGCCTGCTCAGCAGCATTAAAATGTATTAAATTTCCATTTACATTTTTATTTTAACCATATTATATTCATTGAACAAAAGCATTGGGGCAATGCCATCCAACTTAATGAAGCCCTCCCAGCATTTATGTTAAATCCACATTTCATACGAGAAACAGAGAACATATATACATATTTTACATTTCTTTGGCACAAAGATAAAAGAGGAAATGACGGCAGCATTTACCAACCGAATTCAGCTTATCAGCATTCTTTGCCTTTTTTCACCTGCATTTAAAGATTATGGTTTGTATTGGATAGAATCCCCACTGCCTCCGTGAAGTTAAAATAATCAGGTATAGATATGTGTATAATAATCAGGCATTATAATCAGGTATGACACTGTCCACCTACTTGATCTACATTTGGTGATGTTGTCGTTCTCAATAACTAACAGAGTTCTCAATGGATGCATGTCCACCACGCCTATCCGTATCCCGTCATGCGACCTGTGCTGCTCCTGGATGTTGTGGTATTTATGACATATCACTGAAACGGACAAGAAACAAGTAATGACAAAACTGCAAAGTCCCTCATTCATATCCCAACCAGGAGTAGATGTCCCAATAATGAGGGGTAAAGAGATGCACGAAGTGGTTAAAGCGACGGCTCATCACCGAAGACCTGTCTCGATTCCCACATGGGTACAATGTGTGAAGCTCCATTTCTGGTGTCCCCTACTGCATATTGCTGGAATATTGCTAGTGCTGCATAAAACCAAACTCACTCACTCACTCACCTAATAATGAGGGAAATTATTCTTCAGATGTACAGTGTTAATGTTAGTTGTAGTCCAACGATGAGTCATAGATTATACAACACCAGCCATCAGAACATGATTGTCCAGTGGAAGAACTTAGGCAGGAACAAGCCATATATTTTCAGATGAAATAGTCATCGAACACGATGCAGCAATAGGTTAGAGGGATCATAAATCAGGTGATCGATAAGTCACTGGTGCCGATTACCGCGGTGAGCCATGAAATAGGACACTGATTGATTACCCTGTGAATTATGCCACGATTGCATAGCGCCCAGAGCACTGATTACTATTTGTTTCAGTGCCATCTGTCGGACGCAGACTACTGTCATTCATCTGGGATATTGTGCGACTGCTTGATCATTGTAATCACACCATTTGAATTCCAAATATGATATGTTATCTAAACAACAGATACCATCACCAACGCTGTGCCTGTTTCACGTCGCATGTCATCCACTGTCACCTTTCCGAGTTTGTTTTTGCCTAATGATTTGCGATAAGCATTATTTTAACAGCAGTACGTGAAGAATTGCTTTAACTTTTCGCGGTAGTATATATAAGGCTGGTATAAGTTTCATATACGTCGATAATGAAATTTCCAATCAACTGGTGGCGATATGAAATTTCGCTTTCGGTAAAGCCAAGAACGCGAGCCCATTATTAGCCAGCTTCGAAGAAAGACAATGAGCATTATAATTAAACATAGAGCGACAACATGAATAAACATGGTCGTTTAAGATAAAGCCAGACTCAGGCTTCGTGTCATCACAGATAATCTTCAGACAACTCCGAACCCGGTTGTTCAGGCCGCATTTTGGGAGATTTTAACCAGCACCAGGTGCAACTCAAGATGTAAAACCAGTTGCACTGTGTCGTTCAGCAGCATCGTGCTTGTATTGCAATATGTAATATCAGAATGGCGTTATTGAATATTTAGATGTTTTATTCTAGTGCCATTCGACCGTGCCGATTTTGAGTTTCGGTGCAGTTGTGACCACAGCAATAACTGTGCTGCACCCTGGTAATATTGGGTCAGTACCAGCAAAAGACCAACGACTTCGTCACGCGTTGGCGCGAGCCACGACACACCAATACGCCGTTAAAACCAGTATATCTTTAAAGGCTGGCATTGTCAACTATCATAGACACAGATCAGTTCGGTAAGTATAGCATGCAACGGGTTTCTCTGCTTCGGCGTCGGGTCAATTTTCAATTAACATATTGTAATACAGGCTGGCAGATCGGTATCAGGTGTTGAGTACCTGTAGATCGGTAATTGCGTTATGTTATACCTATCGGTACTGCGTTACCTGGCAGTGATTGGGTAATCAGGTGCTGAGTACCGGTAGATTGCACGGCGTTAAGTGCTCGTGTAGATCGCACGCCCGGGTGATTGCGTTGCGCTTCAGTAGATCGCACGGTTTTGGGCACGGGCAGATCGCGATCGGGCGTGTTAAGTACCTGGTGACCGCAATCAGGTTAAGCACCTGGGCAAGACGGTAACATGGTAACTACTTGAAGCGTCGAACTATGGTTTCAGCCTAGTTTAACATATATGATATCGTGATCATTGGCTCTAAATGAGCCAGTTATCATGTTTCAATAGTTTTGATACCAGCCGACAAGTTCAATATCAATAGCTGGCGACCATCATTGAAAATCATTTACTCATCATTGCCATATTTCATATTTATAAACCGACATGAAAATTTCAATTTATTCGTTTTGCTTCAGTCTTCGAAAACCCAGCTTGCGAGTTCGTCGTCGCGCCCGGTAACGCCAGATCAACACTGCCGAAGACATATACCGAATGTTATGTCTTCATAATGAAAGATGATCCAAAATCTTCATCTTTATACGATATTGTTTTCGAACAATGTCAAGGGGATCGAAGACGACCATTAAAACCAAATACAGAAATATATTATTTCAGGGAACGTCAGCGTGGGGATTTCCCAGCATAAAGAGTTTGAGAATTGTTATGACATGCTCGATAAAGTCAATAGCGGAACATTTCGAGTTCAACAAAGAATATTACGTTGTTTTGACGATACGACTTAGTCTCTGGAAGTAATATCGCGATTTCACCGTTTCATATTGAATTCGACGAAGAAAACAGTAGTTATTGAGGCATCAAAGTTGTAATGGTAAACCACAGACGCATACGGCAGTTTCAGGTTGGCACCCGCCAAATAGGCATAAGTTGTCATAGTAACGGTTCCAGGCAAGCGAGTTAACCAGGCCTCGATGAGTGAAAGCGAGTTTGTTTATCGCCAATCAAAGCAATAGTTCCAGTTATATGGCGGCGGTTCAAACAGTTCGGATCCGTCATCCAGCGATCGAACAAAGATAAGTTAGTCATTCGCACAATGGGGAATCGATGATAGGCGTTCGTCAGCGAGCCCGACCACCGATCATTATTTGACGTTGGCCGGATTACCGAAAGACCATCCCAACCCGAATCACGGGCATACGCAGAATCATTAACAATCATTGATACAAAAACCGCGACATTGTCGAATATCAAAAACCGGCACAAACCAAACTCAATCATCAGGAGACACACAAAGACCAAATCTGCCTGGCCTGGCAAGGGTGGAGAAACTGATTTTGTATCAGCACTTCCCGTCTTCGAAGACGTACTTATCAACGCGGTCAAAAGCACTAAGCTTCAATTTCATCGGTCTGTAACATCACCGAACCAGATAACTGATGTCATGAGACCATCGTTCGAACAATTAGACACGACGACGACATGCATCAGGTCAGTAGTTCGACCACTGTTCGCGAATGCAGAGGCAGGAGATCATCATGACAGTTCTCCTGGATTCGCACCGGTAGAAATCGGGTCAGCCATCGTATCCGATGGAAAACGATTACGTATTCAATATTTGGTGATGCAGAATTATTTCAGTTTAGCACAGTTTGTATCGTCGGGTCTCGATTTATTATTCATAGTGGCATTGTTTAAGATCGTCTTCTGAATATAAACAACATCTGCGCTGAAGAAATTATCAGTCCATCGTACCGCGAATAAACATGAAGTTTAAACAGCATTGTTGAAGCCAGGTTTGCTAGTCAAAGTTTCAAATTTTATTATTTTTTGTCGTATTTTCGTTATTTACTGCGTTAAATTTTGCAGAATTTGAAAATGGTGATGAAAGAATTTCACCAAATTTCAATGGTAACGTGCTGCGGGAATTGGTGATCGACAGCGAATTCGTCAAACAAGTAGCAGCTTGTTAATGCCAAATATCATCAATGAATCAAAATTCACAAATCTTCTTTTGTTTCTATGACAACATTAATGTTAATGCCATTTTCAAAGGTACTGACACTGTACCCAGACAGGTGATTATCAACAAGATTAACAGCATTATCGCAATTTCGAGATTTCACCGAACACGTAAGCAAAGTGCACCCGTTTGCAAAGCCGATATGAATCATAGAGTTCAATGCCTCCATCAATCACCTGTTTAACGAATATGGCCACACGCCATTTACCGTTGATGTCGGTTGATTAAACTTTTGAGACAATATTTAATCTTTTGAAATAATATCTGAAGATTGTTTCCATGATATCAATGAGAAAGGATGAGTACCCATAATACGGTCGCAGCATGGCGTGGAAACCAAAGTTCAATACGTGTTAATAAGCGGGGTGGTCACGGCGTTTCCAGCATTTGTTTTTAGTTTGGTGTTTTGTTTCGATTAAAGCATGCGCCCGCCGAGTTGCATTCGTAAATTTATGTTTTGCGGCGTTAGTGCGTGAACGCCGCCGCAATGGTTTGCCGCAAAGTGCCCTTTAAGTTTCGACGAATATTGATCGGCCGTTAAGTTCAGTATGATTTAGTTTGCAGATATGGGGAAAATAAACCTGCAAGATGAAGATTGATTAGACTGAAACACTTAGCCTTCGAATATGCTATACGGATATAAGTAAATCACCTTTAACATAACCGTTGCCGCTAAACATGATGTGAAACAGAGCAGCAGCCAGTTGAATTTTTATTTCACACCAGTCATTTTTTAAACATTGGTGAAGTTGTATCAGGAAGTTGAGATTGATAACAGAGTGCCGTTTCAGAGCCGATTCAGCGATTGAGTGAAAGCGTTCTTTGTTGCCGAGCGACATATGGCGCCATAAATACAATATAATGCGTAAAAAACGTTTATCGCATTAAGAATTATTTCAACATTATCTATTACGCTGCAGATATTATCGTGAAAGACACGGTTGACAAGCCAAAGATGCCAGCGTTCAGTTGCCTGCGGCCGACAGCCATATTAGTCAGGCTGATATTTTAAGACTGTCTATTAATATTTCACTTATTCATCCATATTGTCATAATACGTTTTCGATAATAAAGATGATGAAAAGGGATTGCAGTTGATCATATTTTGAAGACAGACTGAGTATTTGTTGTTTGATATTCAGCCGAATGAATATTTGAAACACGATACTAGCCTTTAAAATTGCATTGAGCGAAGTCAGTGTAAGGGTAAGATTCGTTATTGAAAAGCAACATTTACGAGACTGCCCGGATTGTTGAGTTCGAAAATTATCACGTCAAAGACCTGGGGATCAGAAGACTCGGTGTTCGATTCTCCAGTGCTGTTGGTCAGAATATCATTGTATCACTGATAATAAGGAATAATCACAGCGTCTGTTCAGTGGTTTTCTGTCGGCAGTAAGTCAGTATGAGGCCGGAGTTCAGTTTTCCATGTTATTTATTTAAAATCGCTAGTTAATGGTCGGCAGGAAGCCAGATGAGGCAGCATTTTGTTGATGTCACTGTACGAGCAGTAAAGCAATTTTAAAGTTACTTCCACCCCGTATATACATACATAGATAGAGGGTGAGATCATTCATCAGTAGCTTAAACATTTAATCATATATGCCAAATGTATTATCTATGTCACATGATCACCACTAGCATGTTCACATATTCCATACTTTCATACTGGAATCTGCAATACTACTAAAGCACACTCATCTCCTGCCATCGTTGCGACTTCTTACATTGTAATTGTCATAAAGTGCTTCTCTATTGTGTGTTTCATGTAGTGCAGCTTGCTTACATCGGCCAGATTGCAGTGGACTCTCCACATTAACTTTCACTTCGCCAGGATACCCTGTAAAATATCCTACGGTGAGGTAAAATGTCAAATAGCAACAGCTATGATCTTTAAAAGCTGATGGCTGAGATAATTGGTAACACAGTAAATGTTACAGACCCATTATGGAAATTAATGGGTTATGTGACATGCTTAATTGGGAACAGGTCATGTGATTTAGATGAAATACATTTTGGCATGCCATAAACCCATGGTCGTGGTTTTCTATACTGATGAGGTTTGTCTGCACCATATCTATCTATGTATGTATATGCAGGTGGAAGTAACTTCTTCTTTAAAATTGCTACTGGTAATTCGGGTACAGTGACACATGTAAAAAATCACTTGCCCTCATCATACTTCCACTTATACCGCCGATTTTCTTTGCTGATTTTTAAATAAGCAACATAATTACCATAGTAAAGTCAACTGACCCCGTACAGCATCACATACAACTTATTTGCCCCATGCAGAAAACCACTGGACTGGGACGCCGGGCAATGGGTTATTTCCACCCCTGATATGAGGAGGTGGGCACGAGAAATGGTCTTCACACATTGTAGCATCAGGAATCGAACCCGGCTCCTCACTGATCCTCGGTCTTGGAGCAGTGATTGAAATAATTTCAAACTCAACCAGACAGTCAAGCAGGTCACCCATAAATGTTGGCCTCTATTCTGGCCTGGAAGATGCCCGAGTTCAAGACTTTGACTCATATAATGCAATTCTTTACAAAAACAAACAAGTATCATTGTTTCGAATATGTATTCATTCAGCAAATTATAAACAACAAATACTCCAGTCACATTCCCCTGGTCATTTCAAAAGAGTCTGTTAAACTCCTGGTAACCTCCCTTCATCATCCTTATTATCAAAACGCGACATGACACTTATGGATGGATAAGAGTGAACAGTAATAGATTAAGTCTTTAAAATTATCAAATTGACAATATGGTTGGTGGAGATTTTTCAGGCAGCCCGAGACGACATTATTATCTTTGGCTTTTGTCATTGTGTCTCTTTTCTCAATATTAATATCTGTACCTTGTGTAAGATGTATTGAAATCCTGGAAATTAATGCCCAAATGCATTAAACGCTTACATTACATAACAATATTTATATAGCTACTATCCAGCTCAACTCAGCTCAAAGAACTTTTGTTTTTTCCCTCAATCACTGAATGTCAATCTGAACGGCACTTCGCATTATCAATCTCAACTCCCTCGGTAGGCAATACAACTCTGCATTAATGTTTAAAAAATGACTTAGGTTAGCAGAAATAAAAATTCAAATATCTAACCAAACAACACCTTGTTTCACATCATGGTTTATTGAGCAGCAGTTTTAACAGTTATGTTAAAGGAATTGGTTTACTTATATCAAAAATTATATATATTCAGAGGCCAAGTATTAGTCTAATCCAGTCTAAATGCACAGGTTTTGGCACCCACATATCACAAACCAAATCATACAGACACCCGCAACAGCCAATCAATATTCATCCAAGAACTTAAAGGCACTGCAGCCATTGCAAACAGCATTCACACACCAACAACACACAAAACTTTATAATTTTAATTTAATGTACTCAGCGCACGAAGGGGCAATCAAAACAAAACACCCAAACCTAAAAACAAATACTAAAGAGTACTCTGGTGATTACCCCACTCAGGTGCAAGCAATGTGTGAAGACTTTTTCTGGTCCCTGCACCATGATACCAAGCGACCATATTGCTAAGGTACACTCATCAACTCTCGGCCGCTATCATGATAATCTAGATATTGATATTTCATAGATTAAATGTATCTCAAAAGTTTTAATCTTTTGACACTGTGGCATTGTATTTGTTTTTTTATCCAGCAATTTCGCTAACTGCGGCATATTCATGCAGCAGACCCAAACAAGGTGGTTGTTCTGGAGACATTGGACTCTTATGATTCATATCAACTGCAAACAGGACACTGCGTTGCAGTGTTTCTGGTAAGAGCATTCAGAGAGGGTACCATGAAGTACTCGTTCATTTTGTTTATAATCACCTGTCTGAAGACTAAGTAACAGTGTTTGCCTTTGGAACTTAAAAACACAAAAGCATCTTTATTCATGTTGCTCATAAATAGTAAAAAAGAAGATTTTGTGGATTTTGATTCATTATTGATATTCAACATTAACAAATACTACTTGTTTATTACTAGTTAGATTCATATCAGTGTCTCCTGATTCCACAGCACATTTTACGAATTCATATAAATTTAAGTAAATTCTGCATCCCATTTTTCAAAATTCTGCAAAAAATTCTGCAGTTAAATACTTGAAAATACAACCAAAAATGATAAAGAATTTCAAACTTTTATTCTTAAACACAAAAGCTGTAAGTACTGTTTAAGAGCTTCATGACATTCACGGTACAGTGGACTGATAATTTCTTCTTGCAAGATGTTGTTTATATTTAGAAAGACGATCTTAAACAGTACCCTTATGAGTGTAATCAGGATTGACATTACAAACTGTACAAAATAAGTAAATTCTGCATCAGTAAAAATGGTAAATTTTGCATGAAAATGCGCTTTCCATGGACCAGACGCTTTTCTGCAGTAAACGGTAATTTTCGTGATTTATCCTGCAATTGCGGAATCCAGGTAGGGACTGTCATATTGGTCTCCTGCCTCATTAAGATTCCTGGGATTGGGTGGTCAGACTTGCTGACCTGACTGATGCATGTCGACGCCATTGTATCCCAATTGTTTAGAGCGATGGTCCTCTGACATCAATCACTGGATTATCTGGTTCAGACTTGATTATTTACAGACCGGTGGATCAGATTATGGGTGAAATCAACGCGCACAGTACACTGTTGATAAAGTACATTCAGAGGCAAGGGAGGTAACTGATACAAAATCCAGTTTCTACCCTCCTGCCAAATTTAGGCTGGAATTTGGGGTCTTTTTTATTGTGTCTCCCAGAGTGAGGTTTAGTTTATGCCAATTTTTGCAATATTCAAAGCAATATCACAATTTTGTATCAATAATTATTAATAATTCTACGATACCCATGAAGGTCCAGATTAGAATATTGATCATCAGTAATCCATGCTTGTCGTAAGAGGCAACTAATGGAATTGGGTGGTCAGGCTCGCTGACTTGGTTGCCACATGTCATCGGTTCCCATTTGTGCAGATGGATGCTTATGCTGTTGATCGCTGGATTGTCTGATCCAGACTTGATTATTTACAGACCGCCATATATAGCTGAATATTGCTGAGCATGCGGGCGTAAAACTAAACTCACTCACTCACTATTATCGAGCCCTAGTTAACTCCCCTTTGCCTCAGGAAGGTGATTACAGTATAGCCTACAACTTATGCCTCTATTTACAACAGGTGCAACTTATGAAACTGCCACCCTGCGGTACGCCACTGGAAAGGGGACTCATGATACAACTTTTGATGCCTCCAATAGCTACTTTGTTTTCTTCCGGGTCGGATTCCAAGTATGAGAGCAGAGGATTTCAAATGCGATATTACCAAGGGCCAAGTCAGTATCATTAAAAACAACATATTATTCTTTTGTTAATTTCAGAATGTTCCATATTGACTATCAGACATGTCCTGCTTTTTTAATTCTCAAACTCTTTATGCTGGAAATCTTGCCTTGATGAGACACACAAGGAGTAATATATTTCTGTATTTAGTTTTAATGGGTCAGTGTGATCCCATGACATTGTTCAAAGCCATTTAAACAGCATGTCGAAATATAAAAGGTGAAGATTTTGATGTCATCTTTTTCATTATAAGGAACATAACATTGAGTATATATCTTCAACAGGTGTTGGTCCTATGTTACCAGACTTTTGACAGCTTGGTAGAAGAGTTGCTCCACAAATAGGTTTTCAGAATTTAAACAAGACAAGTCATTAAGTTTTCATATGGACATATAAATATAAATATGTACTTTAATGATAAAATAGAAATATTTTCTAATGATGGTCCCTTAATATTGATAATGAACTAATCAGTAATATCGTGAAAACATGATAGCAACCATTTTAAATTGTAGACTGATGTCTGATGTCAAATATATGTTAAACTAGAGCTGGGAGCCATAGTTCCGACCCTTCAGAGGTTACCATGATTACCCGATCTTACCCAGGTACCCAACACCTGATTACCCGGTCCTACCCAGGTACCCAACACATGATCACCCGATCCTACCCAGGTGCCCAAAACCGACAATCTCGATCCTACCCAGGTACCCAACACCCAATCCCACCCAGGTACCTAACACCAGATTACCCGATCCTACACAGGTACCCAACACCTGATTACCCAATCCTACCCAGGTACTCAACACCTGATTACCCAATCCTACCCAGATACCCAACACCCAATTACCTCGATCGCACTCCAGGCACTCAACACCCAATTACCCGATCCTACCCAGATTCCCAACACCTGATTACCCGATCCTACCCAGGTACCCAACACCTGCTTGAGGTCTCAACAGTTGAGTACAAAATGTGCAATTGGGAATTGTTGTACCAGAAATAAGGAAAACCGATTTACCCAGTACATACCCTTACAGACTGATCTGGCCATGCATACATGATAGTTGACTGAAACTTTATCTTAACTCAACCGTATATAGGGTATAAAAAGAAGGAATGCATGCACAGAGAGAAATGTGAACAGCAGTGTAACTATTGAATTATTGTCATTAAACCATATATCACGGACAGGGGTCGATTTAGTGCTTTGTTACTTGCACTGGTGCAACCCAATATTACAAAGTGCAACCTAGTTATTACTATTAGTCTAACTTGCACCAGGCTAAAGTCAATTTTTTGAGTGGGTAAACTTCTGAATAAAACATCTAAATAATTCAATAGCATATTTCTGATATTACATATTGCAATACAAACAGTGCAACTGGAATTTGACTGGTGCAACTAGGTTTTTATCTTAGGTTGCACCTGGTGCAAGTAGGTTAAAATCTCTTAAATCGAGCCCCGCGCGACTAACCATAGGTTCAGGTTGTCCTGGGTTATCCTAATGATGACCCACAAAGCCTGAGTTACCCGTCCCAGCCTTATCTTAAACAATTATGTTTTATTCACATGTTGGCTTTTGCCGCCAGCACATGTGTATTTCTACAATTATATAATGCGCTCATTTGTCTTTTCTTCAGGCACTGGCCCATGTGATCGTGACCTTGTGGCTACCAGAAATGCCCAGGACCTCATATCGCCTGGTTACCCAGTGGGATATTTCCGCTACATCTTCTGCTTATGTTGTACATATATGAAACTTATATAACACTTATATATACTACACGAAAGAAGTTAAAGAACACGCAATTCTTCACTGTTGCTTTACTCTGTCTTAAGATGAAAAATTAATAGTAACATGTAAGAATCCATTAAAGACTAAAAATAGCAAAATGGAATAATCAGTGGCTGAATGATTGGTCGAGAGAAGGGTTGAGCAAGTGGATGAGCATATGGTTGCGTGAGAGGGTGAGTTTGTGGGTGAGTGATTGGTTGAGAGAGAGGTTGAGCAAGTGGATGAGCATACGGTTGCGTGAGAGGTAGGGCTGCAACGATTCGGTTCGATTCATCGAAAATTGAATCTGACACCTTTGTTTAGATTTTCGATAACCATTATCACTATTTAGATTCAAATCGTGTGTTCTTTACTGTGAATCAAGTGATTTCTTTTGAGTAGTATATCAAGATGAATGATAGTAGTCTGTAAAATTCCATGACAGATTAGCTTTAGTAAAATGAAGTAATCAGGTGCTCTGGAATTTCTCTTGAGAAGTACGCAATCCATTTTAATTCTAGGGTAGAATCATCAGTGTGTCCCTCTTTTCATATTACGCGATGTACATTGATCAGGTAGTCGAACTTGGTGACACTCAGTCGATGGTTTAGCTGGTCCACTCTGGTATATTGCTGCATGTTGTCATGGATGTTGTCTTGAATGTGACTGAACAAATTAATCTCTGAAAATTATAGAACAAACCAAACTGTTTGCCTCGGCTTTTATGAAAAGTTCTTCCACTGGACAATCTGGTTGTTCTGCAGTGAAACAAAGTGTTTTGTATCCTGTATGTCTATCACTCATGTCACGTTTGGTTCCCCTCACACAGTAACTTGACATTAACACACCATGGTACATCTGAAAAATAATTTCCTCATTATTAGGTGAGTGAGTGAGTGAGTTTGGTTTTATGCCGCTTTTAGCAATATTCCAGCAATATCACGGCAGGGGACACCAGAAATGGGCTTAACACATTGTACCTATGTGGGGAATCGAACCCAGGTCTTCGGTGTGATGAGCGAACGCTTTAACCACTAGGCTACCCCCATCACCCCCTCATTATTAGGACATCTACTCAGTTGGGATATGGACGAGGACTTTGCAGTTTTGTCATTACTTGTTTCTGTCCATTTCAGTGATATGTCCTGCGTCTACAACATCCAGGCAGCACAGTCCACTGACAGGATACAGATAGACGTAGTGGACATGCATATTGAGAACTCTGTTAGTTGTCAAGACGACAACATCACCATCATAGATCCAAGTAGGTGGACAGTGTCATACCTGATTATTATACCTGATTATTATACCTGTCTATACCTGATTATTTTAACTACCTGAAACAATGGGGATTCTATCAATACAAACATATCTTTAAATGCAGGTGAAAAAAATAAAAAAATGCTAATTGGCGTAAATGTTTATTTCACCAATATTTCATCTTTGTGCCCCATAAAAATGTAAATATGTATATGTTCTCTGTTTCTCATGTAAATATAGTTGCTGTAAATACTGGGAGAGGGCTTCATTAAGTTGGATAACTTGTGCCCAATCCTTTTCTTCAATGAATATAATATGGTTGAATAAAAAAATGTAAATAGAGGAAATTTAATACATTTAATGTACTGAGCAGGCTGGGTAACAATAGTAACACATTTATCAGATGTCTTGTGTTGAGCCTGCAAGTACACCAGCTACTTTTGCAGTAAACTACGTTTACAATAAACAAACTTATGATGAACCATGGCAATAGACCGCTGTGATATTGCTGGAATATTGCTAACAGCGGCGTTAAACCAAACTCACTCACTACAAGCTGTTGTTTTTGTGACCCTTGAAAATCCGGGTTAGAATATTGATCTTCAGTAACCTATGCTTGTCGTAAGAGGCGACTAACGGGATCGGGTGGTCAGGCTTGCTGACTTGGTTGACACATGTCATCGGTTCCCAGTTGCGCAGATCGATGCTCATGCTATTGATCACTGGATTGTCTGGTCCAGACTCGATTATTTACAGACCGCCACCATATACCTGGAGTATTGCTGAGTGTGGCGTAAAACTAAACTCACTCACTGTTGTTTTTGTCTTGGCCAATTGCTGTGTATATCCATTGGAATGCATATAGCAAACTATGGTTATAACACACTTGTTTATAAGTCCCTTTCATTTCGTTATAACCATAGTTTACTGTATCTGGAAATTGGTTTGATGAATTGTGGGCGAGTAGGGTTACAGGCGTAAAGATAACAAATTATATTGTATAGTTTCCATCAGAATTTCATTGTAGCAGTGATTGCTGTTTCTATAGACATTGGGGCAGCCTAGTGGTTAAAGCTTTCGCTCGTCACGCCGAAGACCCGGGTTTGATTCCCCACATGGGTACAATGTGTGAAGCCCATTTCTGGTGTCCCCACCGTAATATTGCTGGAATATTGCTAAAAGCAATGTAAACTAAACTCACTCACTCACTCTAGATATTGGAGTGCATGATGTGGGCACTATCTGTGGACAAATGAAACCGTCGTATCAGAGCAGTGGAAACAGGCTACAGATAAGCTTCAAATCCAACCGTATCAAGCAAACCAAAGGATTTATGATCAAGTACAAGAGTATTTTAAGTAAGTGAATTTATTCATTTTGCTAAACAATTGCTTTCATCTCATAATGCATCATTGTTTGTGTTTTTGAAATAATAATAATATTGTATGAAATAAGCCAAAACCCCAGCCAGACATCAGGGCTGGTAACTTCAAAATGTTACCAGTCCAAAATGAATTTAACCAGACCAGACACCAAGATATGGTGAATTTACTCAGATGTATGGAACATCAAAAAATATTTTTTTACCAGACCATCGGACTGGCTAGCTGTAAATTTAGTCCGTCCATCAGAAATTTATCCCGTCTCGGGCTGTCGGACGGGCCTTATTTCATACGCTGATAATAACTCATTGTCAGTGGATGTCCTTCCTTGTCACATAAACAGCTTATCTGAAGCAACACAATGGCATGGCTTATTTCTATCATACTGTCTCCACCATACCTGTTTCTTTCCCCAAGGCCCACCTTTGTATGATCCTGTACATGTTCAGGGCAAAAAAGGAAAATGATGCTTTTATACTTCTTAGGAATAGGCCCATATGCAGCATAAGAATGTTTTTTGTAAAGCCAGTGAAATAAGGTAAAACTTCCGTCCGTATCCCCCCTAAATTTTAAGGATGAGGAAAAATTTCTTTGAATGGCATTTTTAGAAGTAGAAAATGTCTTTGAGTATGTTCAGATACAATTAAAGAAACATGTTAAAACTCATCCTTATCAGATGAGGGATATGTATTCAAGTGATATGATTTGACCTGAATGAAATTTAAATGGGGTGAGCGAAGTTTTTCCTGAAATAATTGGTGTTATTGAATTTGTGTCCCTTTTGACAGCAGTGTGATTGGCAAGATTCAGGAAAGGCATGATAAATATGTGAACCTCACCTTTAAAATGTCTCACTTGCATGCCACTGTCATCAGGCTCCCTGTTGTTCTCGGAGCCCTTGGTTTTGCACTTCTTGATCTCCTGACACAGGTGAGGCGTGTGAATGGGTTCTCCACCCGGGAGCACAGCCCTTCTGACACTCTGGGTAATGCAGAAGGCTGCAGTGTTGGGGAGTCTACATATGCTAGGGAAAGTTCTTGGTGGGTACAACTATGCTGCACTTCCTAGTAGGAGTAACTATTGAGGGGAAACAACTATTGCGATAGCGACAGTCTGTTGCGACCAACTATTGCAATACTATTGCAATATTATTTTTTTCTCCTTGAATTGTCTCATTTGAAGTCATTTCCCAAATGAATGTGTAGTTTTGTATGAAATAGAAACAAGCTGAAGTAGTTTCAGTCTCTTCTAATAACTGACAAGAAACTTGAAACCTAGTTCAAGTTTGTTTAAGAGGTAACAGGGGCAGATAACTCTAAATCAAAGGGAATGAATGTGGTACTTCCTGTATTTTACACTGCTCATGTTTAATATCAACGAAAGTCAGTTACTTATCCATAGTCACACATGCTGTCGATGCATCAATAGTTTTATATTTCTTCTACCATCAGTTAACTGCTATCGGAGACTCAACAATTGCAATCCATCGATAATTTGATGCATCGTTACAGTCCTACTTCCTAGCAGAGGTCCCATTTTGGGCTGCATTTAGTTTGGTGCAACAAGGTTTTTATTCAAGGTTGCACCTTGTGCAAGTAGGTCTCATTTCCTTAAATCGAGCCCTGTATTTGTATTCCACTTAAAAAAAATATTTCCTGAAACAATGTCACTTAAATTTCTGAAGGCATTATTTGGTATGTAATCCAAATAATATCAGGGGCAGTATGACAGCCAAGTGGTCAAAGTGTTCTCTCATCATGCTCAAGACCTGGGCCTAGATTTTCTAAGCTGTCTTAGCTCTAAGATAGTCATAAGCACCAAACATTTATATTAACTTACGACTATTTTAGCTCTAAGAGAGCTTTGCAAATCTAGGCCCTGGATTTGATTTCCAGCATGTGTACAATGTGTGAAGCCCATTTCTGGGGTCCCTGCCATGATATTGCTGGACAATTGCTAAAGGCAATTACATTGACAGTTGTTGGCATTTTGATCTAGATTCTGACTGCGGAGATGAGGAGTTGATAGCGACTGATGTTGATTCCTACCTGTTGTCGCCTGGTTATCCAAATCGTTATTACAGGTAAGATGCTTCAGTCCTGTGTGAAAATTATTTACCTCTTGTCACCGCCTCTGTGGTGTAGTGGTTAGAGCGTCTGCCCGGAGAGCGGAAGGTCGCGGGTTCGATGCCCAACCGCGTCATACCAAAAGACGTTAAAATATGGTACTTGTTGGTCCCTGCCTGGCTCTCGGCATTAATGGGTACAACAAGGACTGATTGACTCGGAGTCAGTATTATGTGTCTGAGTGGGGTATTCATGCTTCACTGCGGCATGGTATCTCAGTGGGCTAGCACTATAAAACCAGCTTCAGTCTGGGCTAGTACAAGCAGCCGCATATACACATACAGACACATGCACGTCGTCATATGAGCGAAATATTCTCAAGCACGACGTTAAACCCAATTTCACCTCACTTCACCCAACTTATATTGCAATTCCTTTTAAACACCAGCAATCGATTATTCAAAACACTATTTCTCCTTGAAAACTAGGAGAAAATTCATGCAAAATAAGCAACTGCCATTAAAATATGACCCCAATCTGTATGGATTTCTTAGGGCTGGAATGGCCTAGTCAGTTCAGGCATTGCAAGTTGCTATGTAGAGTTGAATCCCTTGGTTGTGTCAGAAACCTGTTATTGTGGGTTCGAATCCCAGATTGACACGATTTTGTTTCGGGGTTTCTCATGGGTTCACCAAAGTGGTGATGTCACATGTTTTTCTCCTACATCATGCTGTCATGGAGTGAGTGAGTTTAGTTTTATGCCACACTCAGCAATATTCCAGCTATATGGCAGCGGTCTGTAAATAATCAAGTCTGGACCAGACAATCCAGTGATCAACAGCATAAGCAACAATCTCCGCTATTGGGAACCGATGACATGTGTCTACCAAGTCAGCGAGCCTGACCACCCGATACCGTTAGTCGCCTCTTACAACAAGCATGGGTTACTGAAGATCAATATTCTAACCCGGATTTTCAATATTCAAACCCGGACATGGAACTTGAATACTAGTCAAAGTAGTGTTTTAAAAACTTAACCACTGCCTTTCTTGAGATTGAATATCTTTCAGTGGGAATTTTAGGATGTTAATTTGTTCTTTTCAGCAACCTTGCATGTAGATGGACAATATCAGCTCGTGACCAAGAAAGGAAGATAGAGGTCGAGGTCATCCATGTAGAAATATCTGGCACACCTCCTACCTGTAACGAAGACAGACTTGAAGTGGATTACCTTCGTAAGTTTTGCTTCTATTTCCCTGTCCGTATATTAACAATCACAAATCTAATTTAAGTTTCAGTAGACGCTTCTCATACATCTTTGTCTTGTCTGATCAGCATGTATCAGTGCAGTAGATGATGTTTGTTTGTTTCAGCATGTGTAACAGCATCTCATGAAGTTATAACACATTTGTACGGAACCATAAAAGTTAGGGGTCATGACTTTGGAAGGACACTCTTTATAGTGAAGACTTATTATACAATGTCTTACAAATATCTCCAAAAATATTCGTGATCTCAAATTTTCATGTCCAGTAAGTGTATAACATACCCACCATATGGTTAGATGGACATGGATAGCATGCACAAACACACACACAGACAGATGGACGGACGAATGGAGGGATGGACATGACGGACATACCACCCTATTCTTTATGTAGTATGTGAGTAAAGTTGTTTTTTTTCTGTTTCATGACATGTATCTTTCTGATGACAGCTGTAAATGTTAGGGAACCAACTCGCTATACTTTTTGTCTGAATATGTATTCATTTCATGCAGATTCATCGTCACCAAACGAAGTGATTTGCGGTTCAAGCACCCCGACACAAACGTTTGTTAGCATTGATGGCACAGTGTTAATCACATTCACCTCAGACGGTGCCAATGAAGGCCAAGGTTTTGACATTCGGTATCGTCAGGTACAAGGTAGGCTTTCTCTGAACTTACACAGTGGCTGGAACTTAGGCTGGTATAGTCCTCATGTCTCTTGATGTTGGTATTACATGTTTGCATTTGTCATGTTTTGTAAAAAGATAATCCTGAAATTCCCCAAAATGTGAAATTATATGTTTCTATAATTATTGGCGTACATGTCTGTGATTAGAATGATATTGTCAAAGTGAAAGGGAAAATCTTTGCATCTTGACCATCCTGAATAGAGTGAGTGAGTGGGTGGGTGTTTTTTGAGTGTTTGTTTGGGTGGGTGGGTGGTTGTTTGAGTGAGGGAGTGAATGGGTGAGGGAGTGAGTAAGTGGGTGGGTGGTTGTTTGTGTGAGGAGCGGAGTGAGTGAATGGGTGGGTGGGTGGGTGAGTAAGTTCAAGTGGTTGGTTGTTTGAGTGAGTGAGTGAGTGAGTGAAAGTGAAAATCTTTGCATCTTGACAATCCTGAATAGAGTGAGTGAGTGGGTGGGTGTTCTTTTTGAGTGAGTGAGTTAGTGAGAGTGAGTGAGTGAGTTGGTCGGTGGGTATTGAGTGAGTCGGTGGGTGGTTCAGTGAGTGAGTGAGTGAATGGGTGGGTGAGTGAGTGAGTGGTTGTTTGAGTGAGTGAATGGGTAAGTGAGTAAGTGGGTGGGTGGTTGAGTGAGTGATTGAGTGAAAGTGAAAATCTTTGCATCTTGACCATCCTGAATAGATTGAGTGAGTGGGTGGGTGCTTTTTGAGTGAGTGAGTGAATGGGTGGGTGAGTGAGTGAGTGAATGGGTGGGTGGGTGAGTGAGTGAGTGGGTTTGTGGTTTGAGTGAGTGAGTGAATGGGTGAGTGGATGGGTAGTTGTTTGAGTGAGTGAGTGAATGGGTGAGGGAGGAGTGAATGGGTGGGTGAGGAGTTAGTGGGTGGGGTGGTTGTTTGAGTGAGTGAGAGGAATGGGTGGGCAGGTGAGGAGTGAGTGGGTGGGTGGGTGGTTGTTTGGAGTGGAGTGAATGGGTGAGTGAGTGGATGGGTGGTTGTTTGAGTGGGAGAGTGAATGGGTGGTGGTGGAGTGGGTGGGTGGTTGTTTGAGTGAGTGAGTGGGTGGGAATGGGTGGTTAAGCCAAGTGGTGGGTGGTTGAGGAGTGAGTGAGTGGGAGGGTGGGTGGGTGGTTGTTTGAGGAGTGAGTGGGTGGGTTGTTTGAGTGGGTGAGTGGAGTGGAGTAGGGTGGTGGGTGGGTGGGAGTGAGTGGAGTGGTTGTTTGAGGGAATGGAGTGGAGTGGGTGGGTGGGTGGTTGTTGAAGTGAGTGAGTGGAGGGTGGGTGTGGTTGGGTGAGTGAGTGGCGGTTGTTTGGTGAGTGGGTGGGTGGGTGAGTGGTTGAGTGAGTGGTTGAGTGAGTGAGTGAATGGGTGGGTTGGTGAGTGAGTGAGTTAGTGAATGGGTGGGTGGATGAGTGGGTGAATTAGTGGATTGGTGAGTGAGTGAGTGAGTGTGAGTGAGTGAGTGAAAGAGTGGGTGGATGGTTGTTTGAGTGAGTGAATGAGTGGGTGGGTGAGTGAGTGAGTGAGTGGGTGGTTGTTTGAGTGAGTGAAAGGGTGGGTGGGTGAGTGAGTGGATGGTTATTGAGTGAGTGAGTGAGTGATAAGTTGATTGATGAGTTTCTGTACCTAACATGACTTGGTCACCTGTGTTTGCTAAAACATGAAAGAACCACACCACTGACCTATTGTTTAAAGGGAAGTTCCTTTTTTATTATTATAGGATATTTATATAGCGCACATATCCACGCACTAGTGCATGCTCAAGGCGCTGGTATTTTTTCCCTCGATCATTGGATGTCAATCTCAACGGCACATCGCATTATCAATCTCAACTCCCTGGGGAGTATACAACTCTTTGCAGCCACTAGGCGCACTGAGTTATTGTGGCTTTCTCATCCTAACGAGGTACCCATTCACAGCTGGGTGGACTGGGACACATAGTCACAGTACTTTGTCCATGTTCACTGCACGCTGCTGTACCCGCAACTAGGTGTTTGCACGTATTCATGTGGCCACCATCTGGTCAAATACCAACGGATTCGTGGGTTCTTTTAAGTGCACAGGGTTGTGTACTGTACACTAGGGGTTGTGACAACACTGAAAGAGTCTGCACACAAAGTTGACTCCAAGGTTTTTACACCCGGTCACAGGTGGCTCGATCCCGACACCTCAACCTCGCTGGATCACTAGCCTGGCGCCTTTAGCTCGCCTAATCGCGACCTCAGCTACCACTTGCTAAATTACTAATTGCCAGTTTTTTCACACACCCACCCCATCATTTTGACATTCGGAAAATTAAAGTGTAATTAGAATTTCATGTTTACTACTTAAAATAGCCAGTACAAACAGGTAGCTGTTCTTTTTCATCAGCTCTGAAATATTTATAGGAAAGAAGTTTGGACATGATTTGCTGTTAATATGCATATTGCCATACAGATACATATTGTATCATGACCTATGTATCTTGATCCCATGAATTGGTCTTCTGTAACCCATGCTTGTAAGAGGCAACTAAAAGGATCGAGTGGTCAGGCTAGCTGACTTGGTTAACACATGACATCATATCCCAATTGTGTAGATCGATGCACATGCTGTTGATCACTGGATTGTCTGGTCCAGACACAATTATTTACAGACTGTCGCCATATAGCTGTAATATTGTGAATGCGGTGTAAAACTAAACTCACTCACTATGTATCCAGATGGTATAGTGACCTTGTCGTATCATTTCCCCCTATATGTACATGTCTTATGTTTGATAATATGCAGATAATTCTATATTGCAACTCCAGTCGACAAACCTTCTGGCTCGTGTGATAAAACATTGAGTGCAACTGAAACGGAGCAAGTTCTCACATCTCCAGGATATCCGCGTATTTCTCTCATGTAAGTCTGTTTTAGTGACTCTGGGGGTCAGATTATTATATCAACCTGTTAATGTTTGTTTGTTTGTTCAGGGCTCGATTTAGTGCTTTGTTACTTGCACTGGTGCAACCAAATATTACTAAGTGCAACCTAGTTATTTGTCTCAATTTTAAGAAATAAATCAACAATAAATCTAACATTGTAAGCATTTTTATGTCAGCTCATTTTTTATCTAAGCTTGCAGTAGCACATTTCTTTCATTACATATTGCGATAAAAGCAGTGCAACTGGAATTTGGCTGGTGCAACTAGGTTTTTATCTTAGGTTGCACCTGGTGCAAGTAGGTTAACATCTCTTAAATCGAGCCCTGATTGTTTGTTTGCCTAATACTGCTCACACCAATTCTGCTTCCACTGAGCTTACCAGAAACAATAGATGGTGGGTTTGAATTCTGGTTTTCCCCTGGTTATGTGTCTAGTTGTTGTCAGCAACAACGCTGTGCTTGCTGGTTTCACCAAATTCGTAAAGGTCTGAGACCATCTCTTTAGGCTTTACTGCAAGGTAAAGTTGACATGCTGTGTGTACATAACTGGTGTACACTGTTTATAGTGGTGTCAATGATGTAATGATACATGTATAAGAACACTTAAATATCACACTGACAATTCTCCTTATCTCCAGTCAGTGGGGTAGTCTAGTGGTTGAAGTGTTTGCACATCACACCAACAGCTGAAGTTTGATTAAAAACATTGACACAACTTTACAGACTGTTTTCTGGTGTCCCCTGCTGTGATATTGCTAAAAGTGGCATAAAATCATACCCACTCATTCTCCTTGTCTTCTTTCATCGGTCATTTCTGGTGTCCCCCGTCGTGATGTTGCTGGAATATTGCTAAAAGCGGCGTAAAACTAAAACTCAGTCAGTCAGTCTTTCATCTGTATCAGCTAAATCTATTTTCTCCTTTACAGATCACAGACCTGTTCCTTCACTATAAGAGGACCGATTGGTTACCACATCAGAGTGACCCTGAATGACCTTGACATTGAATTGGCCCGAGAATGCCGATATGACAGCTTGATGATAAAAGATGGTAGGTAATGATATGATAAAACACAAAAAAAACATAATGATTTTATCTGTGTGCAAATAAGATGCTCTTTACTCGATTGTTTTTGTAAGAAAAAACACCTTAGAGAATAACCCTTGGCATTATACGTTAGAAAAAAATTGGAAATTGAATACAGCTCTCTCTGTTGTTTCACATCCTTTCCTTGCATGAATTTGCAAGTCATTGTAAGTCATTGTATTCACTGGATGGAACCAACAGCTACTAAATAGTTGATATTTCACTCTGAAAATATTGTTATCATCCTGTAGCGAGCATACATAGTTTTGGAAGCTGAAGACATGTCCCATTGGTGGACAAATATTCATTGTAACATATGTTATATTTGGGATTACACTTTCTTAGTAAAGTACAGATTCTAGTACTTTATTGGGTTGATTCCCATCCGGGATTCGAACCCACACCCTCAGAGTCAGGCACCTAATCGCCAGCACACAAAGTCAGGTGTCTAACCCACTCAGCCAGCGCGACTTCCACAAAATGGAGGTCGGACAACTGGTAGTCTAGACTGGGGACTTTGTGTACCCCTCTGATAAGTAAATTGGCACGGCTCCCACAGCCGAAAGCTATGAATACACAATGCCATTTAGAAAGTAGTCAAATGTAACATGTTATATTTGGGATTACACTTTCTTAGTGACCACTTTCTAAATGGCATTGTGTATTCATAAATATTCATTGCTTTCGATCATATAAATGTGCAAAATTGAAATGAAGTTGTGCAGCAAGGGATTTAAAAATGTAACAAAAAATATAATATCCCAGGGACCAGTGCTATTTTGGAAGGTGTGGTGTGTACAGGATTTTACTGAATCAATCACCTGTCCTGTCTGCTTTTAAGGTACCTCGAAGCTTGATGAGTTATGGTGTGGTAGTAGGGCTGGTGAAGTTGTGAATAGTCAGAAGAACTACCTCACAGTGACCTACACTACAGACGACTCCAACAACGGGCAGGGTTTCTCCCTCAAGTACTCTGCCGTCAGAGGTAGGTTACCCTGGGAAACATGTGTTTTTGTTTGCTCTTTAATGCCAGCAACTTTCCATCTCTTTGATAGCAATATATAAATAGTCAAGTCCGGACGAGAAAATCCAATGATTGATTTTTAACTGGTTAAAGATCATGATTTTTTATAGGAGAAGGCAAGATTACAGAATACCGGATACCTATCCGCCATTTTTATTTTGATTGCGCATTTATTTTTGCGCACTTCCGTTTTGTTTCCTTAGCAATGGCACGCCATGAAGGAAGGCTGTGTTGGAGCAGCGTTCAATATTAAATATTAAATATTAAACAATATTAAAGCTAAAAAAAGGTAAGATAATGGGGGTAAAGGGGGTACCCCCCTTTATTTAAAAGCCTTACCTACCTAACCTTACCAATCAAAAAACACTTACCATCAGAGTGTTCCCACACTGTAGAGTTCCTTTTCCCAGCATGCATTTGAATAAAATTTCAACACACGATAACTTTTTACTCTGTTTACGTCAGTGAACTCTGTTAAAATCCCCAGGTTAGGTTTCCTAAACCGGCAGTAAGGTGAGGAATTCGATTTTAACCTTATTTTTTACCTTAAATTCGTATTTTTATAGGATCGCTCGCAGGCTCACGCTCTCTGTTTCTTCTATATATAGGAGCCTCACGCGCAGAATAGAATGTATATAATTAGGTATCCGGTATTCTGTAAGTGTACCTAGGAGAATTCTGACATGAATCAAACGTACAATCCAGAGCATCATGTTCAGTATTGTAACCCAAGGTCTCCCACTCAGCTGCCAGTGCAGCTAATGGAAGGGTGTTAAATCATACATGTCATGACTTCAGTTGTCTGCATGTTGCACATGATGTTTCATTCACTCTCAGTCATCAAATCCATTATATACAGCACCTCACCCATGAAGACCTGGGTCTTCAGTAACCCATGCTTGTTTTAAGAGGCGACTAACAGGATCAGGTGGTCAGGCTCGCTGACTTGTTTGACACATGTCATCATATCCCAATTGTGGAGATCGATGCCCATGCTGTTGATCACTGGATTGTCTGGTCCAGATTCGATTATTTACAGATCAGGATTATTTCAGTATGTGATAGTTCTTGTGTTTAGACTGTTCAGGAGTTAAACTCAAAAGTCTTGGTTGAAAATATATAAAAGTTTGAGCAGAGGAAAATTATTACATTTTCACCATAAAACTGTCATGGTTTAGGTTTAACAGAACACACTGTCACCTTTCACGTGTACAGGTTCCACAAGCAGAGTGCAGACAATGACGATGCCCACACGAAGCACTCCTCTCTACCTGACCTCGCCTGGATTTGAAAAACGATTCCCTCGGTACGTGCATTATGAATATATTTTACAAGGTCAAAGATGAAAATAGATTATGTATCCATTATAGCTACTGAAATGTAAAAAGCAAAATGATTATATTTGCAAGTGAAAATTAAAGTCGTTTGTAAAAGATGTAGCAATGAGTAAGGAGTCGAACCCAGCCCTTCAAAACCGACCATTGAGCACTTTAACCACGAGGCCCCCGCTATGTCTTCTATACATTTCATGCTAATCTTATTGTAAGTGTTTTATTGATCCATTTCCTTGATTTTTGTAGAGGAATCACCTACAGCTACGTCTTTACTGCCGACCCTCAACAACAAATACGGCTGCGTGTTACAGAATCGTATCTGCGTTACAACACAGCCAATGGACGTTGTCTCAGCAAAAGGGTCAGGCTGTATGATGGTAAAACCAACAAAGCATGACAATACAGGTGTTATAGAGGAATAAGACAAATGAGCATATTTAGCATTAGCAAAAGGTGACAGAATAAATTTCAAATGTATTGAACAAATTCATATCGCCTACTTCCTTTCACTTGTGGTGATGATAATATACTGAGGAAAAAAAATAAGGGATCACATGAAAACACAAGTAATGCTTTATTTTTTTCCAGGTTTTTTCACAAGTTGTGAGATACAAAGCTTGTGAAGAAACCTGGGGAAAAATTAAGGAACACTTGTGTTTTTATGTGATCCTTTATTTATTTCCGTCGGCATATGTTAACTGAATGGAATGTGTGAATATGGTTTTTGACCACTTTAGCAAAATTCCCATCATACTGGGGCAGGGATCTCTGGAAATGGGCTTCAAATATTGTACATTTTGGTATAGAACCTTGCCTTCAATGTGATAGGCCAAAACACTTTGACGTTGGCAACACCACATGCAATGTAGTATATTCCTGGGTTTGAATTCAAGATTCACCATGATTCGGTTTCTTGGTTTGTCAGCACCAGAATGAAAGAGGTAAACATCAGACACTGCCGGTGAAGGCTTTCCCCCCCCCCCCACACACACACACACACACAATAAGCTGACAGTTCGTAATATGACTGATATACTGTTAAAATTCAAACCCAACTCACTCACTTACTCTGAGGCAAACCACACCATGCAAGTTTGCAGCTTTATGATAAACTGTTTGGCTTTCAAACACACTCTATTGCTCTTTATGATGTCATTGTAGGCCCATCTTCAGAGAGTTCCGAGCTTAAGTCTATAAACACTGGGGAATACGGCTGGTGCGCCTTGGACCTCCCAGTCTTCGTCAGCAACAGCAACTACATGACCATGGTGTATCAAACAGCGTATGTCTCCGACCATGGAAGAATTGGCTTTGTGCTGATGTATGAGCACGGGAACTTCAGTGGTATGTTTAATCAGCGTCTAAATATACGTAACAAAAACAAAAGGGATCAAGAGAATTTTCGGTGGTATATTTGAAATATTGCGCTGTCTGTTGCCAGTGCACAAAACTACCACCCTGACATTTTGTTCAGCATATCTTCATTGTCCGTAAATTAAGCTGTCATGTTTATTTAGGACAATGTGAACCTATACGCAAATGTTGTTCTTAATTGAAGGCACTTAAATAAGAATCATGTAATATTTTCTTTTGCCTGGAAGGTGTGATGGCGACTAAATCATGTTTGTTTTGTTTGTTGTTTAATGCCACACTCAGCATATTCCAGCTATATGTCTGGAAATAATCGAGTCTGGACCAGACAATGCAGTGATCAATATAATGAACATCGTTCTATGCAGTTGGGATATGTTGACACTTGTCAACCAAGTCACCGACCACCCGACCTCATTTGTCACCTCTTACGACAAACATGGGTTGATGAAAACCAATTCTTATTCACTAAATCAATTATTCAAGCTATTGTCCTATTTGCAGATGTGAGGTAGGAATTTAAATGTGTGTTTGTTATGCCTAATTATAATACTCTTGATACTGAAAGACCTTATGTTCAATAGATATCTACCCGTATACGTGTGGCGGAATGTATGTTGCCGCATCACAAGAAACTGCAATCACCTCACCAAACTACCCTCGAAACTATCGCAGGCAAGTGACTGAGTGAGTGAGTTTAGTTTTACGCCGTGCTCAGCAATATTCCTGCTATATGGCAGCGGTCTGTAAATAATCGAGTCTGGACCAGACAATCCAGTGATCGACAGCATGAGCATCGATCTGTGCAACTGGGAACCGATGACATGTGTCAACCAAGTCAGCGAGCCTGACCACCCGATCCCATTAGTCGCCTCTTACGGCAGGCAGGTGACAGACATTAGGCACCATTTGGGATTTGACAATCCCAATTTGTGTGATTCCTTTGAGTAAGGACCCTCACAGGACCTGAGTCTGTAAATGCCAGAGTTTCTACAAGAATTGAAAGTGTACAAGCTGTGAGAAACTTTGAGTCTACTGTTAGTGCTAAGGATTCTCAGATGCTTCCTGGAAATATGGAACAGCTGAAAAGTCACTGTCTTTTCATTTTTTCATCCATCTACTTTTCAAAAGTAAATGAGCAAGAAATGGGTAATTTTGAATGGGAAATATCCTGAAAAGTGAAAAAACATTGATTTACATGTTTATCCTTTGTCTATATTGTAAAAGGCAAGATATTTGATCGATGACAACTTTGTTATTCTCTTATGGTGCAGCATATCAGTATAAATCTTGATACCATTTTCTTGATTGACAGCGTCATAAGGACCTGTACCCAAACACTGTATCAGTATGAGTACACAAGTTGAAATAACTGTTACATGGGTGGTGGGGTAACCTAGATGTTAAAGCAATCGCTTGTCATGCCGAAGTCCCGGGTTCGATTCCTCACAAGTGTACCATGTGTGGAGCTCAATTCTAGTGTCACCCATAGAGGATATTATATGAGTGCCCATGTCACACTGTTTACGACACGAGTGCCTAAATGTTGGTATTTCTTGAGCAAGAGCGAGGGATATACCGATATTTAGACACGGGTGTCGTGTTGAACGCAAAATCATGGAAGAAACGTGACGTCATGGCATTGTTCATGACGTCATGTCACCATGACAAAGTGATATTTTGCCCTTGGGCATCGTATGAAGAATATGAACCCCAATATTGTCGCTAGAATGCTATTCACACAGTTTTTCACTTTCGACATTTAACATTCAGGTTTGACAGCGCCATGTGCCGACATCCACATTAAGGACTAGCAGTCATATACATGTGTAAGGATAGACTGCCAGGCTTCTCACTGTTACTGTTGTAGTGGCCTACAGTGACAAATGCCTACAGTGACAAATGCCTACAGTGACAAATGCCTACAGTGACAAATGCCTACAGTGACAAATGCCTACAGTGACAAATGTCTACAGTGTAGAATAAACAAAGTAATGCTCCAGTGATTTCAAGCAGCAGTATCTTCTCCCCATTACATAAATGGAACATTCCAACAGACAAGGTGGACAAATGCCTACACAATTAAAAAATGCTGGGGGTTTTCATATATTTGTGAAATGGAACAATAATTGAATTCATATCTTTACATCTGACAGGGTCAAATATCTTTACATCATCTTATGCATATTTTGACTGGCAAAAAGTCTGAGAATTTGTTTTACTCCATTTTCACTAGTCGACCAACAGCACTGAGAAAGTCCAAGGGAGCCTTCACACCAGCTCAACATGTTTCCTTCTCAAACTTACTCAGTACAAAATCTATTGCATGCTAAACAGAAGTAATTACATTGCTTTTACATATATAGTTCCTGTTGAGAAAGATAGACAAATTGTATTGAAAACAAGCAAAAAGGATACATAAGGCACTGCTTGTGCTGATATGATCGGATAATCTCTAGGAAGTTTTCATAGTGTAAACAGGTTAAACTCATTAGGGTGGAAGTGACCACTTGTGTGCAGGGAAGCGCATCACTGCTGCTCACCTAAAACAACATACTCTGTAGCTATTATTGCCTGTAGGCATTTGTCACTGTAGGCATTAAGACTATAGCTTTTATTGTGCCAAATAAGCAAAATGCTCTAATAGGCATCGATTAGGCTCGACTGCTTTGATTTCAGCAGAAGCTTACTTCTTTACAAACTAGAGAACAGCCTGACTAAGAGAGTGAGTATGGTATTGGGCCGCTTTTAGCAGTATTCCAGCAATATCACGGTGGGGGACACCAGGAATGGGCTTCACACATTGCCATGTGGGGAACCAAACCCGGGTCTTCAACGTGACAAGTGGACGCTTTAACCATTAGGCTAGCCAATCACCCCCTGACCATTTGATACCTAATTTGGCTTGTAGCATATTCGCTAGAATATGAACTCGGCAGTTCTTGTCTCCAAGTTTTTTGTTGGCTAGATTGTAGCAAGAGTTAAATTGTTCAATGGAGGGTGGATATTCTTATGGCAGGTCACCAGATGATCCAGTGATCAACAGCATGAGCATCGACCGATATTATGTGTAATTCTAAATTATGTAATCCCATTATCACAAAACCTCAGTGATCCATTTCAATCCCTTTTTGCCTTTTGCATCAGTGATGTTGACTTTGTATATATGGAGAGATTTTATATACTTTCAGCAAAATGTTCTGCAAGTGGACTATATGGGCAGCTTCTAACACGACCCAGATCCGTCTTAGTGGCAATTTCTCCCTTGCAGGCGGCACCAGTGGTAACTGTGGTGGAGACTATCTGAACGTGTACGATGGTGCGTCTGAACCACCTTAATATTCTCCACGTATATTGTAATATGTAATGGCAGTAATAACTTCGAACTAAATTTTAAGTTCATATAAGTGTGCCAATTAACCTTAACAAACTTGTGCTAGAATTGCAAAAAGGTGTAATCTTCCCTTTCTGGGCTTTTACTGAGACATTAAGGCACAGGATAAGATTTACCTACCTACTGATTAAGCTTGCTGACATAAAGAGGACTTTTGTTGATATATGAACTTTGTATTTGTGTGATAACACAATTATCACACAAGAATCTTGGATAAATTGTAATTGAAGTCATATTCTTAGAATTATACATAATGTTGACTACTGTTTAATGTTGTGCAACACTGAGGGCTCTTGTAGCCAGGTTCCTCGGAAGGATCAAGATGGTTGTTGTGCAGTGGAATTGAAAACGAAACTAACTAAAATTGAAGTGTCGAAATATGCTATTTGGGGAACTAAACGTGACTCTCTTGATTAAACTGATGAAATAATTCAAACTATAAAAATATGGGGAACTAAACGTGAATCTTTTTCGACAATGCTAATGGGGTAAGTCATTCGTCACCTCTCACCCCTTTCCGTAAACTACAAGAAGACTCATCCCCCTCTCGATGCTTGTTATGTGCGAAAATCAACAAACTAATCAAAACGCGGCGTAAATGACCATGGTGCTTTGATAAAAATAATTCCGAGTACTTAAATCGTTTATGGCATTAGGTCATTGTTTAAAAAATCCTGATAAATATATATCGCCATATTGAAAGTACAAAGAACGTAGTTAACAGGATTTCGCTGCCTATTATGAAGTTTTTAATAAGAATCATGCAATTGATGGTGAGAGATTCAAATACACGCACGTGCGTTTGTTGACATAACAGCTCTCATGGGTCCAACAGAGTGTATTTCTGACGATCTTGCGGGCTTGTTATGGAGATTGTAAGTGCGCTTCCAACAAGTTTAGGAAATGTAATTATAAATCGCTATGAGTTTCAAAACAATATTATTATATTTGTATGTAACTTATCAACTTTAATCTCAAACATTGGGCTTATATTTCACATCTCTGGGGATATTTTAGTCTGACTATTGTTTTGGTCATTCATATTTTTTTCAGCAAATTCATTTAAAATTCAACCAGGGGTATGACAGCAAGATTACACAAATGTTCAAGATTATTTTTATCAAAGCACCGCGGTCATTTACGCTCGTTTTGATTGGTTTGATTGATTGACGCGAAGCATGGTGCGTTTACGCGATGTGTTCTAACTGTTTTGTCTCCAGACCAATGGTGTTTCATCATTTAATGAAACTATTACCTCATGTAAACATTACATATGTATTTTAGGTGCTGAGGAAAAGTCCAAGCTGTTAAGCAAGTTGTGTGGGACGAGCTCTGATACTCTACAGTCAACAGGAAACCTTCTTACTGTTGTCATGAAAACCGATGAACGTTCCACGGGGAAAGGATTTCGTTTCTTGTTATACGAAACTACAGGTACAGCTAGAAGTCATATTTGATTTGGTGCTTGATTGGGGTAGTCAGTCATAAGAAAAAAGTAGTGAAAAAAAGTAAAAACATAGGTTTTGATGTTGGGTGGTATGCATCAACTATTTACAATGTATCAGATTTATACTACTTATAGCTAGTAAAAAGAACACCCAAGCAAAGACATTTCTTCATATTACTAGTAGTCAGTATGTCATACAGTGTTCATTGAGGATTTCAACATGTTTTACAAAGTAGAAATTAAGATGACAAAACTTTATGGATCATCAACTTCTTTATTTTGACAATGGCGACGTATATAGATTCTTATACCGTTTTCAAGCATATGGTGAGGTGATTGCTGGATTAGATGTGCTTCTTCTCCAGGCGGCTGAGGGTGTTGATGGTGCAGATTGCCCCATCTCCATGTAGACGACGAATGATTTGTCTGAGTGGTATAATAATCGATACTGAAACATCTCCATTGTCAAAATAAAGAAATTGATTATCCATAAAGTTTTGTCCTCTCTATACCATCAACTTCTAGAATGCCACTCAAACAAATCAAAGTAGACATTTAATTTCAGTTGATATACAGTTTGAAGTAACATTTTTTTTCTAAAAATGAAAATACATTGTTTTCTTTAACGTTTTGTGAGTAGTATAAGCTCTTCTTGTAGATGTGTAGCAATGTCGTAAAACTGCTTCCTGACTTAATTGTAACACATGGTGCGTCTGTTTGTCCACACATGATGTGACGACAACACATGCTATATTTCTCCAGTATACATTTTCTGAGGTACACATTCTAGTAATTTGGGGTTAAGACTCACTGGAATTAAAACCCTTACAGTGATAGTGGAAAGCACACAAAGCCAATGATTAGGTGCTCGAGTGAGAGTTCATATCTCGCATGGGACTGAACTTCCACAAAGTACTAGGATCTGTACTTTACTGAGAAAGTATAATATATGTTACTTGATGAAACAGATTTTAAGAAATAGCATTCCGAGGTTATTATGTGTATAATAAATTATTCATGAAGTACAGTCAACACCACACCTTTTCAGGGTTACTCTTGTATATGTTGTATCAGACTATATTCAACTGGTTTTCAGTCATTCCATCAGTGCTTTAACACTTTCTGTTTTTCTTCTCTGAAATAACTACTTTGGGTCAAAATGAATACTTGGTACCTCCTAAGTTCATAACATCAATTTTATCATCTGTAATGATGCTTCATGTTGTCGTAATTCAGGCTTTATGTCACTGAGACTATGTTGTACAATCCTGTTTCAGATATCCTTTGGTGTGGTTCGTCCTTGACAGCACATTTTGAGGAAGTCTTACCTCACAAAAAAGATTACTCGGTAAGTGTTTATACAGTCTGGCTATAATATTAACTTTGTGTATTTAGGTAACAATGAATGTGAATGGACTGACCATAACTTTGACAATTTTTTACTATAACTTTGACAAGGATTATAAAATCTGTTGAAAGCAAGGGAGGTAACTGACGAAAGAAGTTGTGTTTTCTTACTTGCCAATCAGGGCTGGGTTTGTGAATGTTCCAATCAAAATCATGTCATGAATTTGACATCTGGTTCGTTACCATGGCAACGATATTCAAGCCATGTTCGGCAAGAATGGAAACTTGAATCCTTTAGTCAGTAAACTCCATTACCTCAGGAAGCTGTGTGTGTGGGATTCCCCACATAGGTACAGTATGTGAAGCCCTTTTCTTGTGTCCCCACCATGTTATTGCTGTAATATTGCTGAAACCCAACTCACTCACTTGGTTGATTGTGCGTCATCGTACTACATTCATGCCAATCACTTGTTTGTCTGGTCCAGATTCAGCCATTAACAGGACACCATGATCTTATTTGAGAAATGCAAATTGTAGCTAAATAACAGAAACAAAAGCCATTAACAGGACACCATGATCTCATTTGAGAAATGCAGATTGTAGCTAAATAACAGAAACAAAAGCCATTAAGGGGACACCATGATCTCATTTGAGAAATGCAGATTGTAGCTAAATAACAGAAACAAAAGCCAAAAACAGGACACCATGATCACATTTGAGAAATGCAGATTGTAGCTAAATAACAGAAACAAAAGCCAATAACAGGACACCATGATCACATTTGAGAAATGCTGATCGTAGCTAAATGATAGAAACAAAAGCCATTTATTGGACACCATGATCTCATTTGAGAAATGCAGATTGTAGCTAAATAACAGAAACAAAAGCCATTAACAGGACACCATGATCACATTTGAGAAATGCAGATTGTAGCTAAATAACAGAAACAAAATCCATTAACAGGACACCATGATCACATTTGAGAAATGCAGATTGTAGCTAAATAGCAGTCACACAAGGCATTTATGGGACACCATGATCTCATTTGAGAAATGCAGATTGTAGCTAAATAACAGAAACAACATCCATTAACAGGACACCATGATCTCATTTGAGAAATGCAGATTGTAGCTAAATAACAGAAACAAAAGCCATTAACAGGACACCATGATCACATTTGAGAAATGCAGATTGTAGCTAAATAACAGAAACAACATCCATTAACAGGACACCATGATCTCATTTGAGAAATGCAGATTGTAGCTAAATAGCAGTCACACAAGGCATTTATGGGACACCATGATCACATTTGAGAAATGCAGATTGTAGCTAAATAACAGAAACAACATCCATTAACAGGACACCATGATCTCATTTGAGAAATGCAGATTGTAGCTAAATAACAGTCACACAAGGCATTTATGGGACACCATGATCTCATTTGAGAAATGCAGATTGTAGCTAAATAACAGAAACAACAGCCATTAAGGGGACACCATGATCACATTTGAGAAATGCAGATTGTAGCTAAATAACAGAAACAACATCCATTAACAGGACACCATGATCTCATTTGAGAAATGCAGATTGTAGCTAAATAGTCACACAAGGCATTTATGGGACACCATGATCTCATTAGAAAAATGCAGATTGTAGCTAAACAGAAACAAAACCTTTCTTTGGCAGTTCCTGTTGCTTAAGAGTTGGACTCAGATGTTAGACTACGAACCCGTAAAGAATTGTCAATGGAAAGTATATTATGTGAAGACCGGACTTATTGTGCCATGCTTGGATAAGACTTTAGTAATTGCTGAAAGGGACATGAAACAAAACTCACTCAGTTTTGCATGTCTTGGATGAAGCACCTTCTTATATATGATAAATATTCCTGATTTTTCTTTTACAGGAACGCTTCATGTAAATGGGTGTTGACAAAAGAAACAAACGATACCTACATCCAACTCTATTTGGTAGATTTTGAACTGGGGAGACGAAACGGCGACACTTGTGGCACAGATTATGTAGAAATATTTGATGGTAATTAAGTATAGCTTTACATCTTATCAACAGCTCACCTGCCCTTTTTTATCATATTTTATCCCCATAGGATATGGACTCCAGTTAAGGTGAGTAAAATGTTATTGTTATGATGTGTTGGACTCAAAACATTTTATCGTGGTTTTACTTGACAAGTGGTTTGTGTAAAATAGAGCAAATCAGTGAAGTCAGGTAATTAGCAACATAATGATGTTGTTTGTATTTAATGATCAAAAGATTTACACAACTTCGGTAATACTTTTTTATTGATCTATAGATTTAAACAGCCTCAGCAACATTTTGCATTGTGCATGTTTATAAGCATCAATGGAGGCACAAGTGGCTCAGTCTTCTAACACACTGCCATTTGCTGTGCAGAGTTGTGTCGCTTGACACACCAGGAACCTGTGATTGTGGGATCAAATCCTGTTTCACCATGGGTTTGTTTTTAGGTTTGTCAGCACCAGAGTGAGTGAGTGAGTTTAGTTTTACGCCACACTCAGCTATATTCCAGCTATATGGCGGCGGTCTGTAAATAATTGAGTCTGGACCAGGCAATCCAGGGATCAACAGCATGAGCATCGATCTACACAACTGGGATACGATGACATGTGTCAACCCAGTCAGTGAGCCTGACCACTCAATCCTGTTAGTCGCCTCTTAAGACAAGAATGGGTTGCTGAAGATCAATTCTAACCCGGACCTTCATGGGTCCAGCACCAGATCTGTGCCACTTGGTTTCACCAAAGTGGTGAACATTTAGGACCTGCATCCTGTCAGGCCTGCTTCCCACATCGAGCATTCGTAACTACTTGCCTCTTTCCATAACCTACAAGACCTGTACCTGTGTAGTACGCCATTATTGCCAAGAATCGTGGCAAAACAATCAAATTCTTAAAAATAGTAAAAATGTGGAATGAGATCAAATACATGTATTTTCTTTGTGATTATCTATTTTCATTATTGTTTCCGTCATGATAAAATTATCTTGTTACTGATATTTGTTAACAACATAAGAAACTTACTTAGAGTGACTTCGTGTTGTACTATAAATTAACATTTGTAACTACTCTCCTCTTTCCGTTTTCTTGTTGTTTTCAAGGAGTAACCATGTTTGGAAATTCTGAATTACCTTTCCTTGGAAATAGTACTAGACTATTTTCATCTCTGTGCCTGTTTGAGCTTAGACAGGGCCCCGTCGTGAACATAGCCACAAGAGGAGTATGAGTCGCCATCCAGATTGCCGGAATGACACGAGTAGTTACAAATGCCACATCATATATACTGTTAAAAGCTGCTTTAAACCAAACTCACACACAAATATTTTAAAGTAGTGACAGCCATTATCTTTCCTGCACTTATGACTCCTCTACATAAGTGAGTGAGTGAGTTTAGTTTTACGCCGCTTTTAGCAATATTCCAGCAATATCACGGCGGGGGACACCAGAAATGGGCTTCACACATTGTACCCACGTGTCCTCTACATAAGGGGTGGTGGAGTAGACTAGTGGTTAACGCGTTCGCTCGTCAAGCAGAAGACCCAGGTTCGATTCCCAACATGGGTACAATGTGTGAAGATAATTTCTGGTGTCCCCTGTCATGATATTGCTGGAATATTGCTAGAAGCTGCGTAAAACCATGCTCACTCACTCACTTACTTATCTGCATAAATGCCATTAACAAAACTATTAATAAATATTTATACTATTCAACCTTTCATAGGGATAATCTGATATCACTCTATATGCGTTATATTATGAAAATCAGTTTTGTGTGTCTTGGGAGATCAAAGTATCCCTATCAAATATGGTGTAGTATAGTACTGTGGTGATGTTGTGGTGTTATTTATTACTTATTTTGCATGCAGGTAATTCTGAAGACAGTAAGCGTATTGCTTTACTGTGTGGGTACAAGTCAGCAGCCAGCTATATTGGAACCGGTAGTCACATGATGGTGAAGATGGTGACAGGGGCGTCACCTAGAGGAAAGCTCTTCAAAATAGAATACAGCTCATGTAAGTCTATCCCCTGGCTAATACTTAATTAGCTGTTGTTGAACTCTTAATTAGAGACCTCTGATGATAGGACATACTGTCAGAGCGACAGCTAACAACTGAAATGTTTGAAATTATTCTGAATATTCACATGACATTCAAAATTATGAAAACATGCATGATGTTTCTTTTTACCAGCATTGTAATTACACTGATTAACCTGGGTGCTGTTGTACAAAACAACCTTAACGCTAAGACTACCTTATGTCTATGTTAAGGTATGGGAGTTATGGTCACCTTAGCGCTAAGGCTACCTTATGTCTATGTTAAGCTATGGGAGTTATGGTCACCTTAGCGCTAAGGCTACCTTATGTCTATGTTAAGGTATGGGAGTTACGGTCATCTTAGGGCTAAGGCTACCGTATGTCTATGTTAAGCTATGGGAGTTATGGTCACCTTAGCGATAAGGCTACCTTATGTCTATGTTAAGCTATGGGAGTTATGGCCACCTTAGTGCTAAGACTACCTTATGTCTATGTTAAGCTATGGGAGTTATGGTCACCTTAGCGCTAAGGCTACCTTATGTCTATGTTAAGCTATGGGAGTTATGGTCACCTTAACGCTAAGGCTACCTTATGTCTATGTTAAGCTATGGGAGTTACGGTCACCTTAGCGCTAAGGCTACCTTATGTCTATGTTAAGCTATGGGAGTTATGGTCATCTCAGCGATAAGGCTACCTTATGTCTATGTTAAGCTATGGGAGTTACGGTCACCTTAGCGCTAAGGCTACCTTATGTCTATGTTAAGGTATGGGAGTTACAGTCACCTTAACGCTATGACTACCTTAAGTCTATCTTAAGGTATGGGAGTTACGGTCACCTTAGCTCTATGACTACCTTATGTCTATGTTAAGGTATGGGAGTTACAGTCACCTTAGCGATAAGGCTACCTTATGTCTATGTTAAGGTATGGGAGTTACAGTCACCTTAGCGCTATGACTACCTTAAGTCTATGTTAAGGTATGGGAGTTATGGTCACCTTAGCGCTAAGGCTACCTTATGTCTATGTTAAGGTATGGGAGTTACGGTCACCTTATGTCTATGTTAAGGTATGGGAGTTATGGTCACCTTAGCGCTAAGGCTACCTTATGTCTATGTTAAGGTATGGGAGTTATGGTCATCTTAGCTCTAAGATCGCTTTGTACAATGGCACCCAGGACAATATGTTATATTAATAACATACATTTCTGGAGGCATAGAATATTCCAAATTGTGAGCGACAATGGCTGATATGTTTTGGCAATCATTATATGTGTTTGTTTGTTGTTTAATGCTGCACTCAGCAATATTCCAGCTATGTGATGGAGGTTTGTAAATAATCGAGTCTGGACCAGACAATCCGGTGATCAACATGATGAGCATCGATGTACGCAATTGGGATATGATGACATGCATCAGCCATGTCGACCAACCGATCCTCTCACAATACATGCATCAGCCATGTCGACCAACCGATCCTCTCACTATACATGCATCAGCCATGTTGACCAACCGATCCTCTCACAATATTGTTGTGTAAATACATGCACCTACTCAGCATGTTGGGATCCAAGTATAACTGGCAGTTTCACTGTACTGAGAAACGTATTTACTGAATCAATACTTGCCAGGAGCATGTAGACTGAGCCATACAAATGTGATGGTGTACAAAAACAGGGTATAATAATAATAATTTGAAGTCTTATAATGCGCTGATCTCCATGCAACAAAGCATGCTCAAAGTGCTAACACCCTGATTATTATTACCCCAGATAACCCAAGCTGCCTGTTAGGTGCGAGAAGGTTATAGTCACATGACTTTATCCAACCGGGTACCCATATTCTGCTGGGTGAACAAAGGCAATTTTGAACAAACTCACTTGCCTGAGGTGAGACCACATGTATCACATGTGCTTCATTGTGGGGCAGGATGGAAGTCCTAGAAACTCTCAGGAGTCAAGCTGTCAAACACGGTCACCCATCCAAGGACTGTCCGAGCTCGCCCGCTGCTTAACTTCAACTGATTCGTGACCTGCGCTCTGTGCACAGCAGTGTATCAAGCAGTGTGCAAAATAGTTTCCGAATTTTGCTAGCCAGTTGGGCTAGCTATGCCTGAAAGTTACTAGCCCACAAAATAATTCACTAGCTCGACATGTGAATGTAGACATGGGTTTTATCACTAAGCTGCTAATATGCTGAACATTTTTATAACTTAACACATCTGAGAAAGTGATATAATTACTAAACGAACCCATGAAAATTCATTAGCCAGTTGGGTCAGTGACTGTGGAGATTTACTAGCCTGACTGGAATTTTACTAGCGATGGGCTAGTTGGCCAGTGGCTATTTCACACACTGGTATCAAGTGGTCATGCCATGGAAAAAAACAGTGTCCAGGTTTAAATCCCAGTTTCTCTCTGATAAGTTTTTTTGTGATATAACTCACATACTCACTCACTCACTCATATCTTTTGTTAGTCTGTCTCACAGTCCCTGAACCACATTATTTTCCCTACTGCCAAGCCCTGCCTGCAATGCAAAAGCCCTACAAGAAGCAAGGCTAGATTTCCACTGGCCCATCCCACTAGGGTCCATTTTCAATTTAGGGGCGGTGGGGTAGCCTAATGGTTAAAGCGTTGGCTCGTCACGCCGATGATCCGGGTTCGAATCCCCACATGGGCACAATGTGTGAAGCCCATTTCTGGTGTCCCTTGCCGTGATGTTGTTGGAATATTGCTAAAAGCGGCATAAAAACTAAACTCAGTCAGTCAGTCATTTTCAATTTAAATGGGTTTATTTGTTTCTATCAAAGATAGATATATGCAGATACTAATCTTTTGTGTGTACCAATACATTTACGTTCTTGATCTTGTATCTATGATTTTAGCGTCCGAAGAAAGATGTACCCCAAAAGATCGCATGGCGAAGGAACACCCATCTTCCCTCCTCTCACCCTCATACCCAAGTCAATATGCACCGTAGGTATACCAGATAAATGGTTGGATTAAAGCACTACACTCGATAATAGAACTTCATGCCAGCCGTATGACGACCACCTGGGAATTATTAGACCAAGTCTGTGTAAACAAACAAAACAGGAACGTGCACATTCTTTTGTGATAAGGGGTGGTGGGGTAGCCTAATGGTGAAAGCGTTGGCTCGTCACGCCGAAGACCCGGGTTCAAATCCCCACATGGGTACAATGTGTGAAGCCCATATGATGTTGCTGGAATATTGCTAAAAGCGGCGTAAAACCAAACTCAGTCAGTCTTTTGTGATAAGTTTATATTACTCACCTGTTGAAGCTATTACAATTGTTATTACAATCTACGATGTTATTACACAACTATTTGCACTGAGTCACATGACAGAGTATACTTAAGACCCAGTTGTGCGGGTATAATGCAGTCATAGAATTCTTAGGAAAGACGTTTCAACTGTTCTTTGCTCGGCTGCATGTAATAGCATTTATATAAAAAAATAATGTTGATTGAAGTCATATGGTCCCTTTTTCATACCCTTTGTTTAATTTTAAGAAATCAGATTAAATAGACTAATGTAGAAAATCATAAATGAAACGTATTCACACGCGTGACCCCAGTTATGATGGCGTAATCCACTCGTTCTGTAAGTTGAATTCTGGGATATTATTTTGCTAATGTTGGGTCAGTAATAAATAGAATACTAAACGACATCCCTTGTAATACCATATTTATGAAACAAGTGAATGGTATTGGTATCTAACTCACTTTCACTCATTAGATACCAAACCAGTCACTCGTTTCATAAATCTGGTATTGTATTGGACATTGTTTAGTATTCTCTATGTATCTAACTTGTGTGCGTGCGTGTGTGCAATTGTGCCTTTGTCTCTTGTTTACATTAGCATGTAGCAAATATTCCAGTCGTGTGACAGGTGCCTATTAAGCCTTTTCATATTTTTGTATGTTTCTCGTCTTAAAGCTAACCCTCATACCAAACCACGTTAAAATATGGTACTTGCTGGTCCATGCCTGGTACTCTGCATTAATGGGTACAACAAGGACTGGTCGGCTCGGAGTCAGTATAATGTGTCTAAGTGGGGTATTCATGCTTCACTGTGGCATGGTATCTCAGTGGGCTAGCACTATAAAACCAGCTTAAGTCTGGGCTAGTACAAGCAGCCACACATACACATACATGCACGTCGTCAAATGAGTGAAATAATCTTAAGTGCAACGTTAAACCCCATTTCACCTCACCTCAAACCTCGACCAGAAGGAGGATGGGTAGGATGTGAGATGGGAAACACGTGAAAAATACATAGTTGAATGTCTTGGCCAAAGAATCATCTTACGACATGTGTACATTGCTAGGGCGCAATTCCAGGGAACTTGTGTTTATCAGAATATAGACTAACAGAGGCAGCCACTTGAAATAGTATGGTTCTCTCAATAAAAACATTTAAAATTTTACTTGATTGAAATGACATTGCTTAACTGGATTGATGTAATATTTTACTCCACTACTACTCTCACGGTGTCTTATGTAGACTTATGGCTTTGAAATTTTGACTAGTAGGAAAACCATTGTGTTCTGGGAAAGCACACTGTATAAATACACTTCATCAACTCATGTTTTGTTTGTTAGGCTAGAAACCAATTTTACAATATTGTGTTTGGAATGTTTGCAAGTTAATTCCTTGGTTTGTGTTCTGCAGGAGTCTTCACTGCACATGGCTCATCGACAGTGGCAGCGAGAACCATGTCGTTATGTTTAAGGTCGTTCTAGCAAGTATCGTTTACTCCGACGGGTGCACGGATGACTATCTAGCTGCCTATGATGGTGGGTGTCACATATAAATGTGCATTGACTGTTATCATGATTATTCTGCCCTTCTGCCTGAGTTGGACTTTTCAAATTTTATTATCAAGTAACACCCAAATTCAAGTAAGAACACTCCTTTTTTTATAAAATTCATGAATATCTGGGTTTAGTAATAGCAAATAATGATTGGAATATATGAAGGTTATGGTTCAATTAACTGAACACGCAAGTGAATCAAAACAGCCCAAGTCGCTATGCAACTGAATCATAACAGCCCAAGTCACTATGCAACTGAATCATAACAAGCCTGGTTGCTATGCAAGTGAATCAAAACAATGCAAGTTATCATAACAGCCCTATCGGCTATGCAAGTTAATCATAACAGCCCAAGTCACTATGCAACTGAATCATAACAAGCCTGGTTGCTATGCAAGTGAATCAAAACAGCTCAAGTCGCTATGCAAGTTAATCATAACAGCCCAAGTCGCTATGCAAGTTAATCATAACAGCCCAAGTCGCTATGCAAGTTAATCATAACAGCCCTCATTAAGCTATGCAAGTTAATCATAACAGCCCTCAATGCAAGTTAATCATAACAGCTCTCGCCGCTAGTTAATCATAGCAGCCCTCATCGCTATGCAAGTTAATCATAACAGCCCTCATGGCTATGCAAGTTAATCATAACAGCCCTCGCTGGTATGTTAATCATAACAGCCCTCGTCGCTATGCAAGTTAATCATAACAGCCCAAGTCATTAACAGCTATGCAAGTTAATCATAACAGCCCTCATCGCTATGCAAGTTAATCATAACAGCCCTCATCGCTATGCAAGTTAGTCATAACAGCCCTCGCCGCTATCATAACAGCCCTGGAAATTAAGCTATGCAAGTTAATCATAACAGCCCTCGCCAAATATGTCGCTTATGCAAGTTAATCATAACGCAGCCCTCTATCAGCTATGCAGAGTTAATCATAACAGCCCTGGAATTTAAGCTATGCAAGTTAATCATAACAGCCCTCGTTAAGCTATGCAAGTTAATCATAACAGCCCTCATTAAGCTATGCAAGTTAATCATAACAGCCCTCATCGCTATGCACAGTTAATCATAACAGCCCTCATCGCTATGCAGAGTTAATCATAACAGCCCTCTCGCTATGCAAGTTAATCATAACAGCCCTCATTAAGCTATGCAAGTTAATCATAACAGCCCTCGTCCGCTATGCAAGTTAATCGTAATGTGCCCAAATTAAGCTATGCAAGTTAATCATAACAGCCCTCATCGCTATGCAAGTTAATCATAACAGCCCTCATCGCTATGCAGAGTTAATCATAACTAGCCCTCGAGTAAATGCAAGCCCTCATCGCTATGCAAGTTAATCATAACAGCCCTCATGCGGCTATGCAAGTTAATCATAACAGCCCTGGTTAAGCTATGCAAGTTAATCATAACAGCCCTCATCGCTATGCAAGTTAATCATAACAGCCCTATGCAAGTTAATCATAACAGCCCTCATGCAGCTATGCAAGTTAATCATAACAGCCTCCCCTCATCGCTATGCAAGTTAATCCCCTAACAGCCCTGCCGCTATGCAGCCATAACAGCCCTCGCCGCTATGCAAGTTAATCGTAACAGCCCAAGCCGCTATGCAAGTTAATCATAACAGCCCTAATCAATGCAAGTTAATCATAACAGCCCAACCTATGCATGTTAATCGTTAATCAAAATGGTATGTCCGGACCTATGTACAATCTGTATCTCGACTTGTGTTTGTAATATAGTTTATTTAGTTTTAGTAATGGATTTAGTTGTAGTAATCGCATATCAATAAACTGTTGCAGTGGAAATAGCAAGATCATGCGAAATGCTTCTTTTCAGTTTGATGGATTCTTGTTGTATTGGTGCAACATCATATTGCTGGCCTGTTGTGGCCCTGTGGTGTGTCAGTGCAAGGCTATCACATATAATGGTTCTATTGTCTTGCTGCTAGCACCTGGTAACTAAGTGAGGGAAGTCAAGGACTGTAGTACAGCGCACATTCATTTGCAGATCCAGGTGTGCGTACGTGCGTGCGTGTGTGAAAGTTTATTTAAAACTGTCATGAAAATGGGTGAAAATAAACTGTGCACGCCCTCTTTCTCAAAAAGATGTATCCGCCTTTGCTTATTCTCTTCTCAGGCATGTCTGAGACAACAGGTGTCCAGTTGGGTAAATGGTGTCAGGACATCGACCAGTCAGAAACAATACACTCCAGCCACCAATACCTGACAATTGTCTTCCACACTAACGAGGATCAGTCAGGTGATGGCTTCAGGCTGAAGTACTGGACAGATGCCAGACATGATGAACAAGGTACTTACTCAACGCATACACAAACATAACATGCCACAGAATTTAAATCCAATTACTTGTGACAAGATGATTGACATGTGACATGATTCTACTTCTAAATGTTTGTTGCTGGAATTAATACTCTTGGGTAAACAAAATAAAGCGTGGGGGGTATATTTGGTATGAAAGATATTTAATCCATTGCAAATGATGATGCAGGATAAGGACTTTAACGGCATCTAGATTTGGAGATTTCAGAAATGAGAATACATGTAGCAAACCCTGTGAAGATTATCAGATGTATTCATATGTTTCGTCTTTAAAACCCATTCCACTACTCCTCCTAATAAGACCGCCTCCGTGGTGTAGTGGTTAGAGCGTCCGCCCGGAGAGCGGAAGGTCGCGGGTTCGATCCCCGACCGTGTCATACCATAAGACGTTAAAATATGGTACTTGTTGGTCCCTGCCTGGCTCTCGGCATTAATGGGTACAACAAGGACTGGTCGCCTCGGAGTCAGTATAATATGTCTGAGTGGGGTATTCATGCTTCTCAATGGTATCTCAGTAGGCTAGCACTATAAAACCAGCTTAAGTCTGGGCTAGTACAAGCAGCCGCACATACACATACACACGCATGCACGTCGTCATATGAGCGAAATATTCTCAAGTACGACGTAAAACCAAATTTTCACCTCACCTCACTCCTCCTAATATCATTGCACAGTTTCAGGTCAGACTGGAGCCCTCGGGAATGTAGGAGCTGTTGTTGGTGCCGTAGTAGGAGTCCTCGTACTGTTGGTTGTCATCATCATCATCATATTCTGTATCATCAGGAGACCTCTGTCAAAAGGTTCTGGGGGTTCTTCTGGGGGAAGTCAAGCCGCTCCTGTAGTGGTTTATCAGCCAAAGGAGCAAGTTATGTATGAAAGACCACCTGACTACCCTCCTCAGTATGACCCACAACAAGGGTCAAAGTACAAAGTTCAAGGACATGGATATCCCCAGACTGGACCTGTTCAGGATCATGAAGTTTCACAGTTACTACATGTTAAGGAACATGTTTAATCTTGTTCTTGAGCTTTTCAAGTGAAGACCTATTCAAGAAATATGTATTCTTTCCCAGGGCCTCTCAAAAGGAATGAATATTCCAGCCAGTGCTTGTACATGATTATGCATGTTCTCAGGACAGTTCCAAGTGCATTATCTCAGTCAGTATCTATTGAAGAAAATAAAATATGTCAGCCAGGGCCTAATATGAATACTCTCTTGACATAGCATCTTGAATGGGACGAATATTCCCAGCCAGGGCATGTTGAGAGTGATGAACATTCCTAATCAGACCCTGTGCAGAGGGATGAAGATTCCAGACCAGGGCCTGTCCATGGGGATGAATATTCCCATCCAGGGCCGGTCCATGGGGATGAATATTCCCATCCAGGGTCTGTCCAGAGGGATGAATATTCTCAGCCAGAGCCGGTCCAGAGGGATGAATATTCCCATCCAGGGCCGGTCCAGAGGGATGAATATTCTCAGCCAGAGCCGGTCCAGAGGGATGAATATTCTCAGCCAGAGCCGGTCCAGAGGGATGAATATTCTCAGCCAGGGCCGGTCCAGAGGGATGAATATTCTCAGCCAGAGCCGGTCCAGAGGGATGAATATTCTCAGCCAGAGCCGGTCCAGAGGGATGAATATTCTCAGCCAGAGCCGGTCCAGAGGGATGAATATTCCCATCCAGGGCCGGTCCATGGGGATGAATATTCCCATCCAGGGTCTGTCCAGAGGGATGAATATTCTCAGCCAGAGCCTGTCCAGAGGGATGAATATTCCCATCCAGGGCCGGTCCATGGGGATGAATATTCCCATCCAGGGTCTGTCCAGAGGGATGAATATTCTCAGCCAGAGCCGGTCCAGAGGGATGAATATTCCCATCCAGGGCCGGTCAATGGGGATGAATATTCCCAGTCAGGGTCTGTCCAGAGGGATGAATATTCTCAGCCAGAGCCGGTCCAGAGGGATGAATATTCCCATCCAGGGCCGGTCCAGAGGGATGAATATTCTCAGCCAGAGCCGGTCCAGAGGGATGAATATTCCCAGTCTGGGGTCGGTCCAGAGGGATGAATATTCTCAGCCAGAGCCGGTCCAGAGGGATGAATATTCCCAGTCAGAGCCGGTCCAGAGGGATGAATATTCTCAGCCAGAGCCGGTCCAGAGGGATGAATATTCTCAGCCAGAGCCGGTCCAGAGGGATGAATATTCTCAGCCAGGGCCGGTCCAGAGGGATGAATATTCCCATCCAGGGCCGGTCCAGAGGGATGAATATTCCCAGTCAGAGCCGGTCCAGAGGGATGAATATTCCCAGTCAGAGCCGGTCCAGAGGGATGAATATTCCCAGTCAGAGCCGGTCCAGAGGGATGAATATTCTCAGCCAGAGCCGGTCCAGAGGGATGAATATTCCCAGCCAGGGTCTGTCCAGAGGGATGAATATTCCCAGTCAGAGCCGGGTCCAGAGGGATGAATATTCCCAGTCAGGGTCTGTCCAGAGGGATGAATATTCCCATCCAGGGCCGGTCCAGAGGGATGAATATTCTCAGCCAGAGCCGGTCCAGAGGGATGAATATTCTCAGCCAGGGCCGGTCCAGAGGGATGAATATTCTCAGCCAGAGCCGGTCCAGAGGGATGAATATTCTCAGCCAGGGCCGGTCCAGAGGGATGAATATTCCCAGTCTGGGTCTGTCCAGAGGGATGAATATTCCCAGTCAGAGCCGGTCCAGAGGGATGAATATTCCCAGTCAGGGTCGGTCCAGAGGGATGAATATTCTCAGCCAGAGCCGTCCAGAGGGATGAATATTCTCAGCCAGAGCCGGTCCAGAGGGATGAATATTCCCAGTCAGGGTCTGTCCAGAGGGATGAATATTCCCAGTCTGGGTCTGTCCAGAGGGATGAATATTCCCAGTCTGGGTCTGTCCAGAGGGATGAATATTCCCAGTCAGAGCCGGTCCAGAGGGATGAATATTCTCAGCCAGAGCCGGTCCAGAGGGATGAATATTCTCAGCCAGAGCCGGTCCAGAGGGATGAATATTCCCAGTCTGAGGTCTGTCCAGAGGATGAATATTCCCAGTCAGAGCCTGTCCAGAGGATGAATATTCCCAGTCAGAGCCGGTCCAGAGGGATGAATATTCCCAGTCAGAGCCGTCCAGAGGGATGAATATTCTCAGTCAGAGCCGGTCCAGAGGGATGAATATTCTCAGTCAGAGCCGGTCCAGAGGGATGAATATTCCCAGCCAGAGCCGGTCCAGAGGGATGAATATTCCCAGTCAGAGCCGGTCCAGAGGGATGAATATTCCCAGCCAGGGCCGGTCCAGAGGGATGAATATTCCCAGTCAGAGCCGGTCCAGAGGGATGAATATTCCCAGTCTGGGTCTGTCCAGAGGGATGAATATTCTCAGCCAGAGCCGGTCCAGAGGGATGAATATTCTCAGCCAGAGCCGGTCCAGAGGGATGAATATTCCCAGTCAGAGCCGGTCCAGAGGGATGAATATTCCCAGTCTGGAGTCTGTCCAGAGGGATGAATATTCTCAGCCAGAGCCGGTCCAGAGGGATGAATATTCCCAGTCAGGGTCTGTCCAGAGGGATGAATATTCCCAGTCAGGGTCTGTCCAGAGGGATGAATATTCCCAGTCAGGGCTGTCCAGAGGGATGAATATTCTCAGTCAGAGCCGGTCCAGAGGGATGAATATTCCCAGTCAGAGCCGGTCCAGAGGGATGAATATTCTCAGCCAGAGCCGGTCCAGAGGGATGAATATTCTCAGCCAGAGCCGGTCCAGAGGGATGAATATTCTCAGCCAGAGCCAGTCCAGAGGGATGAATATTCCCAGTCAGGGTCTGTCCAGAGGGATGAATATTCCCATCCAGGGCCGGTCCAGAGGGATGAATATTCCCAGCCAGAGCCGGTCCAGAGGGATGAATATTCCCATCCAGAGCCGGTCCAGAGGGATGAATATTCTCAGCCAGAGCCGGTCCAGAGGGATGAATATTCCCAGTCAGAGCCGGTCCAGAGGGATGAATATTCCCAGTCAGAGCCGGTCCAGAGGGATGAATATTCTCAGCCAGAGTCGGTCCAGAGGATGAATATTCCCAGTCAGAGCCGGTCCAGAGGATGAATATTCCCATCCAGGGCCGGTCCAGAGGGATGAATATTCCCATCCAGGGCCGGTCCAGAGGGATGAATATTCTCAGCCAGAGCCGGTCCAGAGGGATGAATATTCCCAGCCAGAGCCGGTCCAGAGGGATGAATATTCCCAGTCAGGGTCTGTCCAGAGGGATGAATATTCTCAGCCAGAGCCGGTCCAGAGGGATGAATATTCCCAGCCAGAGCCGGTCCAGAGGGATGAATATTCCCATCCAGGGCCGGTCCAGAGGGATGAATATTCTCAGCCAGAGCCGGTCCAGAGGGATGAATATTCTCAGCCAGAGCCGGTCCAGAGGGATGAATATTCTCAGCCAGAGCAAGTCCAGAGGGATGAATATTCCCAGTCAGGGTCTGTCCAGAGGGATGAATATTCCCATCCAGGGCCGGTCCAGAGGGATGAATATTCCCATCCAGGGCCGGTCCAGAGGGATGAATATTCCCATCCAGGGCGGTCCAGAGGATGAATATTCTCAGCCAGAGCCGGTCCAGAGGGATGAATATTCCCAGTCAGAGCCAGAGAGGGATGAATATTCCCAGTCAGAGCGGTCCAGAGGGATGAATATTCTCAGCCAGAGCCGGTCCAGAGGGATGAATATTCCCAGTCAGAGCCGGTCAGAGGGATGAATATTCCCAGTCTGTCTGTCCAGAGGGATGAATATTCTCAGCCAGAGCCGGTCCAGAGGGATGAATATTCTCAGCTAGATCCGGTCCAGAGGGATGAATATTCCCATCCAGGGCCGGTCCAGAGGGATGAATATTCCCATCCAGGGCCGGTCCAGAGGGATGAATATTCCCAGCCAGAGCCGGTCCAGAGGGATGAATATTCCCATCCAGGGCCGGTCCAGAGGGATGAATATTCCCATCCAGGGCCGGTCCAGAGGGATGAATATTCCCATCCAGGGCCGGTCCAGAGGGATGAATATTCTCAGCCAGGGTCTGTCCAGAGGGATGAATATTCTCAGCCAATGGGCTGTCCAGAGGGATGAATATTCTCAACCATTGGACTGTCCAGAGGGATGAATATTCTCAGCCAGAGCCTGTCCAAAAACGATGGATATTCCCAGTCAGGGTCTGTCTACAGGGATGAATTTTCTCAGCCAGAGCCTGTCCAATTCCCAGCCAGACTTGTGCAGAGGAAATTCGAAGAATATTCCATCAGAGCCTTTTGAGAAGGATGAATGCTCTCAGATGTAGCATGTTCAGAGGAGTGATTATACTCAACCTGTCCAGAAACATGAATATTCTCATCCGTCCAAGTTATGATGACATAACTGCTGTGGTCCATAATGATATGGATAAAATCCAGATTGGACAATGTTTAGTCATACAAATTAATGTACATGCATGCAGACACAGAGACAAGAAATATTGGGCATTTTACCCTGACAAGAATTTGATAGTAACCTCATTTTGTATTAGGAATATTGCTGAGTACCAATACACTGGCAGTATGTACCAACTTATATTAAAAGAAAAACATCAACTGGTTGTCCTATATGTGTTATGAATAATTATACTTATGTATTATTAAGCAAGTTGAAGATGAACAAGGTTTCCCATCTATGGTATAAATATTTGTTTTGTGTATCAAGTGTTATTAAATAGTGAAATATCAACAGCTTATCCCATGGCTATGTTGTAAATGATTTCAGTCTGTCAGTCTGTTTCTTATGTTGTTGTTTTCTTATCACAGGAGCAGTTCTCATCTGCATGCAATTCTGACTGTTTATTATGAAATATATCCATTATGATGTACAATGTCTGTTGTAGTCTGTTCAAGGCCAGCAAGGTTTTAGTAGATTAATATTGATCATTTGCTTGTAAAGAGGAACCAAGCCTTATGCTACTGAGGGTGAGTCCCGTATTGTGAAACTACCCAAAGGTGGCAAGCTGCAAGGGTATGAAGAAAGCCAGGCACCACTTACCAAGAACATATTTTTGTCTACTAGCATATGTTCAAGGATAGAAACATGCGGAATTTGCCTGCAGTTCTGCAAAGTTACAAATGCCTGCAAATGCTGAAGGAATGCCCTCACGCTTTGGAGTATCCCAAGGTCCCATAGACCAACGTGATATATTTTATGAGCGCCTCAACAAATTTGCTGCCAGTCATAATCGCCACAGTGGCCTGATACAGAACTAGTGTCACAAACAATAGACCCATTCTGTCTCAATAAAAAATTACCTGAAGTCTTCCTGTCCCACCTGAAAGAAACCCAGCAGCTGTTCCCATTATCAAAACCTCGTAGAACATAACCTTTATATGTAAACATCACAGAATTAATTGTTTGATGAAATTGGTGACAGGTTAAACAATGCCACGTGTGTGGACCATAGGCGGATCCAGACGGGGAATACAGTACTTTAAACTTTGGGTTTGGCTCTAAAACCCTATGTCCATTCCCCTTTTGTACTGGAATACAAAGCAGTATAAAGTTCCCTTCAAAGAGGGAGACATTGCTGAGGACGGGAAATATACCACCAAATCTGTGTCGCAAAGAGAAACCTTAATCAATAATACGACCACGGAAAGCCGTTCTTTATATTCAGAGAAAGCATGGCTGACACGAGCAATTAATGCCTTGACAGTTCGCCAAAACTCAAATAAGTTCTATCAATTTCTGTACGTTCCTAGCACATACGACAATTATAGTTCCATGGATATCTTCAAAGATTGAGTGAGTATGGTTTTACGCCGCTTTTAGCAATATTCCAGCAATAACACGGCTGGGGACACCAGAAATAGGCTTCACACATTGTACCCGTGTGGGGAATCGAACCCGGGCCTCGGCGTGACGAGCGAACGATTTAACCATTAGGCTACGCCTCAGGGAGTAAGGACACTTGTCAAATGAGGAAGGAGATGTTGCTAGTGCTACACAATTCAAAGTCTCGGTAAAGTTTACAGAAACGTTTATGTGGAGGACATTTACAAATTCTACTCACTCCCACTATATGCTGCATTACTGCATTAGCCTGTTTCTTTGAAATTTAAATGGACTTTCTTTTTCAATTCCGTTAGTGTCTTTCAAAATTAAACTGTGAAACTAGGTAATATTGACTGAACGGGGCTGGGGGGTGGGGTTTCAGCTTCTCGTCATTGCTCTAATGGTCTGTTAGATCGGGAATTGTGGGTAATTAATAGTATCAATGGTAACAGAATATTGCGGAATAGGCCCATTCGTCACCTCTCGCCCCTTTCCGTAACCTCCAAGCTCTTTGGCTTGTCCCGGAATAACACGAGTTGGTCACGAATGGAATAGGCCATTACTTCGGGTCGCCATCTTCGGGAAGAATTATTTGGTAGAGTGTTAAATAATTTATTAAGATTTAACCAGAAATGAAAAGATAATGTGCTGAAGATTTGAAAATACTTCAGATTATATTTCCGCAGTACACCTTATTAACCTTAACTTCTTTTAAGGTATGGTTGACTTTCAAAACAAAATATGTAAAGTCTGAGTTATACTTCAAATGTGAATCAGTTATAAGATAAACATGTCCTCTCTTCCTTGCATAGAGACTGCTTATCTGTCTTTGAACCCAAACATAGTTCCGTGACAGCTGGTTCTGAAACATTTGACGAAGGACAACTGACCTGCGCCCTCTTGCACAAAGAAGATTTTTTTTGCGTTGGCGGAGCCAATGGAGGGTTCAGGGGGTTTGAACCCCTTCAACCACACACACACACACACACACACACACACACATTTTCTCATCAGGTTAATTCAATTTGCGTAAAGATACCTTCTGTTTAAAACAAAACTCCACAACGAATTATGAATTTAAATGACATGTTTACATCTTGGTTACGGGTCACTGGATTGTGATTTAAATGAAGTTTTCAAAACATAATATGTCTATTTATGAAAGAAATCCGAATTCGTTCTTACAGACAATACATTATTTTTTAGACCACCCAGTAGGACCAGGGAAAACCTTTTTGTGTGTTCGAAAACAAAGTACTGTTTCCCAAGCGGAACCAGGGACAGATTATGAGTCCCAAAAAATCGCTTATACGTGTAAGCACAGTGGTCTTATCGATTTGACAGTTAATCCCAAATTTAAGGGCATCACATGTCGCCAATTAAGGACATTATGACGATGTGTGTTGACGGTATTATAAATGGATCAGCTTCTCTAACAATTTATTGCATCTATTATGTACAAGTCATAATAGATGGTGTTTAATGTACAATATCGATTTAGGCACCAGATGTGTCAAAGGTTAAACCTTATGCACTGTTGCTTCGAAACTGTCTTTAAAAGCGTCCATCCAAGCTGAATGACTGTAAAAGGGGTAAGTATGTTTATATATTATTCGAATGGAACTGAACAGTTTACCATTTAAACTTCAAAATGAACTATTACTCATTGTGGAATCATAATTATCATAAGAATAAGGATTATTTGTGTATATAGTGTAATGGTTGTGATTGTGTGTGAGTTGTCAAAGGCTCTGTAATAACCTGAGGGCGTCACTGACTCTTGATACAAACCTGTCATAGAGTATAGGAATCTCAAATTCTCTCTGACTCGTGGACGGTGGGGTAGCTTAGTGGTTAAATTGTACGCTTGGCACGCCAATGACCTGGGTTCGGTTCCCCATATGGGCACAACGTGTTAAGCCCATTTCTGATGTCCCCCGCCGTGATATTGCTTGAATAATGCTAAAACCGGCGTAAACCTAAAGTCACTCCCTCTAGGGATGACTGTGGTTTGTCTGTCTAGGTTTGTCTGTATATTCTCTCTTTCTCTCTATCTCCCTCTTTCTCTCTCTCTCTCACACACATACACACGCACACATACACATTTCTATGTTTTCTGTTACCAGTACACTACTCTTTGTACGTAGCGCCTAAATGATTCTATGCCGCGTTCCACTATTCACACAGTCCTGAAGCCATGTGTAACAGACCCCATGTTTTCAGCTAGCCAGTGATCGCTTCAGCCACAATATATTACCTACGCTGCCGTTATAACCTCAGAATGAGTATGTGTACTTGCTCAAGGATCATTCACAGTCTCAGAGGTTGTAAGCACAAAGTTGCCCAAGCATATCTTGAACACATATTATAAGTATACTTTTCAAAACGAGTCATAGAAAACAAAGAATTAGAAGTCTATGTGCTGCGATATCCACCAGTTTGACAGAGTAACTATTTACATAATTATGTAAAGATCGAATCTTCTCAATTTCTGTTGAGTAGTACGTCGTGTGTGTGTGTGTGTGTGCGCGCGCGCGTGCGTGTGTGTGTGTGAGTGAGACATAGTCATCTAGAAGACTTTACAATGTACTGATACAATTGTGTTATTGTCTTCAGGATATTTCGGAACAATGTGTGCCTTCCTCTTGACTTTGACTGCAGGTAGGTATAGAATATCACAATATATTGAGTTGGAAAAATCTAAACTGGAAGCTCATGTGACACAATACGAGTATTCAGGATGTGCTTAGACCAATGCGCAGTCCACTGGTATGACACCACACATATAATGACAGGTTGTGCAAGGATACACCGGAAAATACATTTCACTAAGGTTTACAGATGGTTCACCGAAGATGCAGAATGTCCTTAAATGTCTTGTTAAAATATACGTTAGAGAAAGAAAGTGTTAGATCTGAATCAATGACGGGAACAATATTGAGTGAGTGAGTATGGTTTACGCCGCTTTTAGGAATATTCCAGCAATACCATGGCGGGGGGCACCAGAAATGGGCTTCACACATTGTGCTCGTGGGGAATCGAACCCGAGTCTTCGGCGTGACGAGCCAACGCTTTAACAACTGGGCTATCCCACAGCCCCGGAACAATATTGAGTCTATAATATCCCAATTATATAACACCCTCATCTTCCCCTCCAAACCACACACACGCGCACGCACTAACGCACGCACACATGAAAATGTTTCGGAAGTAATGTAAAATGTGTTAGTGCATACGCTACTTGTGATTCACCTTCGAAACTCCATTAAGGATTTTTGAACAAATGACTTAAATTCAAGACTTGAAAATCCATCAGGTCAAGAAGACACATCTAGATAGTGCACACAATAAACTCCTCTCCTCTTTATCCTTTACAGTTTTGTGTCACGTGCTACGTGTGGATGGAGCTCAGGTGATTGACGCCAACAACCGCTTCCGGTACGCACTACACCGGAACTGGCGTCTGGCATATCGTCGACCAACAATAGCCCGAGTCTTAGAGCTTGATACGGATGTTAGACTTGAAACACGCTACACATTCACCACCGTCCATGGTGTCCATAGATGCAGATTACGGGGAGTTGTATAACGGCATGCCTGTCATAGGGACGAGTGTTGAAGCCGACGTTGACGACATCGGCCGATATGCTGGTGGCGCCGTGACGGGGACGCTGGTGCTGTCTATGAAGAACGACATCTCTAACCCTGAGCTGTGTCAGTTGACGGAGCAGGAGGCACAAGACATCCTCCTTACAGAGGAAGGACTAGCCTTAGATATACATATTTTGCGTAAAAGAGTCATCAAGAAGATATTTGTTGACAAGGCTAAGAAAGCCCATCTTGTGTTCGCCACTGACATACTGGTTGAAAACACATTAACTGAGACAAGACCATATTACCTCATAGATCGCTGCGACGGTTCTGTTCTCAAGAAATCAAAAAGGTTGAACACGAAATTCCGATCCCTGGGGGGCAGATTTGTCCATCACCGGGGAGACAAGTACAGAGGAACTGGATGCAGAGGAAACCTCTACTGGGACCGCGCCCTCACCTACCGTGACAGTTCCAGACACACCTGGCGGGAAGTGTCCAACCTTTGTGAAGGGGACCGGTGGCAACCCGAAGACAGGCCCCATTGTGTACAGCACTCCCCCCTACTGTCTCGACGTGAGGGTGGAGGGGGACACGTGCTTTCTGGAAAATGAATATGTCAAGGTCGTTGATCTGAAACAGACAAAAAACGAAACGAAGACTGAGGTTGTTAGCTTCAAATGCTCTGATGGGTATGACGACGCCATCAACGAGGCCAGCAACCCCGTCCTCGACGCCCTCTTCTACGGCACAGCAACTTTCAAAATGTTTGAAGACTGGTATGACACCAAACCGCTGAACATCCAACCATCATGGCTTCTTGTTCATTACGGTTACGTGACTGATAACGCTTTCTGGAACGGGGAGAGGATGTTGTTTGGGGATGGAAACCTAGACAATACTTATCCCGTTGTGGGACCTGATGTCATAGGTCATGAGCTTGGACATGCGATATCAGAGCAGAACTCTGAGTTAGAGTACTCTGGACAGTCTGGCGGGATTGATGAAGCCTTCTCTGACATTGCAGGAGAAGTTGTAGAGGCCTACGTTAGAACAACTGACTGGATGGTCGGATTCGATTTATCAAAGTCAGAAACTGAAGCGCTGCGATATTTTGAAGACCCCACCAGGGATGAAGTTTCAATTAAAGATGCTAACAATTTTGAAATCGACATGGACGTCCACTACAGCAGCGGCGTCTTCAACCACGCCTTTTACCAGATTGTTGTAGCCGGCATGGTCCCCATCAAATACGCGTTTGAGGGTTTTCTTATCGCCAACAGGTTGTACTGGAAGGAAGATACTGGGTTCGTCGATGGCGCATGTTCAACTATCCGTGGCGCTTACGATGCCGGCTTGGATACCGATATATACAGCTCAGCCTTCACAGCTGTTGGGATTAATGCTTGTCCTTTGACCAGGTTTCTTCAGATGCTGATCCCCTCAATCGAACACCCCAACATCCGGGTATCGAGTATCCGTCAACCGCTGTTTGGCATCAAGACCAAAGACACAACAAAGAAGATCGTTGTGGAAGCTGTCAGTGGGACCGAAGCGGATGTGAAGCTGGCGCTGTCGAGGACGGAGTCCCGAAGTAACCCTGACGCTTCAGGGACTGGGAGGGTTGAACTGCCAGTTTCGGGGATAGCTTTGTACTACGTCCGCATCTTCACAGACTCCGTCGACGAGATAGATGACGTCAGGGTCACTTTGAAACTGGAATAAATTACAATTAATGGAAACAAATTCGAATCGACCTGTCACAGATCTGGAATTTACCAGGTGAATAAATATGATCTCAACCTTGCTATCATATATCTTTGTTTTCTATCAGGCCACGTAATCATCAAAATCAAATATTTAAATTCTGAACAACCAATTGTAACAAGTGTATTAATTTCCAACAGAGACATACAGATTTCATAAACCATAAAAATAACAAAAATACGCTATTTTGTCAATTTAATGCATGAAAGACGTGGGTAATAAATAAAATACCACACTCGGTCTCATTACATATGAATTATACGAAACTCGTGACCTTCCTATGGTATCTGACCGAGGAAGGACACTCGTTTCGTATAATTTGTATGTAATGAGACCTCGTGTAGTATTCTCTATGTATGGCATAGTCACTCTATCCCAGTAAGGATTTTTTATGATAAACTTATTTGCACTGATAAATGTTCAAACATTTGTAATAAATGGCAGCTTTTATTTCCTGAAACTGACTTTGATTGGAAAAATATATTTACAGTATATAGAAAGGGATTACAAGATACAAAGCTTAAAGCGAGTTAAGATTTAACGTCACATCGGCAATATCTCAGCCATATCGTGACGAACAAAGCTTATAGACTTATTATTATACAAAAAAGGAATTGGTAAAAAAAAAAAAAAGTTGATAACAGTTTGTGTTGTTTTTGCAATGCTGTAAATGAGAGTTTGTGTCATGTGTACTTGGGATGTCAGGAGACACAAACATATTCCATCAATGATGGAGAGTTCTCTCCCCAGTACTAAGATGACTCTAAACTGTATTAATTTGTACCTGACATTATCTATACATTGTCTATTTATGATTTTATACATGTTTATGGATATATTAATATATTGATATCTTACCTGTATATCATGTAGTTATATTACCTTAAGCCGTATGTAACACGGCTATGTATATCTGTGATATTACAATCTTGGGAACCAATAAAAAATTATATAAAAAAATATGGCATACCACTGAATCTACAAATGAGTATAAACAGCTCAAAATCATTTGGATTTCATTTTATTACAAACGAAACAGCAGAATAATCAGTGCTAGTTTACAATACAACCTTACACAATGGATGAGGCTGTTCCAGAGAAGTACGACAATCGGCACACATTTGAAACTGGTTCAATCTCATGGCTAGTCAGTCAGCCTGATGTACGCACACAACCAACAATACTGTCCCATCACCGCGACTGGTCCCATCTCATGGCTAATCAGTCAGCCAGATGTACGTACTGTACACAGAGTACGGGAACCCGTCCCAGAAAACCTCCCCAGGATCAGTCTGTCTCATCCCATCTAAAGTAGGAATCAGTTTACCGTTAGGGTTGCACAGCGCCGGATCCATCGTATAGGAAAACGCTGCGACATCACAACCTTTGAACCACCAACCCGACTTATGCTCCAAAGCACAAGTCCACCACGAAAGGTCATCATTGTCGCGGTCTTTTGCTGAGAAAGGCTTCCCGATGACGCTGGTGAGGCAGTCGTTCCCGAAGTCCCCGTAAGAGTGGTTGAACGAATCGATTGCGAAGTCCTTGTTCTCGTCCAAGATTTTGAAGTTGGTGTAACTTCGGGAATAGGTCGAGCCGTTCTTAATTACGTAACTGATGGTAAAGGTCACGTTCCTGGACGAAAGGAGGGTGTGGAGGTAGCGGTTCCCAAGCCAGTGGTCCCCCGTGAGACTTCCAAAACCCTCAGTGTACTCCGCCCATGGTCTGAACATGTCTGTGGAGGGGTTCTCCCGGTACTGCACGTGCAGTCTCCCGCCATTCCTCATGTCGCACCGGACAAAGAAGGTATGATTGAAGGTCGACGGCTGGACGGGTAGAACACCTGAAAAGTTGTTGTAGCTGTTTGACTTGAACCCATCGCTACAACCTAGATACAAAACACAGGTGAGAGTTAATCAGTGTAATAAATTATCGGACAAAAGAAAAGCATATAACAATGGCCTGATTGTGACGAAAAGTAGTGCAACAAGATATGATCATTCTTTGGTGATGTATTGATACTTGACAAACCAATTCGATTATGTACTTAAAGCTGCTTACCCATTTTTTCTGGAGTTAAATTCAATTAGTCTTGGTTGATATGAGTTAATAACGTTTACTCACTTGACATCCGTCTCTCACAGCTGTCCCCCACATAGCCGTGAACGCAGATGCACTGGTCCCCAGTGTCTTTGTAGCCCCCATTCTGACAGTCGCCACGCTATCACACAGACATATTTGATTATTAGATGGGAATAGTTAAAATCTCTGGCTACAACAGTTCAAATGTGTTTGGTGCGGAGTTTAGTATTTTGAACGAGTGGTAGTAGTATTAGTAATAGTAGCTGCAACAGCAATAATAATAGTAGTAGTAGTAGTGATCGAGGGGAAAAAATAGCAGCGCCTTGAGCATGCACTAGTTGCGTGGATACGTGCGCTATATAAATATCCTATAATAATAGTAGTAGTAGTAGTAATAGTAGTAGTAGTAGTAGTAGTAGTAGTAGTGTGGTCCTATGCACAGAGCTCAGGTCACGAATCAGTGAAGTTAAGCAACGTCGAGCTCGGACAGTCCTTCGATGGGTGACCGTGTTTGACAGCTTGACTCCTGAGAGTTTCTAGGACTTCAGTCCTGCCCCACAACGAAGCGATACATGTGGTCTCACCTTAGGCAAGTGAGTTTGTTCAAACTTGCCTCTGTTCACCCAGCAGAAAATGGGTACCCGGTTGGAAAAAATTATGTGACTAACCTTTTAGCGCCTGACAGGCAGCTTGGGTTATCCGGGGAAATAATCATTAGATTCTGAATAAGCGCCGCGAGCAATCACTTGGTGTTTGGAGACTGTGCGCTATAGAAGATGACTTATTATTATCTTAGTAGTAGTGTTTTCTTAGGAATGTCCCAGCAATATTACGGCGGAAAGCCCAAAAGAGCAGTGGTACTAGTAGTAGTAACAGGAGGAGAAGTAGCAGCAGTGATTGGATATTGAATATGCTAGTGTGTTTAACAAGTAATACAGGTATAAAAAAACGGGCACACACGCAAACACACACACACACACACACACACATTAACGCATTCGATGTGGAAACAAGAAAACAAAACCTGCTGGAGGATTAAATCAACCACCTCCACAAAGTAACTTGAGAGTTGTTCCCCCTTGCACTGGTTATTGTCAGGCTGTGGGAAGAGAGTACAGTTTCGTCGATAGCGGTCAAATACCCGGCACTGGGGGTTCTGTAGGCACAGGACGGCACACTCAGTGACGGTGTTGGTGTCCACGGTGGCCAGGACGGACGTCAGGGAGCACAACTCGGACTTGAACATAAAGATCCCCGTGACATGAGACAGGTACATCACGTGCATCATGGTTACCAGGAGACAGCGGAGTGGCATCCTTCTTGACAACACTTAGCAACGGGATACACGTGATCTGTAGATAGAACTCGGCATTGAAACCATCCTGGATGATCCGGTGAACAATACTTTCTGATTACTACGAGGAATGCCCTGGACAAATTCCATATCATAGCTTCGTCACGAAGGTAACGGCGTATTCTCGTGGCGTAGGTTTAAGGGCCCGACAAAATCTACGTGTACGCTAAACAATAGTAAACATATCCGCCCATTAATGATAATAGTGAGTGAGTTTAGTTTTACGCCGCGTTTAGCAATATTCCAGCAATATCACGGCGGGGGACACCAGAAATAGGCTTGTACCCATGTGTGGAATCGAACCCGGATCTTCGGCGTTACGAGACCGCCCCCATTAATGATAATAACTATCTGGAAGTGTACTATTTATAAGACGATAGAGGCGATAAAGCAGAATTTGTTTTAAGAATGACAGTTTTAAAATTCGCAATTTTAGCAGCGACGTTTAATAGAGTAATAAAACATATTTTTGGGAAATTCGTACAAATGGAAACCTAGTTGGATATAACAGAGGTCTTACATAAGACATAAAACTTGATTTACTATGTGACACGGGACTCAAACGCGTTGCACACCCGTGTCACATGCGAATTACACGCGTTCAAGGAGAATGAATTTTTAGGCAGTAGTGTATGTATGTATGTATGTGTGTGTGTGTGTGTGTGTGTTCGTTCGTTCGTGCGTGCGTGCGTTCGAGCGTGAGGGTGTGCTTCCACTACCCTGTATATCACATGCGTGCAAGACTCTACACCGAAACGTCGCTCCTTGTTGCAATAACAAGTTCTTCATGTATACATCTTATCCTTACTTCATCTGTGACTGATATTTCCAACATCACAGCGAGATGGTCATCCCTAAGTTTAATTCTTCTTAAAATTTGCCGGGATCAAATTCTGCAGCTTCTCTCAGTTCTAGTATTCAGTTCAGTACACTGGAATTTAACACTTCATCGTCAATATACAGGATATGACAGGCAACAAAGGCATACTTTCCCATGCACATGTTTTCGAGGTGGCTACCGATAGAGCAGGGCATGCCTACCCTTTCGGCGAACACCTGGTATCATCGCTGATTGCCAGTCATTTAGTTATTTAGTGTTCATTTCCAGTGGATAATTAAGACTGGTTATTCCCTGCCATTGCCGTTTTCTATTTACAACATGACCTAATGCCAAGAACCAACAGAAACCGACCGGAACAATACAAGGTTTTTTATGCCAATTTTCATCGCTAATCGTGATTTAAGGTGCAGTTAAAATATTTTGATAACTTTTAACTCATGCTTGTCAAAGTTAAATAATACTGACCGTGTACTGTTATTGGGTTTCATTGTCTCTCATCACGAACAAAAACATAGATACCAGTAATAGAAAGTTCAAAAGACTCACCTTACATTACTTGTGAAACAACATGTTTGACACATTCCATCAAACACAAGTGTGATAAGTGAGTATCAAGCACAACGACATCAGCGCCCTCAACCGTCGAAATCTGTCGTCAGAGTAAACAACGTATCGATATCGATTTGGAGGATCAGAATTACTCTGAACTAACCGGCTCACTGATCAATGGAGCCTGACAACACCGTGTTGGTTGGGGCTGCGTGTCTGATCACAAGCGTACGTCTTCAGGAATATGATCATAAACCTTGACTCATGTCAATGATACATTAAACGCTTAATTAGACGTTGGATATCATTTTAACATTAATACATGATTTCCAATTTTGAATAACATTCATTATTACACTGTCACCTATTCATCAATTTGTAAGATCGTTACGTGACATGACATCAAGTGTTGAACAATTTCTCGATAGGCTTCGCATTGAATCAAATCGATTGTGATCGATTACTTGAACTTCAAGGTATGATCGTTGTTTCTGAACATATAAAGTTTTCAAGTTCTGTCACACACACACATCAAAAGCTCTGAGAAAGATTATTACAAATGATTTAAATGAACACAGATTAAATCTTTGAGTGGTCCAGCAAACCTGGGATTATGCGTATGCTTAAACATGGTAATAGTCTGTTCACAAACAGCCCATGTAATAGGATAGGATTGTCTCAACCACGTGTTTACACGGTCACCAAGGACGCTGTCATGGTAACGATGTAGGATGCTGTTAGATAAGGAAGAAGGTAATATGTTACATTTAAATTCTCTCAGTTCAGCCCTTTGGTTTGAGGCCGTGTATTGAATAAGGAATTGTTCTCCTAATGCCAGACACTTCCCTTGCTTTATCAACAGTTACGCTTTGTTGGGTGTCACTTAAGAAGTCGCATACACCACACACGATCAAACTACTGTTATTATCCAAATGTAAATTACGAAGCATAATACTTTTAAATGGATTGTATTCACACCTTTACGGTGTTTGCATGTCGAGATAAAATGGATACGGGCGTAATCTTATTGCCGAGTTTAAAAAATATTAAATGAGAAAGTTTCTCGAGATTTATCTTTGAAGGTTTAATGCACTATTTCCGTCTCTTGATGCGTAACTGTTTGTAAATCAGCGGCCACTTTTGATGACAAAAGAAAGCTGTAGAGGAGGTGAGCATTTTTAAAGGGACAAAAGCTCTTTAACACTCGAACTATTTTGACTGTAATTATAGATGGATGGGTACTACGGAATATGTCATGGTTCATGTTTTGATGAGAATGATAAATAAACACAGATAACAACTTTTATTATTTGAAGTTTTATTGAAAATATAAAACATAATAGCACAATAAACATAATAACATTTCATTTAAATTTGCTCGTGGTAAACTAAAATGAAGAAATAATGCACATTTTTCCTACAGAGTTACGTAACCATTTGAACTCTCACATCGTATGGACATATATAAATACATTATCGACAGGAATATGAAACTATAAGCAGCCCACAGCATCGAATGCGGTGATATTATCATATGAAATCATAGGAAAAATACACAGAGAAATATAAAATATATGTAACATTAAAATGAACCATTAATGCAATGACATTTCGTTTCAGAATTGTACCGCTTTTTTTAACTGTTTTGAACATTTGCTTTTTGTTTATTGTATTTCTTGCAAAGTAATGGAACTATTTGAAACCTTACATCTTAACAGTGTGTACTAATATACAGTAAATTACTATTATCAGGGCCTCAAACTATCACTTTTGTTAGTTTGTTCCAGCTGCAGTTCTTTATGTGCATTTGGACTAAACTACACAGCAAGTGGACTAAAACAAACAGTTGAGCCCTAAATAAATCAAAGGAGACTACCTATAGAAATATACACAATAAAAAGCAACAAACGTTGTAAAAAGGATTAAACAGACAATATTTCTTCTTCGATATCCAACATAGTCATCAGTTTATTGGCCATACATCACATGGTGAGATACATGACACTAAACTCATACAAATGTATGCCTCGTCTTATGTACATATAAATCAATTTTGACATAAGCATATAACATTCAAACGGACTTCCTGTACAAGTATATGTTACAAAGGCCTAGCAATTACGTTCAGTGAGGATGTGTTGCTAAAAGAATCACCATGACGACAGAGAGCAGACCGGTTATGACGTAATGAATCAAGAGCATGATGGTCTTGACTCGGTTCTCCTGAAAATAAAGCAGACATTAAAACATTTTGAACAACGGTAAATACGCTCTCCGTGGCATCACGGGAACAACCCCAGAGCTCCGTGTATAGTATCCAAAGCGTCCGAAGCAAAAAATATAAAAGCGTTTAGCGCAACTATGAAAAGCGGGAACTTAAAGCAAGTTTAGATAAACACTATGGTATACTTCACCAGCATGAGCAGGTTGGTGCCTGTGAACCCTTAATATTATCATTAGTAATCTCCGATAAACTTTCAGCACATATCACAGTCAGGTGCAGGGCTCTACCGAGCCATCACCCGATCCTGACACGACAAAGGGACACAAATTTTAAAGGTCCAAAAATGAACACTTCAATGCCTGATTGTTATGACTGAAAACAACATCTAAAGTACATGGTCAGGCTTCAGGAAGGGGTCGTCATTGTACAACTGTCATATACTTTTCCATATACTTGCAGTTACATCGTGTTGCCAAAAGAAACATAGCATCAGGCAATGGAGTCCGACAGGGTGATCTTAGAACCAAATTGGAAGTGCCTTAATACTTTAGGGACGATGGGGTAGCCTAGTGGTTAAGGCGTTCGTTCCCCACGCCGAAGACCCTTGTTCGATTCCCCACATGGGCACAATGTGTGACGGAGTGCGGAAGGTCGCGGGTTCGATCCCCGACCGCGTCATACCAAAAGACGTTAAAATATGGTACTTGTTGGTCCCTGCCTGGCGCTCGGCATTAATGGGTACAACAAGGACTGGCCGGCTCGGAGTCCGTATACTGTGTCTGAATGGGGTATTCATGCTTCACTGCGGCATGGTATCTCAGTGGGCTAACACTATAAAACCAGCTTCAGTCTGGGCTAGTACAAGCAGCCGCACATACACATACACACGCATGCACGTCGTCATATGAGCGAAATATTCTCAAGCACGACGTTAAACCCAATTCCACCATCACACCACAATGTGTGAAGCCCATTTCTGGTGGCCCCCGCCGTGATATTGCTGGAATATTGCTAAAAGCGGCGTAAAACTAAACTCACTCACTCACTCACTTTACTACCTTAAACACAGATCCACGATAGTGGTGGCAATAATACAAGAACAAAGGCCACAGGGGTCCACTGTTCCATGACGCTGGGAAATATAGTTACCTGTTCTATGGTTGGTGGGGGTTGAGTGATGACAGCGACAGGAGCTGTGGGGAGAGGGGTAGTGACGTCGTACCCCTTGTGAGAACCACGCCTCAAATTCAGATTGGCACTCAATTCGAACTTGGTCTGTTTAACTGGAAGCAAACACCCATGAAGTTAACTGAGTCAACTAGTATATACTCATCCACTATATACCCAGTACTAACATCTCGACCAACCTACACTATCCCTGGATCCATTCCCATGGCTTTCGCGATCGCTAATTATCCGCCCTTGATTTTAAGCCTTGGTTTGATCGGTTCGTTAGGCCCAGTACCGTAGCGATCAAAATGGCAAAATCAAAATTAAGGGCGGGTAATTCAAAATTTCGAGAACCATTGACTGGATCCAGGGGGAAGTGTAGGCTTACAGAAATGCTTGCCCTTGAGATATCAAAGATGGCATATAGTCACAGTGCAGTATCTATGAAGCGTCAGTCAAACGTCTGTACTAAAAGGTATTGGCGTTTTTTAAGAAAGAAATACACGTGATGTACCTGCAAGTGTCTTGAGAATAGTTGGCAGAAGTTCCATGGCAACTAGATACGCAGCTAAGTAGACGACGTAAACCGCCATGACAGCCATCGGCGCTGTTGATGACCCTGCCTTTGTTAGGTCAAGGCCGATGAATATAGTTATGACTGAAACATGAAAGAAAATACAGATTTCTAGAGGAGTGAGTGAATGAGTTTAGTTTTACGCCGCTTTTATCAATATTTGTACCCATGTGAGGAATCGAACCCGGGTCTTCGGCGTGGCGAGCGAACGCTTTAACCACTATGCTACCCCACCGCCCTCCATAGAAGGAACATACCACTGAGACTATCATGCACGGTTCAGTAATTCTACATAACATGTATTCTTAATATGTAGACAAATAAAGGCTCTGACCATGCACGGTCGAGTAATTCTACCTAAAATATATGCGCATCAATAATCTTAATTCAATAATCTTTGTTTTGTTTTTCACAAAATATAAATGACAGATGAAGGATCTGGCATGCGTGAATTGTTTATGTTGTGTTATTTTGTTTTAATTGGAGTGAGTACTTACTTGCCAGTACAGCCGATACAACCCCAACACCCCAGTGGGCCCAGTTGAAGAGTTGTCTCCCTACAGACTCAGGGCCAGGGCGAAACAGCGCCATGATTGGCTACAAATAAACACGATGCATTCATGAACAAACAGACTGTGCAAAAGTAAATTCCGCGTGCAATGTAAAACGTTTTACTTCTGTTTGTGCACAATGGTTTAGGAATCTATCGATTATGTTGAACTACATTTCAGTCGTTCGACTGGTGGTACTGTGGGCAACGTCTTCTCTTCTGGCGGCTTCATATAAATAAACAGCTAATTCTGTAAATCATTTATAAAATGTAGACCTTTCACGTGAAATCATTGAAATATTCCTTAAAAATTCTCGCGATATTATTAGTAACTGACGGTAAATGGAAAATGCAAACCCATGTTTGATAGCAGCAAATAATGAAACAACCAAAGAAATGTTTCTTAGACGGGAATAAGGGGTTGAAATGTTTTTCATTTTTGTTCCAGTAAACTTTCAATATCCACTTGACCAAATGTTAATTTCAATTGATCACACTTAACAATTTGGTTTCTTTTGTAAATAATCTTTATCAATTGGTAGCAATTGCATTTGCACTACTGTGCCACGGTAAAGTTAATATGGATATTTACTTGACCGACCGAGAATTCGTAAGACCCAACTCACTCACTCACTCACTCAGTCACTCATCAACTGTGTAGTTTCTTTTGTTCGTCAGTTTAGATCAAACTCCAGCTGTAGTATCGGGCTACTATAGTATTGCAGCCACTGTAGTGGTACTTACGTTGGTGATGGCGAGGATGATGACGATGATGCCGAGAGGAGGATGCAGCTGTTGATACTGCTTGCCTGGAATCTTTGGAATCTGAGGACATGGATGAACGTGAAATTTCAAAATTAGCGGATTTTAGAGATTGAACGAACGCTTTCATCAAATACTGACCGGATTTTAACTTTAATTATTACATGTACTGGAATTTCTACTTTTGTGGTCGGGGGAACAATAAGCATGACGAAAGTAGTCCCGGTTTGTCTTACTGACCTTGCTGTATCCCTCCGACTCCACGACAACAATAAGTGCCGCAAGGAGCGTCATACACACTGATGTTATCATACATCCACGGTGGATCTGAAAATACAGTACAGGCATGTTGCGGTCAGTCAGAATAAGAGTGAGCGAGTTTTAGTTTTAGGCTGCTTTCAGCAATATTCCAGCAATATCACGGCGGGGGACACCAGAAATAGGCTTCACACATTGTACCCATGTGGGGGAATCGAACCCGGGTCTTAAGCGTGACGAGCGAACGCCTTAACCACTTGGCTACTCCACCGCCCTCAGAATAAGGTGGAGCGCTATTACTTGTCGTAGGTGAGGTAGAAACATATTCGTTGGGAAGATAAGCGTGGCCAAAACGTGCCTCAAAAGTTGGACAGGGTAGTTTGAAAATATTTATATTCATATGACGAACAGTTACACTAGATAATCTTTCCCACAGTTCCTGAACCGCAATATTTTCCCTCCCGTCCAGACATTTCCGGAGTGTTAAAGCCCTGAGGGACCGTTCATAATTTATGGCTAGAGGCGGTGATGATGATTTTTATGGATTATTTTCATGTACAAAATCAATTACCCCAATGACCTTTCCTATAATTTCTAAGCATAATTTTAAACATACTTTCATGTACAAAATTGCTGACCCCCCTAGTACGTATGTACAAAATTGATGAGCCCCCCTCCTAGCTCCCTAGAACAACCCCTTAAAATCATCACCACCACTACCCCCTCCAGCCATACATTATGAACGGTCCCTAAATGAAGCAAGTCTAGTTTTCCTGAGGTTCAGAATCTCCTATCTCACTTGATCTCGGTTTCAATTTTTAAGGAATTACTTGTTTCTATTAAAATAACACATATCAGTGTTAGTCTGTAGGTAAACATGTAGTATCATTGACATGGTGCACACTTATGTCACTAGGGACTCACCTGAAACCATATTTTCAGTCCGAAGAAGTGAGTTTTTGGCAGCAGTGGTTTTCCGTACCTGGCTGTGACAATCCCAATACCCGGAAGTAGCACCCAACACATGATCATAATGCAGCCTGCAGTGGAACACGTAATGAGCGGTATAGTGAGCCTCCTCTGGAGACATGTAAAGCACTTAACATTAAACACTCACCGGGGACATACAGGTACTACGAGGCACGTAATGAGTGGTATAGTGAGCCTCCTCTGGAGACGTATAAAGCACTTAACATTAAACACTCACCAGGGACATACAGGTACTACGAGACACGTAATGAGTGGTATAGTGAGCCTCCTCTGGAGACGTGTAAAGCACTTAACATTAAACACTCACCAGGGACATACAGGTACTACGAGACACGTAATGAGTGGTATAGTGAGCCTCCTCTGGAGACGTGTAAAGCACTTAACATTAAACACTCACCAGGGACATACAGGTTCTACGAGACACGTAATGAGTGGTATAGTGAGCCTCCTCTGGAGACGTGTACAGCACTTAACATTAAACACTCACCGGGGACATACAGGTACTACGAGACACGTAATGAGCGGTATAGTGAGCCTCCTCTGGAGACGTGTAAAGCACTTTACATTAAACACTCACCGGGGACATACAGGTACTACGAGACACGTAATGTACATAGAGACAATAGTCTAATGGCTTTCAAGTGGGTGGCGTGAAATGGGTTAAGCGTCACGTCCAAGATTCAGATTGTGTGTAGATGTATACATGAATTAGTTTGGATATCTTCCTGTTGCATGGTGAGGACCTACTTAGAGACCATGGCGCAGTTTTACAAGGACATCCCACTCAGACAGTGTACTCCGTAGTGTTGGGAATTGGTTCAAATCTCATTATTGATGATTGCTTCATTACTACCGATCAATCATCGAAAATAATTGCGTGTATATATGGAGGCGTTCAGGTTTATGCAATTGAAAACAACTTATGGCAGAATGATTTACGAATATTTTTATTTTAGATATAGTGCAGAATACAGCGTGTGTCAACGACCCTTCTCGTGTTACTAACAAACATGATAATAATTATAATGTAAAAATATATCGGGATACTTTGATTCGATACAGCGAACATGGATCTTCAAGTGATCTGAGACAGTTATACCGTCAATAAATGAGAACCCTGTACACAAAAGTGGCCTGTATTTGATACATAATAGTTTCTCAAATAAATATTACAAATGTATAGTTCAATAAATAAGTAGAGATTATAATTCACTTAAATGCAATACAGCATATTGCTGGTGTTATTGTGCGGATTTGTTTAGACTGTTTGAAAGACGATGCATATCAGACTTCCGGTCAGGACGAAAACGAGGTTACTTCCGGTCCATCTGCAACCAGCTTTTGGTGCCGGGGGTATAATGACGCCTTGCACCTCTGCAAGCACACAGACAAGCGTGTTAGATTTAAAACTGCGATAGCTTTCTTGAATGAAATAACTCGAAATGCTGAGCTTTACTTTACGAGTCCAGGGGCATACTGCTCCTCCACTTCTGTCAAACTAGTTAGATGTTACCAGGATCCCATCGAAGGGGTAATTGATCATAGAAACTTTCTGTTTCATTTTGCATCAATCTGGTCATAAATTTATAATCATATCTTGGTGCTCGTCACCGCTTGACAAGATCTAAGGCCATCCTATCCCGGTGCACACTGCAATGCGTCCTATCCAAAGAGATCCCGGTATCAAATACAAGCTCACTTGAGTTCCACAGAGTTCCGCGAACGATTACAGAGATTACTTACCGTGAGCCAGCACTAGCGGAAACCTAGGCCCCTCACCTCCCACACTCTCCATGCTCTGCAGGTCAACTGGCACGTCAGTCACTGGCGGCAGCACGTCGTACCGGTGAGGGAAGATGTTACCTGGAACACGACCATTGTACATATGTTCTCACAGCTCGCACTGAGTGTTTCTGTTGCTCAGTGCGTTGTGTTTATGGGATCGAACAACGCCGCCTTTTCAGTGAGTGAGTATGGTTTTACGCCGCTTGTACCAATATTTCAGTAGTATACTGTATTCTTGTTAGAAATGAAGCCGAATTGTATCGAGCGAATTTAGCTAAAGGCGAAAAGAGCCTTGACGAACAGGTAGATGAAAAATGCAATTGCAAACATGCATGGTGTCCTTCGTTTCAAAGAGTGAGTGAATGAGTTTGTTTGACGCCACTTGGAATAGTATACGAGTTATATCAGTTTACTGTGGGAGGATACCCGTGAAGATCCGGGTTATAATTGATCTTCAGTAACACATGCTTGTCGTAAGCGCGACTGTCGGGATCAGGTGGTCAGGTGCGCTGACTCGGTTGACACATGTCATCGTATCCCAATTGCGTAGATCGATGCTCATGGTGCTGATCACTGGAGTTTCTGCTCCAGATTAGATTATTTACAGACTGCCGCCATATAGCTGGAATATTGCTGAGTCTAGCAAAAAACAAAACTCACTCACTCACTAATTTGGGTGGACAGCCACAAGAGATGCAGATCTTAGACGTTTACCACGTGAACACTGGATTTAAGGTGAAGACAAACCTAGCAACATGTTCGGGGATAATTGGGATTCGAACCCACAATCTCAGTTTCGTAGATGAGCACAGACAACTGGGTCACTCGTTTCAGTTCTATTCAAAGACAATGTTAGTACGTTTTCGTTGTTTATCTACCAAACATATATAAGGGTAAGCCTACCGCTAATGGCATCCCCGTCGGCAAACATAAGGTAGAAGTCGTGGTTAAGGTCCTTCAGATGTGGGTAGAAGTCGTCCTTCTTAACGTGGTCGAAGCTGCATTCGAGGACGCCGTTGACGTAGGAGCCGGCAGCGTTACTCAGACCAGCAGTTTTCTTAAACGCCAATCGCAAAAGTGAGTTACATATGCCATCCAGATATAATAACTTTAACTGAGCAAGGCAGCATCTTAAGAGTAACATGCATGGGGGTGAATAAATATTACAACTTTGAAAGGAGACTCAAGTCTTAGGCACCAGAAATGCCTTTCAGATACTATCAGGCCTTTCTGTCCATTTCTATAAGAAACATTGGGACCGATGCCTTCAGTAATTGCTAAGGGAATCCAATTCCTAAGGGAAACATCTCCGTACAGGCCAGGGTAGCGTTGTACAAAACAACTCTGACTAGTCCATGTTAAGGTATGGGAATTACGGTCACCCTAGAGACAAGACCCTTTTGTACAACGGCGACCCGAGCATTATTTTAGAAAACCAATGTATGTGTCTTTCCTATGCCCTTGCACGAAAGACTCCATTAAATCATTTGTAAACTTTGGTTAATATACTATTCAAACCTGGAAGGTTAACCATAGTGAATTGAAAGCCGCAGGTGATCCTTAAGTTTGGGTTAACAATCACTTCTGGTCAGTACTTACGTCTTCCATGCGCTTGTTGATTTTATCATCGTTGTAAGAGCTGTACACGCGGACAAACCCGGCGTCAATTACGCATTCAATGACTGCATCGTCTCCCTGGATAACAACGGGAACATAGTGTCAACATTCAGAAACATTACAACGAACGTTGGCTCATGGGAGTGTTGGTGAGTGAGTATGGTTTTACGCCGCTTTTAGCAATATTCCAGCAACATCACGGCAGGGGACACCAGAAATGGGCTTCACACATTGTACCCATGTGGGGAATCGAGCCCGGGTCTTCGGCGTGACGAGCTAACGCTTTAACCACTAGGCTACCCCACCGCCCCGTGTTGGGAAGAAGACGTCATGTTTCATCTTACAAGGTCAAAGGCTCACCATCATCCTGTCCTCTGAAAAAGCAATGGCCATCCACCTCTCGCTCCTTGCTGGTTCGATCTTCTTCATGTCAAATGTGATGACGTCCCCAGCATCCACCCACGTGACGATGTACGTGCACCTGCCTCTCTGGCAGTCATGGAAGCAGCCCCGAGTCCGGCCACAACCAGGATCCAGGGGTAGACCAAGAGGGGTAGTACTTTTGGAAGCATTCTGCAAGGAAGATAACACAGCAAAGTGTTAACTAAGCATATTTAACCTATGCAGGTGCTCGATATCTCAGCCACAATTTAAAAAGTAGACTTGTAATAGACTCTCACAAGGTTTAACGTCCACTATAGTCTGTTTGCGGTGAAAACATACCGATGAATTTCACTTTAAACAAAAATGTAAATCAAATAAAGAGAAATTAAGATTGCGAATCCTCATAATTTTACCTTGCCATTTAAAAATTTAAATCTCAGATTTTTATTCAACATAGGATAAAAGGTGTTTAACAAACGATCATAGTTTCAAATCGGTATTATTGGTTTGTATTACAAGGGGTATGCACATTAAATGAACAAGGAGGGTTGGTCTAAGTTAACGCTCATCACGTACCGCATGTGCATTTGTTTCACTGTTCCAACTACTGCGCTTACCCCCTTGTAATACAAACCAATATAAGCGATTTGAAACAATGATCGTTTGTTAAACAACTTTTTTCCTAAGATGAATAAAAATCTAAGATTTATTTTTTAAATTGGCAAGGTAGAATTATGAGGATTCGCAATCTTAATTTCACTGTATTCGATTTACATTTTTGTTTAAAGTGAAATTCACCGATACGTTTTCACTGCAAACAGACTATAGATGAGGTTCAGCAAATGTGAACTCACAAAAATGAATATGTCTTTACTTTATGATTCGTCCACCACCAGAAATTATTAATATCAAAGAATATAAAAGAGGACACAGACCTAGTCGGAGTGATCCAAAGACTCAAACTCAGATGTGCGACAGCTAGGAAAGAGGAGATAGGAAGAACACCAAAGAGGACAGTATATTAAGAGATGAAACAAATCAGCTAAAACGTCCTCATTCCACAGTAAAAAACTGTAGATGTAACTGTAACATGTTGCATGTAATATACATTTTTGAAAATGTCCGGTGTGGGTCAATTTAATATCTTATAGAAGAGTGAGTGTACGTGTAAGTGAAAATGTCCGGTGTGGGTCAATTGAATATCTTACAGAAGAGTGAGTGTACGTGTAAGTGAGTGTGTACGTGTGTGAGTGAGTGAGTGAGCGTGGTTCTGCATTTATCACCACTTAAGCAATATCACCGCGGAGAATATCAGAAATAGTCTTCACACATTAACCATGTGGGAAACGAACCCGTAAGTTCAGCGTAACTGACACTTTAACCAGGAGGCTACCCCCGCCGCCTCTTTCCCTGACGTTCAAAAGGACTACTTTGTAGAGCTATCGCTGTCTAATGAATTGGCAGTTTTGCTTCAAAGTGTTGAAGAATCTTTCACTTATTATGTTACACGCTATTACATTTCACTCTGTTGGTTAATCCCAGAATGTCTGTTGCTGGTCTACTGCCCTTAGCCTGGAAGGTACCGGAAGTCGGGAGCTTGTGGGTAATGTACTGTGCGTAAAGCCCTGGAAGTGAATCATGTACAATATGGAAACAATCCATCACCACTGTTCTGACTACTAGAATTCCATGCCACTTAATAGGATAGAAAACATGCAGGAAACAGGAAAAAAGACCAAGTTGTTTATTTTGGTTGCAAGAATGAGATACGTTTGACATGCAAGAGAATAAAGGCGGGGAACACTGCAGGTTAACTGCAAATACTGAAGAAGCAGAGCTATGATATTCAGGTGGGGTCTGGAAATAATTTGTTTCCTACAAGAATAGACAAAATAGATTTGCCTCGAGTTTATAGAAACTACGACAAACTGTTTGTTGAACATGCCCGATATCCTGAAAAAAAATAATTACAAAAAAATAACATACCTTTGGATCCTCGTTTCAGAGAAAAAAAATGTGAATCACAATCTCCCCACCACCCAACCCTTCAAACTCCTCCCCCACCTGAATATTAACTAAACAATCCTCAACAGACACGTTCATGTACTCAAGATGCGGCAGTAAAATCTTAACTTTTTCTGTAAAAAAGGTTGATCTGAATCGAAGTCAAAGTCATCAGGCAATGCATTTCACTGTGGACAGTCTCCTCCAAGATGATATTACGATTACAACCTAACATTGAAAATGAAAGACAGGAAATTGAAGTTGGAGAGTTTAGGAACGTGGTGTTGCCCATCTAACGTTAGGGAAAATGAGATGAAGGAACCGCCGCCACGACCACTGAATCGCTTCACGGGTTATCTGGCCCACCCGAGTGATCTCCTTTTGCGTTTGTTCAGCAGTTAGGGGTTCAGTTCCAATTATCTCCCTTGGTACAGATCCCTGCTGAGTTTTCGTTTCACGTGACGGAGAAGGGTTTGGGGCCTGACGTCCGTTCGAGATGCCAAACGTGAATCCACCGACAGGTTGGCGTGGTTTGGGTGTGGTTGGAGCTTGTGTGGTCGGTCGGGACACTATGACCACGTTGGCGGAGTTCACGTAGTAGTAGCGGGTTTTGTCCTCCACGATGACTGACCTGCATGTAGAAGACATGGATTAAGATAATGGACCTTGTTCGCCTCGCTTCAGTTGTAGACCATAACAAAACATGAGTGAGTGAGTGAGTTTAGTTTTACGTCGCACTCAGAAATATTCCAGCTATATGGCGGCGGTCAGTACATAATCCGAGTCTGGACCAGACAATCCAGTGATGAACATCATGAACATCGATCTACACAACTGGGAACCGATGTCATGTGTCAACCAAGTCAGCGAGCATGACCACCCGATCCCGTTAGTCGCCTCTTACGACAAGCATGGGTTACTGAAGATCATATCTTACCCGGATCTTCACGGGTAATCAAACAAAGGCAATGCAACCGATCTGACGTACAGTGTGTTGTTTGTTGTTTAACGCCATAACGAGCATTGCATGCGATGTCAGGCATGAACCAAATCAGCGAGTCAGATCACTATGTCCCGTTAGTCTTTCACAAAACACAGAAACATCTAATAAATTGGGTTCCTGAAAACCAATGATTATCAGGATTTTCACGTGTGTCTCAATACAGACATATTTTGGATTTTCATTGAGGTTCTGATTCGACTGAATTTTTACAGTCTCGTTCTTGTTTAGAGGAACGATCGTGGCGCTACAGGAATCGCATACTCCGGCATCTGACTGCTTCCACATGGGTACCGCTACGTACTGAATATTGGAGTTCAAACTTTCAGGACTTCAACTTCCTGTTCCCGGGGGATGCTCCTCTGGAGCTTCTCTGTGTAACGTCAGCTCAGCGTGGACTGCAGTACGTCCATGTCAACGTACAGGAACTACGACAGCAGAAGCGCTTTGCATCAGAACTTGGAGCATGGCACCCGTTTAAGAGTTCACGTACCTGAATTGGATAATCGTCCCGGGATTGGCGTTTAAAGGTGCGACCCAGTCGAATGTTTTCCTCTTCTTTGCTATGCGACCGTCCATATGTGTTACACCGGATTTCTGATACAGAAGCAATTGACAAAATACATGCATTATTAATGTGTGATCTGGGTTTGACAGAATTTCATGTTAATCAGGGCGTGTCACGTTAAAGTCGGAAGAAAGTCAAAATGAGATAGTTTTGTTTTTTTTCTTCCACTTTGAAATGTTTTTACGGAAACGTATTCCAAAACAGGGAAGAATGTCTGGTGGAATTCAGCGAGAGATGCAGATACTTCTAGATCCTTCTTCCCATTATTGGTGAACCCAACGAGCTCTGGCAGGAGCTTGTGACTTGTCCTGAACATATTTTCAGGTGCATCTACAACATTGTGCAACAGTCTATTGTATTTCATTTTTGTGGTGCCAGGCACTTTTAAATATTTTTCACAAGCATAAAAAAGATTTTTGATAAAATCCCACGCCCGATTATCAAACAGTCGCTCCCTATGTGATGCAGCTCTACACAACAAATTTTACAGCAAATAGCTGGCCTCCTCAGTATAGACTTGAGAGAAAAGCAACAAAGCTTATTATGCTGGGTTCGGTTTGTTGTTTTACGCCGCACTCCCCAATATTCCAGCTATATGGCGGCAGTCTGTAAATAATCGAGTCTGGACTAGACAATCCAGTGATCAACAGCATGTGCATCAGTCTACGCAATTGGGATCCGATGACATGCAGCTAGCCTGACCACCCGATCCCGTTGGTCGTCTGTTACGACAAGCATGGGTTACTGAAGACCAATTCTAACCCGGATCTTGACGGGTAGCTTATTATGCATTCCCATGGGGATATCCTTGCCCCTATCACAATACAACACTTACGGCACACCTGTCGGCCATGTGGATGCCGGGGATGCTGACACCGATGGTGTTACCATTCCGAGTTTCGACCGTCTTCACTAAGAAACCTCTGAAGTCCTTTGATCCCTCGATGGTTACTGGGTAACAACAGAAATTCACGTAACTAAAATAAGTGCGTTTTGTGAACTATACAAGAATAACAATAACCGACTACGGCCATGTTGAAACTGAGCTTGGGGAGACAATATGGCTGCAAAATGGACAAAATGGCTTCGGAGTATAAATAGCATTTGTATTTGCACATGCAACAGAACATTCTCATGTGATCAGTGCCACGTTAAGGCGATCGTTATTCGCATACTTTCACGTAGAGTTACGATGACCGTAACGGGATATCTTGCAAAACAGGGCCAATGCTAGCTGTGAATCATACTACCAAAACGAACTATCGTAAATTGTTGATTTACACATGGTGCTTTACAGTTCCATGATAAATACGTTCACATCTGCTTCACATCTCATCTTGTACCAATGTAGCGAATGAAACATACAAGTGGTGATTGTTGTGCCCCCCCCCCCCCTCTCCACACACACACACACACACACACACACACACACACACACACACACACACACACACACACACACACACACACACACACACACACACACACACACACACACACACACACACACACACACACACACACACCTAAAGCCAGCTATTCAACACGCATATTCTCAAGCCAATTATGAAAAATTTGAGAGGTGTGATTTTATCCCAATTTTGTGACACAATTTTGTCATGTTGATAAGATGAAAAGGAGTTGATGGATAATAGAAAAGTATAATACTTTATAGATAACACCTTCTTTATTTTCATGAACAAGAAATAAAGAAGTTGTTATCCATAACGCATTATACCTTTCTATGAATATTTATCATCTAAAACATTTATTAACACGTTTCCTTGTTATGCGTTATTAGTTATCTAGTTTAAATGTGAAAAAGGACTTGACATGTGCGTGTTTTCTTTGTATTGTGACACTCTTGTCAGAGCATGCTGTGGTGGCATTTTTATTGCCTTGGCATATTCTTTCTGTTTAATGATATATTACAAATTTTAACGTTACGGTATATACACGTATACGCAACAATATAAACAGAGCTCCAATAAGGAATGAACAGAATATATAGCTACAATTGTTACTGGGTATCTGTAGGTTGTGCAATGCTTCTACACCCACTGAATCTGTTTCAGTGATAAATCTCTATGGCGTTAAAGTTATATTAGATATTAGAAAAATAAACATCAAACAATACCCTAGGCTTTTCACTAGACGGCATTTTGGGTTTCCCTCCTCCCACGTGTAAATGAAATTCCCATTTGTGCCCCCTCTCAAAATGATTATACGCATTTCTTTTAATGTGTCCCTCTCACATGTCATACACTTCTCTCTAAATGTGCCCGTAGCCCAGTGTCAATACATTCTCTTTGAATGTGCCCCTCTCACATCTCACACTTCCCTCTAAATGTGCCCCCAGCCCAGTGTCAATACACTTCTCTTTGAATGTGCCCCTCTCACATCTCATACACTTCCCTCTAAATGTGCCCCCAGCCCAGTATCAATACACTTCCCTTTGAATGTGCCCCTCTCACATGTCATACACGTGACTCTAAATGTGACCCAGCCCAGTGGAACTGCACTTCCCTTTAAATGTGCAGCTCTCACATGTCATACACTTCCTTCTAAATGTGCCCCCAGCCCATGTCAATACATTTCTCTTTGAATATGCCCCTCTCACATCCCATACACTTCCCTCTAAATGTGCCCCCAGCCCAGTGTAAATACACTTCCCTTTGAATGTGCCCCTCTCACATGTCATACACGTGACTCTAAATGTGACCCAGCCCAGTGGAAATGCACTTCCCTTTAAATGTGCAGCTCTCATATGTCATACACTTCCCTCTAAATGTGCCCCCAGTCCAGTGTCAATACATTTCTCTTTGAATGTGTCAGTGCCGTACCTTTGATCATGTCTCCTGGGTGCACAGTCAGCTTGCTGACGATAAGGTTGTAGGGTTTTTCGTGTTTCACCTCTATTCCGTGCCCTGGAACTAGTCCCTTGCAGGACATCTCATTGGCTCCCTGGGGGAAGGCAGCATCCCTTCCCAGCATCCCTAGCAGCACCAGCAGGGAGCAGATACCGGAAGTGAACGTCATTGCTGGACTCGGCTGGAAACTCTCCTTGGAACTGAAATAGAACTGTACATCCTCAAATACTACCGATAACATGTTACTCACAGGTTAAAACTCCCATGCAATACCGTCATCTGTTTATGTGATGATCTTCCTTATCAACATTGCTGCGGTTTATGCCCTTGGGTAATAAAATATGGCCATGAAGGACTTCAGCGATTCTACATCAACCTCTTTACTTATATCCACATAAAACATACTTAAACTGTAATAACATTTACTGCTTCGGTTTTGTTTTTGATGTGCCGGACATTGTGTATTTTCTATGTGAAATAAGATAACGAATCCCTTTACGTATACATGACTTTGTCACCGTACGATATACCGTATACATATGTTTAAGAATCACCAAAACATGAAATTGGTTGTAACCTGGGCACCGTTCCTCAAAGCGATCGTAACGTTACGACAGTCGTACGTCTATGTTAAAGCATGGGGGTTACGATCATCTTAGCGCTACGATCGCTTTGTGGAACGGGGCCCTGGCCCGTAACGTACGCCTTAATTACACGGTTTGGTTTTGTACCGTCGAAACCTTGGCGAAATTTTGATTGCCTTTCAAAAACATTGCCAATTTTCTGAGTCAGTCATTCAATACACATGTGTATTGCTGAGTAGATGTGTGTTGAAACATTTACTTCAATTTTCTGTGAATAGATACATATTCTATTTTACTCCAAATTTGCAAATCATGAGCGACTTTGACAATTGTACAACTTTACGCAACATAATTATATCAAATTTTCTAAAACTACATTTAACCGGATCCAAATACCCATGTGAAATAGATGAAATATACTCATTATCTGTTAATCTGAAAAGACGTCAACACCTTCTTACTTCGTTACTTTAGAGGTGTTTAACTAGCCAATTGTGTCAAAAAAATACTACCCAAGAAAACCAAGATGGTCATAATCTAAAACCCCAATCACCAAACATTCATTTGAATTTGAATATAATATAACTGCACAATGCTTGAATATATTTGTTAGTAATTTTATCTCCAGCTATCTGTGCCATCTACACAAAAGCAAACAAATATCTAAATATAGTAACATGTTGTGTATAATGGAGATGGTCTTCGTAAATTCAGTTTTACACCTGCACCCTGCACTACGAACAAGTGAACAAGATAGCTGCCATACAATGGAGATCGGACACATTTGCCATAAACTACTTCGAGAGATGTTTGTAAGCACTTATGTAAACACTTTAAAAGCCAACTGGTGGATTATTTTCTCTATATTGCCAAATCCACTGACCCCCCAAATTTCAGATGTGTACTTTAAAATCTGACAGATCTGACAATCAAATGATAATGGCAATCAAATTTACTTTACACCTTGCCCTTATGGTACTGTATTTCTTTAAGCGATAAGTTTTCTCCAGTTCTAAAAACAACATTAACCTTCACAAATGTCGTTCCCCATTTATCTGTAATAAGAACCTAGCACATATATCTGGCGATGTAAACTACAGAGTCTGAAACTAGAATTACATCACTAGCAAATAACGACAGTAATACGTTTACAATACCAGTAAACAGTTGAATGTCGCGAGCTCCATATGTTTGCGGCTAACTCTGTTATGAACAGTGATTGTTGTTGTTTTATCTTATCCTTAAAAACATTGCCCAATGAGTCAGTCATTCAATAGACATGTGTATTGCTGAGTAGATGTGTGTTGAAACATTTACTTCAATTTTCATATGAATATATAGATATTATTTTGACTACAAATTTTGCAAATCATGAGCGACTTTAACAATTGTACAACTTTACGCAACATATATCAAATTATCTAAAACTTACATTTAACCGGATCCAACTACCCATGTTGATATACACTTACCCTTGACACATAGGCCCTAAACAATATGTTAAAAATGAATCAACTAAAGTCGAGAATAAAAATAAGCATTTTTCGCTGCTCCGTTTTATTTTGTATTTCATAAACACATATTTCTAAATTTGATAACTCTGTTTCTTAATTTATTGGTCACTCTACCCTTTTGCTTTCTGGATTAAATACATTTGTTTGTTAATTTTGCTGATAATCTCAATTCGCTTGCTGCGTGATCTATGTACAAATACGCAGCAAAGGGCTCAAATTTAAGGAGCGTGTTTTCCAGCAGTTTTTTCGTCTCGCCCTAATTACGCATGTACATGTATTCAGGCAGCTGTGACACTATGCACCGCTCCCTGTGACGTAGTGAGGGTAATTAGTCTTCAAGATAAACGTACCGGGACGTAGATTTTGTTTGCGATTTAAATCTGACCGTGTACGTGTTCTGTGTTTGCAAAGACTATGTGTTGTGTATTCACAAATGCTCTTATGCATATAATTTGCACTGGTTTGGGAGAGGTTAAAGGTATATCATTAATGTTCCGACTGCTAATAAACTCTTAGTAGCTGAGATTCTAATGCCCGGGTATATTAATCATAACCAGCCTCGGGCTAAGAAATCAAAGCTATTTTTTTCTGAAAACAAAATTGGATCTTTATTTCTCGACAAAACTTTCAATTATTATTTTTTTAATTCCCTAAGCGGGTTAAAAAATATACGGTACTGATTATCTATTAATTCATTAGCTCGAAAGGGATATTATTTTCTGTCTATTCATTGCGAGCGTTGTCACTTCCTTCTTTGATTGGTGTGGCGAAACCCGGTGACATGTGTCAAGTATCAGTAATAACGAATGATATCCTCTGGATCTGAAGTTGGTTTGACAGCAATGCTATGCAGTGAAATTATGGTTGTGAACAATTATTTGAGCATTATCTTTGATAGCCTAATGGCGTGTTCAATTTACCTCGTTTCTTCTGCACGTGCATCGCCCTTTAACACTATTTTTGATATGCAAATGTAATAATATTCGTTCTAATAATAATGGTTGCTTTTATAACACATTTTAACCAGTATGTCGAAATTGTATTTTATAACGCTATCAAACAGCAAAGATTTTTAAACAAGTTCAAGTAAGTATTTCTTTGAAAAAGTCAGAGATATGTCTTTCTGTATTTTGTATAGCAAAATCAAAATAATTACATAGCCAGATGGTGATCAATTGATATACATAATCTTTAAATGAATACACTGCTAAGTAACTCTTACCTGTTGTGTGGGTCTTCCTGGTTGTGGGTGTATAATCCGCGGGTCAGGGTCTGTTTGTCGGGTCCCTCCCTCCGCTAGTGTGAAGCGCGTTTGGTAATGTGAAAACGACGCATGTCTGCTGTCATAAGAATTACTTACCTGTCTACCTGTCACGTGCCCCCAGCAGTGTTCAGCCAGGCGCGGCCAGTGTTTAGGTCCTCGGGCGACACGGACAACCGTTTAATAAATGGTGATAATTAAACTCGCTATTTTTTAAATGATTACAATGTTTAAAACGTGTTTCTGCTACACGACACCCCCTTCACTCCCCTTACTGTGTTGCAAAACGAATATATTTCTGAAACGTACTCTTTACTTGTACTTAACTTAATCTCTGCACTTGTACTTTTTGTGTGTTTGTACTTAGCATGATTTGTGTGATTGTACATAGGATGATTTGTGTACTTGAACTTAGCATGATCTGTGTGCTTGTACTTAAGATGATTTGTGTACTTGAACTTAGCATGATTTGTGTGCTTGTACTTAGCATGATTTGTGTGCTTGTACTTAGCATGATTTGTGTGCTTGTACTTAGGATGATTTGTGTGCTTACTTCAACTTCTAGCATGATTTGTGTGCTTGTACTTAAGGTGATTTGCACTACTTAATTTGACTTAGATGATTTGTGTGCTTTTACTTAGCATGATTTGTGTGCTTGTGTTTGTAGATGATAGGATCTTTGTACTTGTTTGCATTTGGATGATTCGATGTGCTTGTACTTAGGATGATTTGTGTACTTCAACTTAGCATGATCTGTGTGCTTGTACTTAAGATGATTTGTGTGCTTGTACTTATAGGATGATTGTGTGTACTTTGGATAATTTGTACTTAAGATGATTTGTGTGGACTTGTACTTAAGATGATTTGTGTGCTTTTACTTAGGGTGATGTGTGTGTTTGTACTTGATAGGATCTTTGTACTTGTACTTTCGATGATTTGTGTGCTTGTACTGAGGATGATTTGTGTATTTCAACTTAGCATGATTTGTGTGCTTGTACTTAAGATGATTTGTGTGCTTGTACTTAAGATGATCTGTGTACTTTTACTTAGGGTGATGTGTGTGTTTGTACTTAACAGGATCTTTGTACTTGTACTTTGGATGATTGTGCTTGTACTTTGGATGATTTGTGTGTTTGTAGTTAGCATCCACGCCGCCTTTGGTCTTAAGCCCAGCTCGTTGCTCTCTTTTCTTTTCAAGCAGGTCATCGAGTGTCGTCTATTTCTTTTTCTTCCTTGGTGTCTCTCTCCCTCTCCAAATACTAAATGGCTCATAGGTATACCGCTTTGGCCTTTTGATGTCCAATTCTGTAGTCGATATCATTCTACGTGCTTTGTGGTGCAGAGTCTCTCAATATTACATGGGCTTTCTTTATCGAATTTAGATTCTAAGAATATAGATATGTTCAGACACAAATGCTAATTAGGTGCTTGGTGGATAGGCATGGGGTTAAAAAAGTCATGAAAAGACAGTTGCATTTAAACAATGAGAGAAAACCGTAGCTCCGCACAGTGTTAAGGTCAACAGTAAGGAGTGCCCTAGGGTACACCGTAGGGTGATATGGTTATCAGTGTTCTACAACACGGCATGCACCAGCTTCCTGGAGCAACACGGAAGTAATGACATAATACTGTACATGCCCACAGCACGGTCAGGACACGTTGGAAATGAAGCTACCTTTTCAGTAATAAGACATATGACCATTAGCAACAATTTACATCCGAGAGTGAGTGAGAGAGCCCTGAAAAGTCTTGTGGATTTGGATTGACCTCTTGTCTTCTTCACAGAATAATACGAGTCATTATCTTTACTGTTCGGAATTTGTTTACTTTAATAATAATTGATTTGTACAACGTAGGGCTACACAGTATTACCGGTATACCGGTTAACCGCAATACGAAATTGTAACAATTACGTATCGCGATACGTTTATGACGTACCGGTATACCGCCAAAGATTTATTTGTTCAATTTTAACCCATTCAACAACGCACATAAGACTTCCGCCCGTATACCCCCTAAATTTTAATGGTGAGGAAAAAGATGTATATGTATATTCAGGTAATATGGGGGGTGGGGATTGGGCGGAAGACTTTCCAAATGATTGGCAACGGGTCCACTTAATAATTGTCAAAGAGCAAAGTATGGACGTTTCGAGGAAATCATTAAAATTGAATAAACTAATGAATAAAATCAACAGTTTTCATAAAAGTTGTCAAACGTCTCGGCTTTCGTCACCTTTTCGTTCGTCATGTTATGTAAGTCAAGTCACGTCTCGATCTTCATGCTCGGACACGATGTTTAATGTGAAAATAGTTGCATAAAGAATATTTGTCACAGGTCGCCACTTAGCACGATACGTCCAATAAGTTCCATAATGTACGTATATATTGCGATTTGTTGCTTAACACGTTCAGAATAGCATTATTGTACCCAAAACTTTTGTCTAAAAGTTTTCGTTTATGAGGACGGTATCGATTGTTGTAATATGATTTTTACCAATCACGAACCTTATAGCAGACTGTGGCTAAAAAGCGTCATTAGAAACCAATCTTTATCCACTAAAATCGCTTCTTACAATTACGAAAATACTCCTGGCAAGGTTATTGTGATATTATTGATGATTAGAGAGCTTTGGAACAATACCCGCCATCAAATGAATCTTCTATGGTGTTGTTCATACGGAGCTTCGAAAACGAAGGCATTTCCCAAAGTTGTGTCATGTTACCGGGTGGAAAAGCCACGGTTATCGGGAAATAGGCGACCATACACATTATTTAATTAATCTTTATTTAATGATATTCTGATTACGTAAAAATGAAAATATAAAAGAAATAGGTAAGAGGATATTATGGCAACTTACAAATGGATTTAAATAGCGGGAGTTTACGACTCCTTCGTGGTTTATATGGACATTTTAAGTGTGTAAATATGTATTACTATTAGAAATAAATTTATTTAAGTTGAAGTTGTATTATTTGAATAATATGATAAACATACCTTTGGTATTTATCAACAGTTGGATTAGGCCTAAAAAATTGAAATGGTGTATGACATAGCAATAATGTTTCACGAGCTGATATTTTCCTTGATAAACGTAGGCTTCTATCTTATTATAAGGTTATGTTTCTCATGTTTCATCTTTTTTCATTATTCTATTTAGTCTAAAGAAAGTGTTCTTTACCTGATACAGACTGACTTTTGTCCATCGTGAGTGTTTTATTAAATCATTTCTTCATGTGAATGTGCACCAAACATCATTCATGAAATAGTAATGTTAATAATACTTTTATTCAAAGACAAAGGTGCATTAATCATCGTTTTAATTAGAATGTGCACTTCAAGATCATGTCACATGATTGTGACTTCAATTAATTTTTTCTTGAGTAATACAGATGTGTACAGTAAATTCTTTAACTCTTTGAATTATTTGAAATTCAACATCCTTTGCTGTTTAAAGAAGTTAAAGTATATACATAGTATGGGTGGGTCGATGGAGGACATGGTGTAAGCTAGTTTCAGTTGAATTTGTCATATATATGAAATGATAAATCATCCATTTATCTGCGTTAACTTTCCTTTGGACAGCAGTTACAATTAAAAGAAACACTTGTTGAAAGTTTTTTTATAGTAAAGCGTAGGGCTAGTAATATTTAGAAAGGACTAGTGAAATACAAAATCCACTAGCCCGAAGGGCCAATTTAAATTTTTAGTGAGTGTCGATCCCTGCTGTTTTAAAATAAAAATATAAACAGAAGAATGTTCTGGATTTTCCTTTTTTCATTTTGAAAGAAGCTATACAATGCACAATGGTTACGCACATATACTGTGATTCAATTTGAAGGTAAAAGAATATTACCTAGTGGACAGATCTCAATAACTGTTCTTTCACAATATATTGCAATACGTATCGCAGAAGAGTGTATCGCAATACGAAATTTGGGGCAATACACAGCCCTAGTACAACGTACCTTAACGGGTTGCATTTACTGAACGTGTTTCTTTAGGTGTAATCTGTGCATTATACACAACAGAAGTAAATTAGCATATTTTTTTTATGTTATTTTTTTCAACACCTAATTCAATGCGCCTATCGTGTGAGGTCAGTAAGATATTTGACAAGATTAGATAAATATCGTCTATATCTTGCCGAAGGATATGCCAACTCTGTCTGCATAAATATGGGTTAATACAAGATGGCTCACCTGTTATTGGGGCCATGATCGTACGGTCAGATACATGGAGATATCTGGAATATTTGGTATGCATACGTGACGCCTTGACATACATTTTGTACAACAGATTGTACAGCGTCCAGCGAGTTTCGTTTGAATATCTGTACAAAATGTTGATCAATGATGCAATTTCTTCTCTCTGATTCATATATGATGAGGAAATAACTGCAATCAATATACCTGGTGTGTTGATGTATCATTACGTACTGATGGGGCCTGTGATCCGTCAACTGTCTAGTGATATAAATTCCTCTTGGCCAATTTGCGTACCATCTCTCTCGCTATAAAGTGAACGTTCTTGATAGTCAACAGAAACATTTCGCGTTATTGTTCAACTTTCTCGCAGCATTGGGTTGGGGAAAGTAAACATGGATAGAAAGGGTGAATATTGCAGAATACTTAACCATCTTCACTTACGCAATTAAACTAGGTGTATGTTATGGAAATGTTGAGGACTTCCTCTGAATCAATCAATCATTATCTATCGACATAACTTGAGGATGAGTTAGGTTAAATAATCCTCAGTGGCACCCAATACTAGCTCTCAAATTCAATTTTAATATCCGCTAGTTTTTCATATTTTAACAATCAATAATCATTATAAAAAAAGAAGAAATACGAAATATTACTGAAGGAGCTATACCAACGAGACTTAATCACATCCTCTCCAAATCATCTATGGAACTGCAACTCATCGAGCAGAGTTTTGTCCCTTAGACGGGCCTGGATACTATCATCGTGGTTTCAAATCCAATATTACTCTTTGATTATGTATCTCTAATTTTGTCAGTGCCTTACCCGTGCTCGCAGATTTCAACAAAAAGTTATACGTAACATATGTTATATTTGGGATTACACTTTCTTAGTAAAGTACAGATTGTAGTACTTTTGTTGGGTTGTGTGATGGCGATTAGATGCCTGACCTGAGGGTGTGGGTTCGAATCCCAGATGGGACTCAACCCAACAAAAGTACTAGAATATGTACTTTACTAATAAAGTACAATCCCAAATATAACATATGTTACATTTGACCACTTTCTATATGGCATTAGGTATTCAAAAAGGTAAAAGTCAGAGACTCACACCACTTGAGGGCTTTACTCTCACATTAAGATGACACGTCTCAGTTTTACAGAAATCCTGTTCAAAGCGTCACAAAACCACACTCACTCACGAGTTTAACAAAAGTTTCAGATTTCAGATGTGCAGCCGGAAACTTAAATCACGTTAACGTACTTTCTTTGTTTATTTCATTTATATAGCCAGGATTTATAACATATGACAACGTATTTGTTAAGGCACTGGGTTCATTGAACCGGAAATGAAACAATTTTTATATGTATGAGAATCATTAAATTACATATGTGATTTCCTCCAACCTTAGTAAAGTTACTTCCGCGGTCTCCCTGCAGCCATGGCGTGTATGAGAAGGTTCAGACATGGACATCTCGCCTCTGGTAAAATATACGATAGGATATCCGTCTGGGTCCATCAATATGTTAAACCACCGATGTCATACACGGCCGCTTACCGAGGAGGTTGACATAACCCTCATCTGTAATGATATACACCTAAACAAGTAAACCACTTGTCCAATGCTGTCATATCATTTGATTGTATTTTGGATGTCGTTTCTTTTCATTAAGTACACACTCTGGTACTTTCTCCAGATGGTTACCAGGACTGCGTGTTTCTATTTGCAAAGAGTGAGTGAGTGAGTTTGGTTTTACGCCGTTTTTAGAAATATTCTAGCAGTATCACGGCGGGGGACACCAGAAATGGGCTTCACGCCTTGTGCCCATGTGGGGAATCGAACCCGGGCCTTCGAGCGAACGCTTTAACCACTTTGCTATCCCACCGCCTCCCATTTGCTGAGATGTGTTAAGATGAAATGTGGTTTTACATAGTGTTCAAGGTTATAGCAACGTGCATTCGCGTGTGCCTTTGTAATTGTGTGTGTGGTTGGTTGTACTAGCCCCGGCAAATGCAGGTCTTATATTATAAGTCCACTGAGACACCAGACGTAGTTGAACAAGGATGCCCCTCTGAAACACGGTGTGCTGACCCCCAGCCGACCAGTTCTTGTTTTATCCCATTAATGCCGCGTGTCAGGAAGGGTGAGTGAGTGAGTTTAGGTTTATGCCGCTTTTAGCAATATTCCAGCAATATCACGGCGGGTTACACTAGAAATGGGCTTCACACAATGTGCCCATGTGGGGAATGGAACGCGGGTCTTCAGTGTGACGAGCGAACGCCTTAACCACTAGGCTACCCCACCGCCCTGTCAGGAAGGGAAACAAAAAGTACCATTCGTTTGGAATGAACAAACCATCCCCTCTCAAGACGATCTATCGACATGGCCTCAAAGCGTGATCAAACGAGTGAGTGGGTGAGTAAATATAGGTTTATGCTGATTTCAGCAATATATCGGTGGAGTACATAGCTGCGTGAGTGAGTGAGTGAGTTTAGTTTCACGCCGCTTTTGCACCCACATAGGAACACGGACCCGGATCTTCGGCATGACTAGTGAAAGCTTTCACCACTCGGCTGCCATAAATTTAGTGCCCCATCTTGGAAAGAAATCACTGACAGTGCTGTTGAATAACTGACTGACTGACTGACTGAGTTCGGTTTTACGCCGCTTTTAGCAATATTCCAGCTACATCACGGCGGGGGAACACCAGAAATGGGCTTCACACATTGTACCCATGTGGGGATTCGAACCACTAGGCTACCCCACCGCCCCGTTGAATAACTATTGACATAGCCACACTTCATGACATAATCGATTTACACTTTCACATCAACTGGAATTTATCGACAAAGTAAAATGCTACAGTCTGAAGAACTAAAGAATATAAAGAATACATAATATCGTACATGTTATTTTATTCATAATGGCATATATACAACGATCACAGTATCTTCTATATGTGACATACATTTCAATTAATAACAACAGAATACAATCACAGGTCAAAATAAACTACATGCAATTATTAGTTCTTTGAAAACACATATCCCAGGAGAAGTATACGATACATATCGGGGACGCCATCAAACCAGTATTAAAACACGAGGTCAGCTTTTCTTCAGCTGTTGGTCTTGCACAGTTTATAACGAACTCAACAAGCAGTAGTTCAAGTTTGAACACTATTAAATCTAAACTTTGTAAACAAATTGGTTTGACATTAACGAAAGCCAATAGTGTTCCACAACATATCAACATCACACAAAACACAGAACTGGTGTATAGCACAGCTAGGATATACATGTTTACCTCTTGTCCAAATTAAATAACATTCAATGTAAAGGAAAACCAAGTTCTATGGATAGTCAACTTCTTTATTGCGATGGGTGCGACGTTTCGGTGTAGGTACTTCTTTCATCGCAATAAAGACTGTCCATAGAACTTGGTTTTCCTTCATCTATACAACTTCTAAAATGCCCCTCAAAGAAACATTCAATGTATATAAAATAGTAGGCCAATTTATTAATATTTACAATAAGATTGTCATTATGTACAATTTGTCTCATTCAGATCCAACGTATTGAAAGTAAGGTGATAGTGCTTGAAATCGTGTTACAAGTTTCCTAAATATACTTAGTTCCTGGTGTGATTCGGTTGTCATTTAGAAGATTTTACCTGTAAACCTTGACGGGACCTGTTGTGTCATGACATTACTGCTCTCTATATGGAGAATTAGTGTTCTAATGTAGCTAAATCCGTGTATGCCAAGGCGACCGGCACGCATAGTGCACAGGCGTTTGATGTTCATGAGTGTTTCGTGCCGATATACATGTTTTGTCTCTTTGATGGCGTGTCACGTGCTGGCAGCCCGCACGAGTTGCACGTGCTATCACGAGGAAGCGTCATTAAATGATTTTGAATTCATTACAATAGCACGTTACATTTTTCTGCTGAATCGGACGATTTTTAAAAGTATTATTTTTAGAACTATTACAGATATGTTTTGCGTGTGGTTAATTCGTCTTTTCAAACAAATTCTTGGTGTAGTGGTGATACTGTTCTTGATCCAGATTTGTCAGAAATTTGTTACAGGAACCCTTGCTATTTGTGAGACAGTATGTAACAAATAAGATAGCCAATAATTGTACACTGAATCAGGTTTCCGGACTTTCATTGAAAAATAACCATCACGGGAACTTTGTCATTTTCGGTCCCGACAGTTTTGCCTATTGAATACTGTACACAGTTCTTCCCAATTGTCTCATTATGCCAAGCTGTTCTGCAGGTCGTCCACGACGCCTCAGCTGATGGCAATGATGGCGATGACGCACCCGGTGAACGCTGTGATAACCAGGACATGGATCCTCAATATAACGCGTCGGGTGAACCCTCCCTGAAACACCAAGAGAATTCATATGATTAGAACTGGTCTTCAGCAACCCAGCCTTGTCTTTAGAGGCGACTAATGTGATCGGGCTATCAGGTACGCTGATTTAATTGATGCATATCCATGATATCCTGCATAGGGTTGATGTTCACGATGTCAATCACAGGATTGTCTGGACCAGACACGATTATTTGCAGTCAGCAAAAATGTAGATGGAAGATGGCTGGGTGAGGGGAGGTGAAATTGGGTTTTACGTCGTGCTTGAGAATATTTCGCTCATATGACGACGTGCATGCGTGTGTATGTGTATGTGCTGCTGCTTGTACTAGCACAGACTTAAGCTGGTTTTATAGTGCCAGCCCACTGAGATACCATGCCGCAGTGAAGCATGACTACCCCACTCAGACACAGTATACGGACTCCGAGCCGACCAGTCCTTGTTGCACCCATTACTGCCGAACGCCAGGCAGGGACCAACAAGTACCATATTTTAACGTCTTTTGGTATGACGCGGTCGGGGATCGAACCCGCGACCTTCCGCTCTCCGGGCGGACGCTCTAACCACTACACCACGGAGGCGGTCTGGAAGATGACTGGGAGAGACGTTAGACAACAGCAAATATATAACATGTGGATTATATAATCATATAGAGCTTTCAATCAACCAAGATTAACGATACTTCCACACACACTAACGTCTCAATAACTTTCGATCCCATCAAGCAGTACCAAACGAAATGACAACTTTTAGTCCCCACAACAGGAACCTGGGATGCCACAACCAACCTAGCTTCGGACGACACTCTGTCACCATCCTAACACCATCCATGTTAGCTTAAAGCATACGGAAGAGGCGACTAACGGGATTGTATCGTATCCCAATTGGGTAGATCGATGTGCATGACATTCACTGGATGAAAAGGCCCAATCTATTTGCACTGAATGCTCAGACAGCGTCTCAGTACCGCCATGAAGTCATATCAGCGCCTTGCTAGAACCCTGTCAACACTCCGTCAATTGCCTGTATCAAGGTATTGAACAAATACACAGCTTCACGCCTTTTCGACGCCCTGTCGAACTGTGGCCAACAGTGCACCGACATGTAAGCACGCTCTGTCAGCCCTATGTAACTACTGGCGTTGAAGCAACAACGCAAACATCGCACACCAGTCTGTGTCACTGATGTTTGATTGTGTTACCGTTGTATTATTGTTATCGCTTTCCTTTTCTTTACCAACAAAGGTAAACCCCTTCTGAACCCATTCTGAACTTACCGGTGGCTCTGTGTCATCAGTGTCTACATCTTTTGTACTGGAATACCGGGTGGACCTATCTGCGTAGATGGAGTAGCTCTGTTGCTTGCGTTCTGGAAAGAGATGGGCAGGAACATTGTACACGATGAAGTCAGAAATATTAAGGCGAGGCGGTTTTATCGATATATTTGCTAGGCAAGTTACAGTTAATGTGGTCTTTCTCCCCTTGCGGGTTATGAGTTGTCTACCCTTTGTCTGGGTCGAAAGGAAGTCGATTATTCACATCTGATCTTGTGTTTACAGAAGGCGAGGTCATGAACCTTTGACCCAAAACAGAAGTTACCTTTGACCCGAGGGCTGCGAAAGACAGACCACTCACTCACCTTTGATTCTGGAGTTACAGGAGACCACCTCCAGGATGAGGACAATGAACACTTGGTACACGGCGAAACAGTAGAGGATGTAGGAGACGTACTCGTGCACGCCGGCCTTCTTCAAACCCACACCAAGGATGATGTTCATTACTACAAGGACATGAAGCATAGGTCAGATTCAGTTTATTAAAGCTATATTATTGCCATGTAATATAAAACTATTAAAACACTAATAAACACCAAAAAATTGTTCTTCCGTGTGATAGAATGAAAACGATTATTTTATTGTTGGCGTGAGATGGGTTCATAGTGGGTAACCACCATAGTGTAATGTCCAGTAGGACGCACGACATGACCAAACCTCCTCAACCCATGAATGACGGAAGTGTACCACGTCGACTCAACCGACGACCAAGCAAAAGGATATCTCTAACAATGAATACACTGATGAACGTATATCATATCTATCGTTCTGTGACGCACCTGCCAGGATGTGGTCGATGATGCCGACACACCAGTGAGCCCAGTTGAACACTGGTCTGTTGGTGGAGGTGGACTTGGGGCGGAACAATCCCATCGCAGCCTGGAACATATACAGAGGCATACACGAACCTGACAACATTGATGTTTCAAGATCAATGAAATCCCGCTGTACCTGAGTTTTATTTTCTTTGTGGGTTTTCCTTTTATACTGTCAGTTACATTACAGAAAAACAACATAAAATAACTACACATTTGTCAATACTTGTAATTTGTCAAGATTATTAAAACTGATATGATTTTTATTGATTGCTTACTTTTAGGCAAACATCTAATGGACAACTAGGTCACTGAAGACTGGGCATTCCTTTACTTGCTTGTAGCTCCTTAAATGACGTTGAAATCCATACATTGGCACAACAGTTTCTACCAGCTACCAAGGAAGACAAGTTTAGTAAATGTATTTTAGTTCAGAAAGCAAATGACTGTTGGTTTGAAATGAATAATTTTCAATTTGAAACACACACCTGTATTATTGTAAGACCGGTGACGATCATGCCGAGTATTGGGTGAATTTTTCTGAAGTCCAGGAAACTGATCTGAAAACGGAAATCTGAACCCTGTATAATTCACGAATGAGTGAGTTTAGTTTTACGCCGCACTCAGCAATATTCCAGCTATATGGCTGGTATAATTCACTAAACGATATGATGAAACTGTATACATTCGAAAATAAGGTAATCTGTGATTTTTAAGATTGTTTCATCTCAACTAATAAATACAATGTATGTAGTAAGTTTTAAGTGTCACTTACATCACTGAGACCTTTGACCTCCAGGAAGATGACGACAAAAGCCCCCACAACCAACAACGCCAGCAACATCGTGCACATCCGGTGTATCTGTGGAGGAGAGCATACAGAGCAAGTGAGTTGGGTTTAACACCCCTTCAACATATTTTAGTTACATGGCTTTATGAGGGGTGAAGGTAACGAAGGTCAAGGTAACGAAGGTCAAGGTAACGAAGGTCAAGGCAACGAAGGCTATAGACGTTAACAACTTTGGTTAAACAACAAGCAACACACGGCTATCATCAAATCTCATCCTTGTATGAATTAAATTAAATAAGTATTGAACATTTAGCTGAACACAGAAAACTGTTTCAAAGATAGCCCATGCGTTTCATTTTTGAAGAGTTACTAGACCTTTAAGTGCTCATTGATTATGATTAGTCAGAGTTACTCACCGTGAACCACAGCTTGCGGCCGCATACCCGGGACTGGGGCCACATCGGTTTGTAGAAGCGGGCCACGACAATAGCAATGCTGGCCAGGAACATCCACGCGAAGGTCATCGCACAGGCTGGAAAAACACATTGTCAGAGATATTTACTAGGCTAGAAAACACACTGTTTTCATCGAACTGGCTACTAACGTTGTCATGGTCACCGAACTGGCGACAGACACATTGTCAGGGTCACCGAATTGGCTACAAACATGTTGCAAGGGTTACCGAATTGGCTACAAACATGTTGCCAGGGTCACCGAACTGGCTACAAACATGATGCCAGAGTCACCGAATTGGCTACAAACATGTTGCCAGGGTTACCGAATTGGCTACAAACATGTTGTCAGGGTCACCGAATTGGCTACAAACATGTTGCCAGGGTCACCGAATTGGCTACAAACATGTTGCCAGGGTCACCGAATTGGCTACAAACATGTTGCCAGGGTCACCGAATTGGCTACAAACATGTTGCCAAGGTTATCGAATTGGCTACAAACATGTTGCAAGGGTAACCGAATTGGCTTCAAACATGTTGCCAGGGTCACCGAATTGGCTACAAACATGTTGCCAGGGTCACCGAATTGGCTACAAACATGTTGCCAAGGTTATCGAATTGGCTACAAACATGTTTTCAGTCATCGAATATAGGCTACGAAACACATAGTGTCATCGCACAGGCTAGGAAACACATTGTCAAGATTATTGCACAGATTAGAAAATATGTCGTGGCTAGGAAACATAAATAGCCAACGCACTGGCTACGAAACACACAGACAGGGTCATCGTACAGGCTGGAGACCTCTTGTATACACACGGTCATCACACAGAATACCTGCATCACCAGAATCATCAGACACCGTATAGATAAACAGTTTAAAATCCACCAGTAATGACATCAAGAGTGAGTGAGTTTGATTTTACGCCGCTTTTAGCAATATTCCAGCAATATCATGGCGGGGGACACCAGAAATGGGCTTCACACATTGTACCCATGTGGGGAATCGAACCCGGGTCTTCGGCGTGACGAGCCAAAGCTTTAACCATCAGGCTACCCCACCGCCCCAATGACATCAAATGAGCTCATTAGAATGTTGTTATTGATATTACATTTGGTATGAAGGTATGGGCTTTATTTTATTTGTTCAAACGATTTTCATGTCAAACATGGTGTCCCCCCGCCGTGATATTGCTGGAATATTGCTAAAAGCGGCGTTAAGCCATACTCACTCACTCATGTCAAACAGGTATGGAATTAGTTAAACGTTTTTACAAAGCCTCGACATCACCGTCAGTTCAACATAAGTTGTTCCCTATCACAGTATATTGGTCAACTTTTCCTTCTACGACATCCATTCAACAACCGTTAACTGACATGTATCTCTCTACAAGCAAGATGGCGTTTTATCCTACACAGTTGATTTTGTGATACCCTTACCATGAACCTTGATGAAGATTCTGTCTCCGAAAGCCACTTGCATCTGCTGGGTAGCCTTCAGGTCGACCCTGTACCTCGACACCCACGGCAGGTTGGTGTGACGCTCCATGCGGCCTAGAGAGAGTGTGTATTGTATATATGTACTCGAAGAAAGACGAGAACGCAGAAGTAAAAGTACAATCCACAGGCTTTACATTTGTTTGTCTGTTGTTTAAAGTCGTACTCTGAAGTATTCCAGCTAAGTGGCGATGGTTTCTGAAACATCGAGTCTGGATCAGAAAATCTAGTGATTGACACCATGATCTACGTTATCGGGTTACCATCAATCACATTATTTTGGTTGTTCGTTTATGTTTAACAAGTAATCGAGTCTGGACCAGACAATCCAATGACCAACGTCATGAGCATCGATCTACGCAATTGGGATACGATGACATGTGTCAACCAAGTCAGCGAGCCTGACCACCCGATCCGTTAGTCGCCTCTTACGACAAGCATGGGTTACTGAAGACCAATTCTAACCCTGATCTTATCGGATCATATGTTTTAAAGATCTCTACTGGCGTCATAACGATCATCCTACACCCATGATAATACACAGTAGATAGGTTCTATGTCCGTGGATGTGAAGAAATAGATTACATATTTGATATGCGTATATTTGTTTACATGGCATAAAACCTAAACCCTAGAGAGCAGCTAGTCCAGATTATCCCTGAAACAGATCCCGCTGGGTGTAAATGGCAAAACAGTGATGGAAAATACATGAATGGATCACTGAAACCAGGTGTTCGCGAAAGGGTAAGCATGTCCTGCCAACCTTGAATTGAATTGAATTTTCACAAGTAACTGTTTGTTGTCTCACAACAGCACTCCTCCTACGCGACGATAGTGAGTAAGCAAACCAGACAATCAGGTGATTGACCGGATAATCCAGTGACACGACATCGCAATAACTGATTCTGATGAACCTAAAGAAATCAAAATGATGAAAGAAATATTGGGTATAAAACCTCACTCACCAGAAACAATGGGGCCTTGGGCGACCAACATGAACCAGGACTTGTCCAAGTTGTAAATCTTGTCGTTTCCGGGCACCATCTTGGCCCGTACGAACTCGCATGTGAGTACACCGTCTGCCATGGTGTCGGAGATGGGGAAGATGACGGGGTTCATCTAAACAGATAGTACAGGTTACCAGAGTGCACATGGTTATTTGAACAGAAGAACATAGGAAGACCGTTTTAGTGATCTCCAATACCGTGTACCATTACTACATTGTGATAAATGACCTAAACGCATTCGCTTGCTTACATCAAAGACGTTTATGTTCACTGCTTACAATTATCATACGACACGGGTCCCTACAGGATATGTTGCCTTGGTGGGATCAGTAATGAAATTGGATCATAATTCATTGCGGACCTGGGTTAATATGAGCAACACTAATCTCTCTGACACTGAAGTTGGTAAGTTGGACCTTTCACACCTAATGCTGTATTTAAAAATGTAGGAAGTGACTTTTGATGATATGAAGCCGTTGAGTTTGCTTTTATTAAATCATTAGGTCAGATTGCCTCTAAAGCTCCGCTGTGAGGCTGATTTGAATGACATAACATATCAGAGTGAGTGAGTGAATATTGTTTTACGCCGCTTTTAGCAATATACCAGCAATATCACGGAAGGGGACACCAGAAATGGGCTTCACACATTAAACCCATGTGGGGAATTGAACAGGGTCTTCAGCGTGACGAGCCGAGGCTTTCAACAACTAGGCTACCCCACTACCAATATAACCCATCACAGCGCACATGGTTATTTGAACATAAGAACATAGGGAGACCGTTTTAGTCATCTCCAATAAAGTGCATCATTTCCACATTGTGATAAATGACCTGAACTCAGTCGCTACATAGAGCATGAGCATCGCCTATCGCTCTGACACTGAACCTGGTTGACTGTACCCTTAACATCTGAGACACTTCTAATACTATATCTCAAACTAATGGAAGGGTGATTTTGTATTATAGAGAGAATATTATCCTCGTGTCCCTAGTGTCGAACACGAACTGATAAAAGTTTAAAACTCAGAGGCAAACTTTTATTGATTCGTGCCGATATGTTTTCTATGAAGCTGAGGAGATAGAAACAACTTTTGATTCGTATTATATAGTTTAACGGAGAAAACTCCGGGTCAGATTTTTGGTACAGCCACTTTGAATGGTATAACGCTTTCGAGCATATATACTGAAGGAAACAAATAAAGGAACACGTGAAAATTCAAGTTCCATTAAAGATGTGCCGAGAATAAATATAGGAACGCTGCCTGAAGTGGTGTTCCCTTAATTGTTTACTTATAGTTTTTACCCATGAGCACCACTGCCTCATTTTTCATGGCAAGAGCACCCTGTTGCTTTGACGCATTGTCGCCCCATGAAGAATGCGACAATGTGACAATGTCCCTTCTGGGATTCCATACTAACTTCATGCCCTCAGTTCTCACCGGGTTCATTCTCCTGTTGGACCTTTGGTAGTTGTAGGAGATGCTCATGCTGCGTCTGCCGCCCTGACTCAGACACTCAACAACGCTGTCGTCGCCCTGGTAACATAAAAGAACAAGGTCAGATATCACAGCGTTCAACGCTTAGCATTATCACGACATTGCCACGTGTTGTTCTATATCTTCTAAAATCGTGTAAAATGTTTTGAGGGCATGGTCTACAGTACATTGTACCAGATCCCGTATTGTACTGCGTAAATGATATGTACTAGCATTTCAGTGAATGAATATAAAGCGTAAAAGCAGATTGGGTAAAGTTTTATGTCGCTTTTAGCAATATTCCAGTAATATCCCTGTGGCAATACGCTGTATTGCAGCATACCAAGGCATCCATGCTGCTTCTGGAGGCGCAAAGGACACAGTGCACGTACAAGGAAGTAGTATGTCAAACATAGGAAACACAGTTACTTCAACCTGAAACGTCCTATTCAGTTCACCCGCCCATGTCCAAGAATAGTTTTCACTTTGATATGAGCCAGAGAAGACTCAAACCTCGGGTAATGTATGTGGATATGGACCTGCGAAGATCCGGGTTAGAATTGATCTTCAGTAACCCATGCTTGTCGTAAGAGGCGACTAACGGGATCGGGTGGTCAGGCTGACTTACATACATACATACTAACATTTGTATAGCGCCGATATCCAGCTCAGCTCAGCTGCTCAAAGGCGCTTTGTTTTCCCTCGTTCACTGGATGTCAATCTCAACGGCACATCGAATTGTCAATCTCAACTCCCTGGGGATCATACAACTCTTGCAGCCACTAGGCGCACCGAGTTATTGTGGCATTCCCATCCTTACGAGGTTCCCATTCACAGCTGGGTGGACTGGGACACATAGTCACAGTACTTTGTCCAAGTTTACTGCACTGGGTGTTTGCACGTATTCATATGGCCACCATCTGGTCATATACCAACGGATTCGTGGGTTCTTTTAAGTGCACAGGGTTGTGTACTGTACACTAGGGGTTGTGACAACACTGAAAGAGTCTGCACACAAAGTTGACTCCAAGGTTTTTACACCCGGTCACAGGTGGGCTCGATCCCGTCACCTCAAGCTCGCTGGATCACTAGCCTGGCGCTTTAGCCAGTTCGCCCACCGCGAACATGTCATCGGTTCCCAACTGCGCAGACATGTCATCGGTTCCCAACTGCGCAGATCGATGCTCATGCTGTTGATCACTGGGTTGTCTGTCCCAGACTCGATTATTTACAAACCGCCGCCATATAGCTGGAGTATTGCTAAGTGCGGCGTAAAACTAAGCTCACTCAATATGTGGATATGTTGACAAAACTACATAACACATCTGAAAACGGTATATTCTCAGCTTACCATCTTCGTATCATGCGACATCCCTAGAGCCACCCACTGGTCGGGTGTGTCCGGCAGCACCTTGACCGATAAGCTGAACCACACCCGGTCCCCCATATCTCGCCATTGCACGTTGAATGTGCAGTCCTTCTCCACACATTGGCTGAAGCATCCCCGAGTAGTGCCGCATTTACCTCCCTTGTCGTCCTTCGGAAGAAGAAAAGACATTTAAGGTCATTATTAAAACTGTGTTGTCGAGAAAACATTTAGCAGTGTAAAGTACTGTAAACTATACACATGCATACATAAAACTTTCTACGAGGTGAATGTACGTTGTAATCATTTTCTTTATCATTTGAATATAGGGTCAATGTATTTTTCAATCATACACGAATCGTGGATTCTTTGGTCAAATCCAAAGTTTACTCTAAAAGGACATCGCACTAGAAGAAAGATACAACAAGTATGTCTGATGTAATGCTTATATGACTATGTGTGTGAATCAGTGTGAATCAGTGCTAAAATGCATCATACGGTGACCTGGATGTTTTTATCGAAACACGTGCAGCTTTTTCGCTAAAACTTTAATATTAGAACATAACCAGTCTCGATTGCAATAGCAAAATTGCGGGGAAAAAGACGTGAAGCGTTACTGAAAATCATACAATATACATACGTAAACCCTGAAAAGTTCGGAAAATATCACATTTCCCCGTACGAGACTAAACCCTCCACACGTGCGCTTGCGTGCGTGCGTGTTGTGGGATAGATAGGTGGAGAGAAGGATCAGTAAGAATACTTTAGAAACGGGATATTACAAAGACCAGTTCAGACGGTACGTCGAATGTGTGACTCACCAGGCCCACTGTAGTACGGGTGGGTTTCGGGGTTGATGTTGCCTTTGGTACCGAAGGTGGTGTGGCTGGTGCCGGGGTTGGTAGAACCTGTCTAGGAGTGGTCACCCATGGTGAGGTTACACGGTCTGTTGGTCTTGTAGTTGTCGTCGTGGTTGCAGTCGTCGTTGTAGAAGGTGTAGTTGTAGTGGTCGTTGGTGTTGTGGTGGTTGTCGTGGTGCTGGTCGTTGTGCTGGTCTGGGGGAGATCCTCGGGACACGGCGTGATGTAGGGGGTCACCAGCTGGCTGGGGTTGACGCTGAGGGGGAAGCGGGCCATGTTGTCGGTGATGACGGCGGAGTTGACGCCAACCCAGAAGTTGCTGAAGCGCTGTACGAAGGTCGCTCTGTGGACGAAATGGTACATACGTGTAGATGTTTTGAAGTCAATATACACCTTTAAAAGAAGTTGGGGGACCTGAACTTTCAATTTGGATAGGGAGTATAAGCGTTATCAAACTTTTCAAAAACAGACATCTTATGAACGCACCACCATTTCCCTTTACTACCACCTCTAAACACAACGCATGGGTTGCACGGGCACAACGCAGTAGACCCATACATGTGCATGGGGTGTCATTATTGATTTTAACGGTTTCCAAGAAGGTCATCTTTCAAGGGCGATTACTGTACAAACAACTATGGTCATAAGGAAGTGCAAGTGGTGATGCACTCTCAAAACTCTTTTTAAGAGAATATTTCTGTTGAACCTCTGTGTTTTTATCAGGACTAAAAGATGACATTAAATGTGATAGAAAAAGTGAGTGAGTGGGTTTGGTTTTACGCCGCTTTTAGCAATATTCCAGCAATATCACGATACCGGACACCGGAAATGGGCTTCACACTTTGTACCCATGTGGGGAATCGAACCCGGGTCTTCGGCGTGACGAGCGAACGCCTTAGCCACTAGGCTACCCCACCGCCCCGTGATAAAACTAGTGTACATAGGTGAATGTAGACCCTTTTATCAACCCATTAAGGTATACGGTGAGAATATACACTGGGGTGTACACCATGGCGCAATACGTCAGTACAAGACAATACCCAGTCTTCACTATCCCCTGAAACAGATTCCATTGTTGTAAAGGGTGAAACAGTTGTGAAAATTATGTGAGTGGACAACTGAAAATCATGGATGACACCAGGTGTTCGCGGAAAGGGTAACACCGGCAGCACCCGCCATTAAAAGAGTAAGTATTCTCATCTAAAGCTGACCTTAGTTTATGCAAACATGTCATTGATTTATCGTGTGTCTGCTTTCTGTGAAATTTTGGTCAGAAAATATCTCACAAGGGAACCAGCAAATACGCTGGTTCTATCCGTTGCTGTGAATAGATCAAACACCACTACAACACACACACACTCTCCCTCTCCCTCTTCCTGTACGATACAGAACTGTATTAAATTCTCAATCTAACTTTCAAAGTTTGTCGGGAGAAGCATCGCGCTACTTGAGGGATTTGACCGAGGTCTACACTCCTGCTCGCAACTTAAGATCTGAATTTCGTCAGCTTCTCCGTGTTCCACAAAGTAACACTGTCCGTGATGTCATTGATTTTTGCTTCAGACTCTCCTCTTCAGATCTTTAAGTCTCGCTTGAAAAGATATCTCTCTTAGAGTTTCGTTGTACATGGAGATATGCGCTATACAAATGCACCGTTGTTATAATGTGAAATGAGTGTTTTGCGTGTCCTGCGTGCAGTGTGGTCAGAACCCCGCTTACGTGACGACTATGTGTCCAATGGACTGGGAGGGCGATGTCCAGTTGAAGAGGAGAGAGGACTTGTCATCGTTAGTGATGTGGGTCAGAGCCGCTTCCTGAAACAGATGGAATACATTGGAGAGCCAGTCTAGACAGCATTCAATGAGTAATTTGTCACAATACCACGTCACGTCAACAACCCCCTAGATACTGCTCCCGTCACCTACTTACCTTCCTCACCCCTTTACCGCCCGTGAAGATCCGCAGTAGAATTGATCTTCGGCAATCCATGCTAGTCGTAAGAGGGATCAGGTGGTCAGGCTTGCTGACTTAATTGACACATGTCATCGTATCCCAATGGCTTAGATCGATGCTCATGCTGTTGATCCCTGGATTGTCTGGTCCAGACTCGATTATTTACAGACCTATAGCTGGAATATTGCTGAGTGCGGCGTAAAACTTAACTCACTCACTCATTCACTCACCACTTTACCTCCCCCGTTCCCTCCACGCCCTCCGACACTACCCCACCCCATCCCACTCACCCTTCGACACTACCCCTTTCACACCTACCCCTCCCACACTACCCCTTTCACACCTACCCTGCCACACTCGTATCTGGATCCTTGCACGGCTGTGAAGGTGCCGACTAGCTCCGTCTGGTTGAAGCGAGGATCTGCCCGCCTGGCTTCTACCAGAAATCCTCGGAATGTATTCTTACAAAGGCCTCGAAGCATCACTGAAAATTCACAGAAAACATTCAAATGGACATTCACTAATTCCTTGACTTGAATATATATTTTAACACTTGTAATCAAATCAGGTAGTAATTGTGTATACTGCTTCTGTACCTTGAAGCCTTCGCTCGTCATGCCGAAGGAACGGGTACAATAAGTGGCCATGTCTGGTGTTCTCCGCCGTGATATTGCAGGAGTATTGGTAAAAGTGGCGTAAAACCCAACTCACTCACTCACTCACTTAATCTCAGCGAATCTGGATTTCAAATTCACGATCACAAGATCTTGGCACACCTAAGGGGCGCTACTCCTCAACACCAATATATGACTTGGCCCTTCGTGACCCTCCAAAGTGGATGTTCTGTCCGAGTATCCCTACTGTTTAACCTACCCATAATGCTTTCATTCGGGCCGAAGCTGTCCTTTGAGACGAGTATTACGAAAGGTGACCTCTCAGTGCTTCTCTGGCTGAGTCCATGACGCGGAGTCATACCAGTACATGCGTCAATCGGTGCTCCTCCACTGTATCCTTCCGCAATGTACAGATGAAACACCACGCCCAGGAGGCCAACAAGGCATGCTAGTCGTATCTGATTTTACAATAAAACATGTTATTTGGGTTTGGAGAACAGAATAAGGTTTTAACCTACATTTTATGTAACTAACTTGCACAAATGTTAGTTTATAGCCTGAAAAGTGAATTTCTAAAACATATTCGCTCAAGAGGTACATAGTCGGTGCCACAGTAATTGTCATGACTCTTATCATTTTGAGAAGCCTTTGAAGATATATTGTGATGTTAACACGCTTACGTTCGTGTACTTTCTTGTGCAGTATGCTAAAACCCGGTGTTATCACACCTTTTCGGGAGCTTTTCACGAGGTAACATTATGAGAGCACATTTCGATATATTGCTTAAATTAAGCTGAAACCACATAATGCTTATCCACTCATGAACTCCACTCATTTACATTCATTTGCGTTTTAACGCAAAATCGAATCGAGACATGTTATTCTCTAATGTTAATACTTGATCTCTACACTACAACGTAGAAAGTAAAACCTAAATCAAAAGCAGAATTGATAACCCTATTACTTTTGCCTTTTCATCACATACTATATATAATTTTAGAATGTATCCCCAAAGGCCAGTACGTGGGACTTTATTGAATATCATTGTCCCAAACACATGAAATGATATTTTAGTAATTTATGTCAAATTGGCAATATAAACAGTAGAAAGTATTGAAGACCCCCGCGATGTTATATCATATCCAATATATCGCACTTTCCCTGCGCAGCTGGGCATAGATCAGCCATCTCAGATGTCGTCTGCCTGGCTGGGATTTCTTGACAGATGACATCCGCCTAGCCCCGGGTAATGGCAGGCGGGCAAGGAGGAGTAGCATATATGTAGTGTTAACACTAAATGGAAATGTTTTCAGACGATTGAATAGATGAAATTGAATTTCACGTTTTCTGTGCTCGAAACTACGAATGACTGGGTTGCTAGTTTCTGTTATACGGAGAATGTTCCTGCTTGTTGAATGACCTAAACCCGTGTCCCCAGCATCATGTGCTTTGTGGCGAATAATTGGGCCCGGGTAGGGTGTCGTTGTACAAAGCGACCTTACCGCTAAGGTGACCCTAAGTCACATACCTTAACATAGACTTAAGATAGTCTTACCGCTAAGGTGACCCTAAGTCACATACCTTAACATAGACTTAAGATAGTCTTAGCGTTAAGGTTGTTTTGTACATCAGCACCCAGGCCGTCAGGCTTAATGGCAGTCATCGTATCCAAATCTTTTTAGAACGGTGTTCCTGGCGTCAATCACTGGATTATCTAGTCCAGACTCGATTATTTACATACCACTGTCATATAGCTGGTGTATTGTTGAGTACGGCGGTAAATATCAAACAAAACAACAAGCGAAAAAAATGAACTAACGTAACAAAGTAATGTGAACGTTTACCGACATACGACGTGGTGCTCGGTGACCAAGGAATTTAGCCTAGCCTTTGAATCTACCATGACATCTAAGGGAGGTAACTCTACCAATGGACTTGTTGAGCCTTAGTCCAGTGGGTCTCTTCAAGGTTATATCTTTTCAGGTTCGTTGATGGTGCCATGTGAATGTATTCAAAGATTAAAATATATATGTCCCATTGTTTCTCGTGCCTGGGAGGAATGTGGTCTTCTCTTCCAAACTCTAAGTAGGTCGGGGCGGTGGGGTAGCCTAATGGTCAAAGCGTTGACTCGTCACGCCGAAAACCCGGGCTCGAATCCCCACATGGGCACAATGTGTGAAGCCCATTTCTGGTGTCAACCGCCGTGATGTTGCTGGAATATTGCTAAAAAGCGGCGTAAAACCAAACTCAGTCAGTCAGTCTAAGTAGGTCATTCGAAGCAGTCATATAACCAGTTCTAAATTCAGCTTTCTTTGTCATAATGTGATGAAGTCAGTAAAACTATTTGGAAATAGGAATGCACTGAATAGTATTATGATATTAAATAACCAGTAAAATACCCGTAATATTGATACAAGGACAAGGGACATCACATAACGTCTGACAATGCGATACACGACATTCATTAATGTATTCAACTTTAAACTATACACTGAATCACTACAGGTTTAGTCTCGACGAATAACTTTGAGAAACAAACCTGAGAAAAGATGATTGCAAACTGCACATATTTTGAATTCAAAATGGCGGACATATCGACTGCAGTTAAGCAAATTTTGACATACGTAACCAATTTTACGGACCAAAATATGAGATTTAAATGATCGTTAGTTGACGGAAATGGAGCGAAAGTACAAATCAACATGACAGAGCATAACACCGTACATTATAGATGTGTTTAGATTGTCTTTCAAAGTAGGTTTTAAAACAGCACGTCTTGGGGAAGCTCAAACTCTCCGTGGGTTTAGAAGAATTCACAAAGAGGAACATAAGTTTTGCATCGAAAGCATCATGTACCATCCTAAATCATGCTGAAATAATATCATGAAACGAGATGCTAAAGTATACTTGAAGCTAAGAATTATTCATAAGAACTAAAGTAAGTGATAATATATAACACAAAAGTAGCTAACTTCGAGATAAAGTGAAGAAATACGACCACATTATTCGAACATGTGATTCTGAATGTATCGTTTCTTAACTTTTACAGAAATATTTGACCTATGCTCGGGTAATCTCGTTCGGAAAAATACATTTCTGATGACGGACAGAAAAAGCGACATAGCCTTCCCACTCAACAATGAAAAACACACGCATAAATACATAAAAATAAGTACACATTTACATGTATATAAAAATGAGCAGAGAATCAACTTACCTTTTCCCTGCTGACCATGGTGGTAATTGTCCAGGAGTAAACACAATGAAATTATAATCGGATGGACATATTGCAAAACTTCACCCTGAGTGGTCACGTGGTATGGGGCTATGTAATACAGATCACGTGACGTATCGATACATTGATTGATGGTGTTCCGGGTTTACCAGACCCATTTACATTCACAAGACATGACGTCATACAGGTAAAGTGCCCTGATTATCTACCTGGGCGTGACTACGACCCGTGGTAATGATAGGTACTTAATGATTTACTTGTAATCACAGGTAATGCTGTCCCAAGGTGTTAATTTGATTACACATAAAACCGACTTCCTACCTGTCTTCTCTGTTGGTAATTGTTTACCTTGGAGAAATAACGCCGTGGGGAGTGCATCAATCTACCTGAGCTGCAGATCTACTGCCATCAGCCTGTGAGAAATAGCCACCATTAGATTAAATGTCTAAACCTTTGAGATGGCCGCCATTACTTGTCCCTTCCGTTTCATATGGTCAATTTTTACTCTGTTTTTTTTCATTCGTGAATATGCATGGATGATGTCTGGTTTCGAAAATAAGTGTCTGTTGGGCGTCCGCATTCACATTGCCTCTGTACAAGACCCGTGAAGATGCGGGTTAGATTTGGTCTTCAGTAACCCATACTTGTCGTAATAGGCGACTAACGGGATTGGGTTGTCAGGCTCGCTGACTTGGTTGACACATGTCATCGGTTCCCAATTGCATAGATCGATGCTCATGATGTTAATCACTAGATTGCCTTGTCCTGACTCGATTAGCTACAGAACGTCGCCATACAGTTGGAATAATGCTGAGTGAGACGTGAAACAACAAACCTCTATACAAAGTACATTTTCCCAGGAATGACAAGTAAATGGATGATCAACTTCTTTATTGTATAATAGCGACGTTTCGGTATATAGAGAATCTCACCCATGTGTCTTCTGATATCAATTATATCAACTCGAGTTGATAAAGTAACAAATATTTTTACTTTTATCAACGAGTGTTGATATATTTGCTATCAGAAGACACGAGGGTGAGATTCTATTTATCATCCAAAATCACTCTTCATTAATTTTCAATGAAAAATGTACATCTCTGAACATGCCATTAGACTTGCAGTGCAGCGATGTCATAGCATTGTGACGTCATCAAGTACATGACGTCATAGCATTGTCAGGGCATTGTACAAAATCTACTGTCAAAACGATATCTCCTGTGGAACACAGTTTTGGATGATAAAGATACTTATACCGTTTTCAAGCATTCAAGTTCATGCTTGAAAATGGTGTAAGCATCTGTACCGAAACGTCGCTATCATACAATATATAAGTTGATCATCCATAAAGACTTGTCATTCCTATTACTTACAACTTCTAGACTGCCTCTCTAACAGTAGACGTGAGATGGTGAGGTTTACCGCCGTATTTAGTGACATCCCAGCAACGTCACTGCGACACAAGACTACGGCCCGAGACTACGCCACAAGTGACTGTTGTTTTCCGCCGCAACAAGCAATCACTCACATCTCAGCGTTATCACGACTGGAACACGAAAGTGAGTGAGTGTGTTTAGTTTTACGCCGCATTTAGCAATATTCCAGCAATATCAAGCGGTGGATACCAGAAATAGCTCATAGCACTCATGTAGGGAATCGAACCCGGGTTTTCGGCGTGACGAGCGAACGCTTTAACCACTAGGCTGTCCCACCGCCCCTTACACACAAGACGTTTTTCATAGAACATTGGGCTAGGAGTGTAGTTGAGTCGAATGTATGGGTGAATTTATCAAAGTCAGTCCAATTTACTGAGAATCGAAATATACATGGTTGTGTAATTACATTTATCTATGGCGCTGTTTGTTTTGTTTATTACGCTCACGGGACGCCAGTATTGTGTCAGAAAACACTATAAATCTCGTAGTCAAATCATCTTGTTTAGGACAAGGGATACAGGTGTTAATTTTTCAACATAATGCACTTTTGTAATGGTCACTTCGACTGATATAATGTAACAATCCAGGCCTTAAGATATATACCCCTAGGCCATGCATTGCTATGAGGGTGTGGGACTAGCGTAAGACGTAAATGAAGTCAGTATCACCTGGGATAGGCGTTGGTATGTGTAAATTATCTAAGGAAAAGCCAATTGGTTACTCATGACTGACTGACTGACTGAGTTTGTTTTTACGCCGCTTTTAGCAATATTCCAGCAACATCACGCCGGGGGACACCAGAAATGGGCTTCACACATTGTACCCATGTGGGGATTCGAACCCGGGTCTTCGGCGTAACGAGCCAACGCTTTAACCACTAGGCTACCCCACCGCCCCTGGTTACTCATGAGCTTTAACTGAAAGCATTTACATTGGCGAAATGGCCAGCTTGTACACCCGTGATATAAACCCTGCCGGATGTGTAAATATATCCCTGGCTGTTGTAATTGTTTCTGTGAAGAGCTAAAGTGATTTATAGGAAGAGAGTTTTCATGGATGTCAACTTTTTTATTTGAGGAACACAACGTTTCGGAGTATATCCTTACTGATGACGGAGTAAGGATATACTCCGAAAGTTGTGTTCCTCATAATAAAGAAGTTGACATCTATAAAACTCTCTTCCTTATGTGTATCACATATACATGCCATTCAAAGACCTAAAGTGGTTTGTGTTCAAACTTCACTAATACTGAATTGCCTGGATCGGAGAGTGATTATAAATGACGACTGAGTTTATCTGGGCTTGGTGTAGCCTCCAGGGTTCCAGCTAACTTTCAGTGCAACATGTAATGGCCACAGCTTAATGAGACCTAGAGCTTGTGTAAAGGAGAAGTACACCCTGTAAGTTCTGGTATCCATGTAATTCTAGTCTTCCAGACTTTTTTGGTACATCTTCTTGTAACATATTAAGCTGCATGTAACTTGTTGCACTTCTGATAATTAGTCGTGTTGTGGCTTGTTGCACTTCTGGACCAACTTTTATGGATAACAACTTTTATTCGTTGCACTTCCTCTAATTAGTCATTTTATAACTGGTTGCACTTCTGTAAATTAGTCATTTTATAACAGGTTGCACTTCTGTAAATTAGTCATTTTATAACTGGTTGCACTTCTGTAAATTAATCATTTTGTATCTTGTTGCAATGTAACTTGTTGCAAATATAAATTGTACTTTCTGTAATTCGTTCTTCTTGTAATATATTGTAATAAATTCTGCTTGTTGTAACTTGTTGTACTTTCAGTAAATTGTGCCTTTTGAAACTTGACCCATCCTGTAAATTCGGCTTCTTGTAATTTGATGCCTGTCTCTAAATTTGTGTTTTGTAATTTGTTCCACATTAATGTAAATTTTAGGTTTTGGAGCCATTGGTGCGTCCTGTAAATTGTGTCTTGTATCTTCTTGTTCTTCATGTAACTTCTGGGGTTCCTGTAATGCTAGTGTTCCAATACTAACTGCTTCATGTAACTTGTAATCCATGTGACATCTATGATGCTTTATCGAAAACATCAGAAAATAACAGACAAAGCACTTTCAACAATAATTAATTCAATTAATTTTTATTGTTTCATCTGAATGGCCATAAAAATACATGCCGTATGAAAGTTTAATTTGTATAAGATCCCCTCCTTGTCTCTATTTTTAAAATAGAAATAACGACAATACATGCGTTCTGGATGCCTGAGGCAAGCACAGAACATCTTCATTATCCTCCGAAACATAAAAACTAATTATCTGAAGACAATGTGACACATTTATAATGTGTATAAACACTGTACATACATTAACACAACATGATTAATCTCGTTTTCCAATCATCTTTTAATATCAAATATCATACATAAAACAATTAATAAAATTGCATTCTTATTAGCAGATTGAATAGTACAAAAATAAAAGGGACAGCATTACTACAAGCCTGTGTCAACACATATGAACATGACAATGGGAACATAAGCGATTACCTTCTGTTAGCGGAAACAAAAACATGAACCTTTCAGTGCAATACTGAAAAATATATATGTTCCTGAGATGAAGAAACAACAATGGTCAGGTTCAAAATATTTAGTAAAATACAACTTTCACAATAAAATAAATTGTAAATAGAATGTGAACATTGAGGTTCCGTTATAAACACCATTTGAACTTTAAAAGATGACAAAGGTCTGACCAATGTGTTTTTTGTTAAATATACAATATATAGAGAACTGTCACTTGCTTATGTACATGGCAATATATTTATATACATGTGTATTCAACATTGTACAAGTGTGAAACAGGTATAAGGAATGTTTTGTTACACGCTCTTTGTGCATCTCACAGAAACTTTGCCAAGTCCATTATATCACATTTGCAAAACCATTATGCCATTTCCAGTTCATACCAAAATTTAGAACAGATAGATATTGACTCCTTATACATATATATTACACAAAATTAAAATATGAATTAAACTCTGATAGTTCCTCTTCATTATTATATGTTATATGAGAGTTAGGAATAATCTAATGAAACAACTTGGTTTAACTTGAAAAAAAACATCATTGAATTAATTCTGAAAGTTTACTCTTGAAAATCTTTTGATGGGCTCCTCCCCCGAGACAGATTTGTATGGATTAAAAAGGATGTCTACAGTGGCTCATCTTGGTGTATAAACACCATATATCCTCGCCGTATACGCACAGTATATGCTCGGTGTATACACATACATGACAGGCAGACATACAGCAACACTGTCTGAAACAGTGACTCTTACCTGAAGGAACCTCATTGAAAGGTATGTTATGCCTTTTGGAGAGGCTTGATATGCATGGATTTCTGTACGCTTGCAGGGGCATCTCATCTCTGATTCCAGGACAAACTTAAATAATATTTCCTCAGCAGTTTATCTCGGACACATGGATATAACATTTGACACATTTGATGGAACTCTTTCGAATAGCTGTAATATTTAGCAGGATATAAAAGAACATATAATCTGTTGGAAAACTGATAGGATATTTAGTTGCCCATAAGCATGGTGAATGCCAAGTTGGAGCTGTCTAGGAGATGATGATGACGACGATGATGGCAGCGGAGATGGCGGTGATGACAATTATGTGGAAGACGAGTAGAGCCTGTCGGGCCAAGGAACCCTGCTGGACAGACAGGACATGGTCAATTAGTGGGGAGGAGACAAGGTCTATATAAGCACCTGTTAACTTAGTTGTCATTGACACTTCAGCTACTAAAGTGCCACTTAAAGACAATACTGCAGCCATTGGCACTTCAGCTACTAAAGTGCCACTTAAAGACAATACTGCAGCCATTGGCACTTCAGCTACTAAAGTGCCACTTAAAGACAATACTGCAGCCATTGGCACTTCAGCTACTAAAGTGCCACTTAAAGACAATACTGCAGCCATTGGCACTTCAGCTACTAAAGTGCCACTTAAAGACAATACTGCAGCCATTGGCACTTCAGCTACTAAAGTGCTACTAAAGTGCCACTTAAAGACAATACTGCAGCCATTGGCACTTCAGCTACTAAAGCCACTTAAAGACAATACTGCAGCCATTGGCACTTCAGCTACTAAAGTGCCACTTAAAGACAATACTGCAGCCATTGGCACTTCAGCTACTAAAGTGCCACTTAAAGACAATACTGCAGCCATTGGCACTTCAGCTACTAAAGTGCCACTTAAAGACAATACTGCAGCCATTGGCACTTCAGCTACTAAAGTGCCACTTAAAGACAATACTGCAGCCATTGGCACTTCAGCTACTAAAGTGCCACTTAAAGACAATACTGCAGCCATTGGCACTTCAGCTACTAAAGTGCCACCTAAGGACAATACTGCAGCCATTGGCACTTCAGCTACTAAAGTGCCACCTAAAGACAATACTGCAGCCATTGGCACTTCAGCTACTTCAGCTACTAAAAGAAGCCACCTAAGCTACTAAAGTGCCACTTAAAGACAATACTGCAGCCATTGGCACTTCAGCTACTAAAGTGCCACTTAAAGACAATACTGCAGCCATTGGCACTTCAGCTACTAAAGTGCCACTTAAAGACAATACTGCAGCCATTGGCACTTCAGCACTAAAGTACTTAAAGCGCCACACTTCAGCTACTAAAGCCACAAGGACAATACTGCAGCCATTGGCACTTCAGCTACTAAAGTGCCACTTAAAGACAATACTGCAGCCATTGGCACTTCAGCTACTAAAGCGCCACCTAAGGACAATACTGCAGCCATTGGCACTTCAGCTACTAAAGCGCCACCTAAGGACAATACTGCAGCCATTGGCACTTCAGCTACTAAAGCGCCACTTAAAGACAATACTGCAGTAGTAGTGCTTACAAATGTGATCATATTCAGTGTAAATGTAACCATGATTACAAGTGGTAACTAGTATATACATAGTTGTCTGCCCCTGTGTTACTTGCTCTTAAACTGCCTGGAGCTCAGCATAAAGAGAATAAAACATGGACTGGTCAGGTTTGAGACATTTTACTCTATCTGAATGGGGTATCCATATTAAACAAAGGCACTGATACCAGACACATTACTGTTGTGAAGGTGTAAATGTCTGCTGTGAAGGTGTGAGGGTGTTGTGAAGGTGTAAATGTCTGCTGTGAAGGTGTGAGAGTGTTGTGAAGGTGTAAATGTCTGCTGTGAAGGTGTGAGAGTGTTGTGAAGATGTAAATGTCTACTGTGAAGGTGTGAGAGTGTTGTGAAGGTGTAAATGTCTGCTGTGAAGGTGTGAGAGTGTTGTGAAGTGTAAATGTCTGCTGTGAAGGTGTGAGAGTGTTGTGAAGGTGTAAATGTCTGCTGTGAAGGTGTTGAAGAAGTGTGAGAGTGTTGTGAAGGTGTAAATGTCTGCTGTGAAGGTGTGAGAAAGATGTAAATGTCTACTGTGAAGGTGTGAGAGTGTTGTAAAGGTGTGAATGTCTACTGTTGTGAGAGGTGTGAAGGTGTAAATGTCTGCTGTGAAGGTGTGAGAAGGTCTGTTGTGAAGGTGTAAGGTGTAAATGTCTGCTGTGAAGGTGTGAGAGTGTTGTAAGGGCGTGTAAATGTCTGTTGTGAAGGTGTAAATGTCTGCTGTGAAGGTGTGAGAGTGTTGTGAAGGTGTAAATGTCTGCTGTGAAGGTGTGAGAGTGTTGTGAAGGTGTAAATGTCTGCTGTGAAGGTGTGAGAGTGTTGTAAGGGCGTGTAAATGTCTGTTGTGAAGGTGTAAATGTCTGCTGTGAAGGTGTGAGAGTGTTTTGAAGGTGTAAATGTCTGTTGTGAAGATGTAAATGTTTGCTGTGAAAGTCTGTTGTGAAGGTGTGAGAGTCTGTTGTGAAGGTGTGAGAGTCTGTTGTGAAGGTGTCAGTGTCTGTTGTGAAGGTGTGAGAGTTTGTTGTGTGGGTGTGAGAGTCTGTTGTTAAGGTGTGAGAGTCTGTTGTGAAGGTGTGAGAGTCTGTTGTGAAGGTGTGAGAGTCTGTTGTGAAGGTGTAAGAGTATTGTAAAGGTGTGATAGTCTGCTGTAAAGGTGTGATAGTCTGTTGTGTGGGTGTAGGTGTGAGAACCTGTGGTTTTGATGGCTGAGCCTCTCTCTGAACTGGCATTCCCTTCTGAGCAAGCTGGTAATTTTCACTGCGATCTGGAACACAACAGCAACACAGTTAAGTGAGCGCCACTGCACTGCTAGTCTGTCCTAACTGTAAGTGTCTGTCAAATGATAACAAAACTCTTCCAGGACGATTTCACAAAGTGTAAATCACAAGGCTTTTTAAATTGAAGCCCAGAAAACTGTTCCACCTTATTCCCTTGGGATACTGTCACAGACTCCTCCAGTTTATATCCAAGACAAACTAGCTGTTAATAGGAATATTCAAAGCAAGTTGTGGACTGATGAATTATTAATTTTGATCATTAATAGTTCATCTTGTCAGATTCATACTGACACACCTAATGACATGTGGCTAGGCCACCTTACATCATACTGACACACCTAATGACATGTGGCTAGGCCACCTTACATCATACTGACACACCTAATGACATGTGGCTAGGCCACCTTACATCATACTGACACACCTACCCACCTTACACCTATGACATGTGGCTAGGCCACCTTACATCATACTGACACACCTAATGACATGTGGCTAGGCCACCTTACATCATACTGACACACCTAATGACATGTGGCTAGGCCACCTTACATCATACTGACACACCTAATGACATGTGGCTAGGCCACCTTACATCATACTGACACACCTAATGACATGTGGCTAGGCCACCTTACATCATACCGACACACCTAATGACATGTGGCTAGGCCACTTACATCATACTGACACACAAGCATCAAAAGACATACTGATACCAATACACCTAATGATATTTTACTGATACCAATACACCTAATGATATTTTACTGATACCAATACACCTAATGATATTTTACTGATATCAATACACCTAATGATATTTTACTGATACCAATACACCTAATGATATTTTACTGATATCAATACACCTAATGATATTTTACTGATACCAATACACCTAATGATATTTTACTGATACCAATACACCTAATGATATTTTACTGATACCAATACACCTAATGATATTTTACTGATACCAATACACCTAATGATATTTTACTGATACCAATACACCTAATGATATTTTACTCAAACCAATACACCTAATGATATTTTACTGATATCAATACACCGAATGATATTTTACTGATACCAATACACCTAATGATATTTTACTGATACCAATACACCTAATGATATTTTACTGATACCAATACACCTAATGATATTTTACTGATACCAATACACCTAATGATATTTTACTGATACCAATACACCTAATGATATTTTACTGATATCAATACACCTAATGATATTTTACTGATATCAATACACCTAATGATATTTTACTGATACCAATACACCTAATGATATTTTACTGATACCAATACACCTAATGATATTTTACTGATATCAATACACCTAATGATATTTTACTGATACCAATACACCTAATGATATTTTACTGATACCAATGCACCTAATGATATTTTACTGATACCAATACACCTAAAGATATTTTACTGATATCAATACACCGAATGATATTTTACTGATATCAATACACCTAATGATATTTTACTGATATCAATACACCTAATGATATTTTACTGATACCAATACACCTAATGATATTTTACTGATACCAATACACCTAATGATATTTTACTGATATCAATACACCTAATGATATTTTACTGATATCAATACACCTAATGATATTTTACTGATACCAATACACCTGATATTTTACTGATACCAATACACCTAATGATATTTTACTGATACCAATACACCTAATGATATTTTACTGATACCAATACACCTAATGATATTTTACTGATATCAATACACCTAATGATATTTTACTGATATCAATACACCTAATGATATTTTACTGATACCAATACACCTAATGATATTTTACTGATACCAATACACCTAATGATATTTTACTGATATCAATACACCTAATGATATTTTACTGATACCAATACACCTGATATTTCACTGATACCAATACACCTAATGATATTTTACTGATACCAATACACCTAATGATATTTTACTGATATCAATACACCTAATGATATTTTACTGATATCAATACATCTAATGGTATTACACTGACACCAATAAAATATATCAAATCCAACTAGTCTGCAGCTCATTTCAAACTATTGGCATGTCTAAAATAACTCTGGGAACAGCCAGTCTCTCTGGATTTTCGTTCACCTCAGACTCAGGGTCTGAAGGCAGAGCCTATCCTAAATACCATTCCCACATAACACTGATCAACACCAGTACTACATCTTGTTCAGCTTGACCTGAGCTACTCTACATATGCATGACCCAGGAGGTCAAATGGCACAAACGGCTGGTCGAGTTAACTTCATTAAATAGGGGAGAAAAGGAATGTTTATTAATGTTGCATTCATGCAAAGCATGCATACATGGATTCGCTACACCCCAAATCGAAAACATTAAACCATCTGTAGATTCTTTTTTAAAGAAAGTTTGGACAGTGCTGACGATTTTTCGATTCAAACGGCGACCTTGTCTCGGTTGTTCGGACATGTTGACAATCAACTGACAAAGGTGCACCCCTTGACAATAATAGACCGAACCAGTTGTGACACGGTCACGCAATGCATTAGTATTCACTTGATCAGGTCAAGCTGAACAAGCTGTACATGTGCATATGACATGCAAAATATGTTTGAATTCCTGGAAATATACTTAAATAATAAGACAATTCATATTTCACACCACAATAGGGCATGCTACAAATGGCACAATACCATTACCCTGGATGACTTTTACACTCCACGGTCGTTCTCAGCTCCCTGAGGATCATACTACCAAAGCTGGCTGTCAGGCACCAGAAGTTAACAGTCACAATATCATAACATTCCTACTAGGTACCCATTTCCTGCAGAGTGAACAGAAGCCTACTTCGAACAATGTAGCTTGTGTAAGGAGAAACCCAGAAACTCTCAGGAGACAAACCACTGAACATGGTCACCAATCAATGTATTCTCAACCAAGGCTGGTTAAATTCACCAGCTTTATCCCGCCTCAGACATAAGTGTTGTACACTGAAGAGAACCTGCGACCTGATAAGATCCAGGTTAGAATTTGGTCTTCGGCAACCCATGCTTGATGTAAGAGGAGACAAAAGGGATCGGGTGGTCAGGATCGCTGACTTGGTTGACACATGTCATCATATCCCAATGGCATAGATCAATGCTCATGCTGTTGATCACTGGATTGTCTGGTCAAGACTCGATTTACAAACAAACAAAATATGAAGAGAGGATGCTGGCAATCAGACTGACCTTTAGACTCGGCTTGGCACTTGAAGCAGACGAGGAGGAACTCAACGAGGACCTGCCATACAACATAGCCCACCAGGATCCAAGTCACGTAGCTGGGGATGGCTGGCTTGCCAAGGTTCACACCCAGGAAAACTGTCACCACTGAAGAATACAAACAAAGCAAAACTGATATTTGACAAGACTCCCATATTTGTGTCACCAATGTTTTCCATCTCTTATTTGGTTTTTGGAGTGAATGGATTACACGAAAAGGTTTCCATCTTCATGAAAGACATTTGAATATAATTTGAAACAAAACTGATAGATTAACATAAAGTCTAAATGCTCTGAAGCTCAACAAAATAATGAAAAAATAATTATGGTCATATCGTTCATCAGATTAAATTTATGTTAGCAACTTTAAAGGACTCTATAGCGGGGAAATAGTAACACCAAGTTTCAGCTTCAAAGGCCTTGTAGTTTTAGAGAAGATACCAGTTAACAACAGATCAACAGACAATCACATGGCACAACCCGACAGATAACAAGAAACACACCATGCCTAAATGTATTTAATCTTTAGGTTCATGTGAGTTAGTAATGCTGACTGATGGTACCAACCTGCAAGGATATGGGCTGCCGTCCCCACTCCGAAGTGGGCCCAGTTGAAGATAGGTCGATTGGCATCATTCGGATGGGGTCGGAACAGAGCCATGATTGGCTGAAAGTTTAATGTTATACTTATGTAGCGGTCATAAAATTTCTGAGTCCCATGCTGGGATTAGATCCATGGACCTTCTGATCTGAAGGTGGACGCCTTGTCCACATGACCAATGGGTTAACCCCCATCAGCAAGCTGACAAGGTAAGGATGGCATCTAAATGATGACTCCACGTCCTGCCACACTAACATGAACACCAACAGTATGAAATGTAATACATTTCCCACTTGCACAAAGCCCTCTTAGCACTATGATGATCCTAACTCCCTTTGTCCAAGCCCTTAGATGGCTTTGTTTAACATAGTCAGTTGTAGCCCTTAGGTGGCTTTGTGCACGAGGGCCCAGATCCTTTATCAGATGGATATAATTGCTTCAAAACTGTCTAAAGCCATCTACCTCTTCATCGTGAAGATTTAAATACTACATTTTCGATCTTTGCCATCTTCATGGAAACATTTGACTGTCCTATTTGTGCATTATTTTTATCTTTGTTCGCTTTAATTTCATGAGAAAATTGTTGGTTTACAAAAGGTTAGAAAAATGAATGAGTAAAGACAAGCTTAAAGAGTCTCCATGTAAGATGTCAGACCAAAGAAAAATATGTAGCCAGATGGTCAGACAGGAGCAAAACATATAGAGAGATGGTCAGACAAGAGACAGACGTATCAGACAGGAGACAGACAGACGGTCAGGATACAAACACAGACATGTAAGACTAAAGCCAGGGTAGACATATCAGACAGGAAACAGATATGGATATGTCTAACAGGATACAGACATAGACATATTACACAGGAGATAAACATAGACGTTTCAGACAGGAAAAGGATGCATTGATACTGCATGGTGGAGAAGTGTTTGACTTACATTCAGCACTGCCAGAACTGTGACAATGACACCAAGGATTGGGTGAGCCTTCTTTGAAGCCTCTTCTCCAAGCTGGAAGAGACCAAATACAAGTTCCATATTACTGTTGGTGACCTGTTACCAATGGTGCTGTATTACTGTTTTGTTAGTCTTGTACATTTTTCTCAAACCTGAATCTGAGTTGTGTTACTACCACATGTAGTATACGTAGAATTTGTGCAGTATCAGCGACATTTTACAACAGTTAAGACAAGATTCTTTTATGACTGACAAATTCTTTATTCTGTTATAATGTGAGAGTGAGAGAGTGAGTTTAGTTTCACGCCACTTTTAGCAATATTCCAGTAATATCACGGCGGGAACACAATAAATGGGCTTCACACAATGTACCCATATGGGGAATTGAACCCGAGTAGGCGTGACTAGCAAAGTTATAATGTGAGACTTCAGTATTGGTGGGGCGGTGGGGTAGCCTAGTGGTTAAAGCGTTGGCTCGTCACGCCGAAGACCCGGGTTTGAATCCCCACATGTGTACAATGTGTGAAGCCCATTTCTGGTGTCCCCTGCCGTGATGTTGCTGGAATATTGCTAAAAGCGGCGTAAAACCAAACTCAGTCAGTCAGTCAGTCAGTAATGGTCACTGAGTGCTTCACAAGGGTATAAGGATATATACCCATGCATCATGTTGCATCATAATTAAATAAAGAATCTTGCCTTCAATGTTACTTAACATCTCCTAAAATGCCAATCAACAGTTGAAATTACAGTCGTGTCATACTTGTTGAATGAAAGTACTCACTTCACTCCAGCCCTTCACATCCACAAAGATGAGGATGAATGCTGTAACGGCGGCCAGCAACACCAGCATCATGAAGCTACGATGAAGCTAAAGAGAAACATACACCAAAGTAAGAATTAAAAACATGTAAGCCACAGTGTTTCAGAATCATTTCTCCATTATCTGGCTTTAAACAAAAAGGGATCAGGCAGTTCAAACTCAAGACTTGCGATGTCAGACAGGAGATAATGTTTATCGCCATGAAATCATCTGGATATATAATTTTCTGGATAAAGTAATCATGGGCTCAGAAAAGTGTGTGCCATGTTCAGTGTTCCCAGAGTTAACTGTTTAGAAAGCAGTGTTGTCAGGCTGACATAGGTTTATTGTAGTTCTTAGAATGTGGGCAAAGAAATTAATGCTTTAAGAATAGTTGAGGTAGAATTTGGGCGATGAGATTTACAACCATGAAAATGCATTAAAAAAAAAGTTGCCACTTTTTTCATGAAATATCATGGTTAGTGAGTGAGTGAGTTTAGTTTTACGGTGCGGCACTCAGCAATATTCCAGCTATATGGTGGCGGTCTGTAAATAACTGAGTCTGGACCAGACAATCCAGTGATCAACAGCATGAGCATGATCTACGCAATTCTGAACCGATGACATGTGTCAACCAAGTCAGCAAGACTGACCGCCCGATCCCTTTAGTCGCCTCTTACGACAAGCATGGGCTACTGAAGACCAATTCTAACACGGATCTTCACAGGTCCCAACTTGACACGCTACCAAGAGGCTCCAAATCTCATGATTCCACAGATTACCACATGGTATCACTTTTCACGATTAATGATTATATGAGATTCTGTGAGTGAGAGAGTGAGTTTAGGTTTATGCCAATTTTAGCAATATTCAAGCAATATCACAGTGGGTGACACCAGAAATGGGCTTCACACATTGGACCCATGTGTGGAATCGAACCCAGATCTTCAGCGTGACGAGCATACGCTTAACCTCTAGGCTACCCCACCATCTCCAGAATTCTGTCAGCTCCTCTCCCCAGTATCATGCTTTGCTGCCTCAAAGTAAACATTTCAGAAAGGCTGGATGACAATTCAAGACAACATGATCACATGATCATGGCACCTACCTGGAACCACACTTTCTCCCCACAGCACTTGCTCTCAGGCCACTGAGGCTTGTAATAGCGAGCGATGACGATACCGAGGCTTGCAGCAAATATCCAGGCTAAAACCATCAAGGAGCCTAAAACAGAATAATATATGGTCACCATAACTACAATGTGCTGACAGTGTATGGTCACCTTAGTGCTAAGATTACTTAGTAAGACTTTTGTAGGTCTATGTCAAGGTATGGGAGTTATGATCACCTTAGTGCTAAGATTACTTAGTAAGACTTTTGTAGGTCTATGTCAAGGTGTGGGAGTTATGATCACCTTAGTGCTAAGATTACTTAGTAAGACTTTTGTAGGTCTATGTCAAGGTGTGGGGTTATGATCACCTTAGTGCTAAGATTACTTAGTAAGACTTTTGCAGGTCTATGTCAAGGTGTGGGGGTTATGATCACCTTAGTGCTAAGATTGCTTTGTAAGACCTTTGTAGGTCTATGTCAAGGTGTGGAGGTTATGATCACCTTAGTGCTAAGATTACTTTGTAAGACTTTTGTAGGTCTATGTCAAGGTGTGGGGGTTATGATCACCTTAGTGCTAGGATTGCTTTGTAAGACTTTTGTAGGTCTATGTCAAGGTGTGGGGGTTATGATCACGTTAGTGCTAGGATTGCTTTGTAAGACTTTTGTAGGTCTATGTCAAGGTGTGGGGGTTATGATCACCTTAGTGCTAAGATTACTTTGTAAGACTTTTGTAGGTCTTTGTCAAGGTGTGGGGGTTATGATCACCTTAGTGCTAAGATTACTTTGTAAGACTTTTGTAGGTCTATGTCAAGGTGTGGGGTTATGATCACCTTAGTGCTAAGATGCTTTGTAAGACTTTTGTAGGTCTATGTCAAGGTGTGGGAGTTATGATCACCTTAGTGCTAAGATTGCTTTGTAAGACTTTTGTAGGTCTATGTCAAGGTGTGGGGGTTATGATCACCTTAGTGCTAAGATTACTTTGTAAGACTTTTGTAGGTCTATGTCAAGGTGTGGGGTTATGATCACCTTAGTGCTAAGATTACTTAGTAAGACTTTTGTAGGTCTATGTCAAGGTGTGGGGTTATGATCACCTTAGTGCTAAGATTGCTTTGTAAGACTTTTGTAGGTCTTTGTCAAGGTGTGGGAGTTATGATCACCTTAGTGCTAAGATTGCTTTGTAAGACTTTTGTAGGTCTATGTCAAGGTGTGGGAGTTATGATCACCTTAGTGCTAAGATTACTTTGTAAGACTTTTGTAGGTCTATGTCAAGGTGTAAGAGTTGTGATCACCTCAGTGCTAAGATTACTTAGTAAGACTTTTGTAGGTCTATGTCAAGGTGTAAGAGTTGTGATCACCTTAGTGCTAAGATTACTTAGTAAGACTTTTGTAGGTCTATGTCAAGGTGTAAGAGTTATGATCACCTTAGTGCTAAGATTACTTTGTAAGACTTTTGTAGGTCTATGTCAAGGTGTAAGAGTTGTGATCACCTCAGTGCTAAGATTACTTTGTAAAGACTTTTGTAGGTCTATGTCAAGGTGTGGGAGTTGTGATCACCTCAGTGCTAAGATTACTTAGTAAAGACTTTGTAGGTCTATGTCAAGGTGTGGGAGTTATGATCACCTTAGTGCTAAGATTACTTTGTAAGACTTTTGTAGGTCTATGTCAAGGTGTGGGAGTTATGATCACCTTAGTGCTAAGATTACTTTGTAAGACTTTTGTAGGTCTATGTCAAGGTGTAAGAGTTGTGATCACCTCAGTGCTAAGATTACTTTGTAAGACTTTTGTAGGTCTATGTCAAGGTGTAAGAGTTATGATCACCTTAGTGCTAAGATTACTTTGTAAGACTTTTGTAGGTCTATGTCAAGGTGTAAGAGTTGTGATCACCTCAGTGCTAAGATTACTTAGTAAGACTTTTGTAGGTCTATGTCAAGGTGTAAGAGTTGTGATCACGTCAGTGCTAAGATTACTTAGTAAGACTTTTGTAGGTCTATGTCAAGGTGTGGGAGTTATGATCACCTTAGTGCTAAGATTACTTTGTAAGACTTTTGTAGGTCTATGTCAAGGTGTAAGAGTTGTGATCACCTCAGTGCTAAGATTACTTAGTAAGACTTTTGTAGGTCTATGTCAAGGTGTAAGAGTTGTGATCACCTTAGTGCTAAGATTACTTAGTAAGACTTTTGTAGGTCTATGTCAAGGTGTAAGAGTTGTGATCACCTCAGTGCTAAGATTACTTTGTAAGACTTTTGCAGGTCTATGTCAAGGTGTGGGGGTTATGATCACCTTAGTGCTAAGATTGCTTTGTAAGACTTTTGTAGGTCTTTGTCAAGGTGTGGGGTTATGATCACCTTAGTGCTAAGATTACTTTGTAAGACTTTTGTAGGTCTATGTCAAGGTGTAAGAGTTGTGATCACCTCAGTGCTAAGATTACTTTGTAAGACTTTTGTAGGTCTTTGTCAAGGTGTGGGAGTTATGATCACTTTAGTGCTAAGATTACTTTGTAAGACTTTTGTAGGTCTATGTCAAGGTGTGGGAGTTATGATCACATTAGATTGCTTTGTATGACGGCAACTGATCATGTAGTGATGAAGTCTTGAGTGTAAGTAGAATATGTAGAGATAAGTCTACCGGTAGAGGTTTCAAACTACAGTCAAATCCCGATGAGTCGAATCTCTGGGGACCAAGTAATAGATTCGACTTATCGATGTATTCGAGACATAGGTATGTCTATGAGGGTAGAAAAAAAGATGATCCAGTCCTAATTCCTCCACCTAAGCATTTGTTTACCTAATGATTTCCCTATCACTAATAGGGGCACCTTATCAGTTCCAGTCTGATTAGCACAGACAGTGATTTCCGTAAAATCACTAATCTGCCTTTTGAACTCACCCGTCAAAGGCGGAAAGGTGTGAGCTGCGCTGGTTTGTTTATTGGATCAGTTTGCTACACCAATCAACTTCTCATTGACTGACTTCGGCTTATGTATACAAGATTGCTGTTGTTTGAATCTCATGGGACCAAATTTTCTTCTCGAGTCATTGTGTGTATTTATGAGTCGAATTCGTGTAACCGGTATTCAAATGATGACAACTATTACAGGGAATGGTCGGGACCGACAGGTACTTCGAGTTATGCGTAATATTCGAGACACCGACATTCGACTCATCGGGATTTGACTGTATTTCTTTTCATGATCGGCAAAAAAATGTGTTGTTTTTTTTAAATGCCTCTCCTGATAACATGGTTAACATGACTATATAGTCTGGTATATCATTGTACAGATGCTAATAGTTATGTTTGTGCTTCTCACCGTGTGCCTTGACGAATGCGTCTGGGATGGCGCCAGTGGACAGTTCCTCAAACTTCTGTAAGTCGGCAGCTCTGGCTGTTACATATGGCCTCTTGTCATGTTTCTTAATAGTGGACGCTGAGTACAAAAATTAATCACATTTGATAATCAAGTAGATTATCATGAAGGACTCTCTAAGCACAGGAAGTTAATTCTGACTGGGGTCCTGTTTCACAGCATCAATGCCGCAACATGGCGGGTCTGTTGTACCAGACATGAGCATTTTCTTCCAATGTCTACAGGCAACAAAGTTCTATACTGAAAACACAGGATATCTATCTCCTTAGCCTACACATAATATAGCTCTGCATTGAAAAAGCAGTACGTTTCACTCCAGTTTACAAATAATAAAGCTATACATTGAAAACGGAGTACGCTCATCTCTAGATAACAAGGGTCTATGTTCATCTCCTTAGTCTATAGATAACAAGGGTCTATGTTCATCTCCTTAGTCTATAGATAACAAAGGTCTTTGTTCATCTCCTTAGTCTATAGATAACAAAGGTCTATGTTCATCTCCTTAGTCTATAGATAAAGGTCTATGTTCATCTCCTTAGTCTATAGATAACAAGGGTCTATGTTCATCTCCTTAGTCTATAGATAACAAGGGTCTATGTTCATCTCCTTAGTCTATAGATAACAAGGGTCTATGTTCATCTCCTTAGTCTATAGATAACTCAGATCTACATTAAAAATGCAGTACGTTTATCTTAACACAAAAAGTATAGCAAAGATCACCTGAACACAAAAAGTCTAGAAAAGATCACCTGCGAGAGACTCCCCCATGGCCAGCAGCAGATATCTATTTCGGGTCAAGTCAAACAAATTTTGGTCCAGGCTTCCTTGTTTGGATAGATTAAAAGAACACTGGAACACTCCATCAGTGTAGGAACCACTCTGCATGACAGCGCCAGCCTGGAACACCAGCAGTAAATTACTACATATTCCGAAAGGTGTATATAAATATAGAACAGAGCTTTGAGCACTAATGAGACAGTGAGTGAGTGAGACAGACAACTGAATCTGGGTCAGGCAAACCAAGGACAGTAACATGAGCAGTTCTACATCTCAACAGAATTACTATCAAATCACATGTATCAGTCAAACCACTGAGCCGAATCTCCAAATAGAATCAAGTCATTCCTAACCACACGGTACTGGGACCTATTTCCCCCCTTATGACCAGTTTCATACTTACAGTTTCAATCTGAATGTTTGATCTCCCATCGTTCCGAGAGTTGGAGACAGCCATGGTACCTTGGAAGTAAGAACACTCTGTCACACCATCTGCTCCCTGGAACAAAGAGTGACTGAGTGAGTTTAGTTTTATGCCGGACTCAGCAATATTCCAGCTATATGGTGGCAGTCAGTAAATAATCAAGTCTGGACCAGACAATCCAGTGATCAACAGCATGAGCATCAATCTGTGCAATTGGGAACCGATGACATTTGTCAACCAAATCAGCGAGCCAGACCACCCGATCCTGTTAGTCGCCTCTTACGACAAGCATGGGTAATTGAATATCAATATTCTAACCCGGACCTTCTTGGGTACCTGGAACAAAGAGGTCACTTCTTTGATTGAGTGAGTGAATTGGGGTTTACGTGGCTTTCATCAATATTCCAGCTATATCATGGTGGGGGACACAAGATCACTTCTTTGAGGATCAAATGGATGTACCTGTTGACTGTGAAGTCATAATTAGCTACTGGAAGCACTCATAAAATCCCGAACACCTTCATCAATTTGATATTTTCCTTGCATTATGAAACACTGGCTCACCATCGTCTGGTCATCCGACAAACCTACAGCCATCCAAGTATTGCCTGTCCCAGGGAGGCTGGCCTGGATGAAGAACTTGACGTCGCTGCTGCTGTCTTCCCAGCCGACAATGCTGTCTATCCCAGCCGACAATGAAGGTGCAATTTTTCGCGGTGCTAGGCTGGAGAGGAAGAAATCATGGAATACAGCCTTTTTTCTTGTTTCTATTGCCATTTTTTTTTAAGAAGCAAAAATATTAATTAATTTTCCTGCTGGAAAATAAAAGAAATATTGGCCAAAAATCTAAACTTATTTTTTTTATTGTTTTGTACCCCATACCAAATTGTCAAAAATTACTTTTAGTTTTCAATAGGAATATTACTTGGACTGGTGATTTTTATTTTTAATTTTTTTCCCTCCTGCCTTTAGGTTTTCTGAGGACAAAACTCTGCAAAACAAGAAATATAATTGGTCTGGCCTGAGGAGTAAACTTACAGGAGAATGTGTTGCTTGCATTCTTTATATGGCAACGTTTACAGAAACAAAAATTATCTTGCCGATTAACTTCTTAACAATTTATTTTACAAAATAGTTTCTTTCAAGATAAATATGCCGACACTTCATTTTCCAAATACTTTTGGTCGTAATACGATATGGCATCGGGTGGTCAGGCTCGCTGACATGGTTGACCACATGTCATTGTATCCAAATTGTGTAGATCGATGCTCATGATTTTGACCCCTGGATTGTCTGGTCCAGCCTCCATTATTTACAGAACGCAGCCATATAGCTGGAATAATGCATAGTATGGCATAAAACTAAACTCACTCACTCACTCACTCCAAGGACTGTACCTGTGTTGTAGGAGGTGCTGGAGTCGTGGTAGGACATACTGAAGAATTTGTCACTGGAGACGGGACATTAGGATAGCTGGGAGGTGGGTTGGACAGAGATTCATCTCGAATTACCACAGACATTTGTTTAGCCCAGAAGGTTGAATAGCTCTCAACAAATGTTGCTCTAAAAAAGAAACAGGCTAGATTTCAGTCTTGTCATTATGGAATATTTTGGATTATGACTGATTGTCTACATTTATGAACTGATGTGATATTCATTTTTGTGGTTTGATAATGTTAATCTCTTTTGAGCTTTATTCACATGTTTGCCATGCCGTTGAATAGCTCTGTACAGTAAGCATCAAACAAACACCTCTGACAGGTGTCTAGTATAATGCAAGTGTAATAGAAAATAAGACAAATAGTGTTTGTAAGTCGAAATTTAACATGAAAGTCCTGTGACATGACTACTGTCAACAAAGATTTGTCTGAACGTCTGAACGATACTAAGTATCCTGTTTCAAATAACAGAGAATACTGAACACAGGATAGGCGTTCATCAAATTCATTTTCAGACAAAGTGTTAATAGAATATAATATTTATCTGTTCTCCATTTTTATCAGAAAATGGCAATCAAAGTTCAGCATGACCTTCACTATGACCCTTTGACCACCTACATAGGTCACACAGCATGTTATTGGTCAAGGCTAGCCCAGTAGTCTAAGGGACTGTTCATAATTTATGGCTCGCAGAGGTGATGATGATTTTTATGGAGAAGCATGTACAATGTGAATGCCACCCCCACTAAAAGCTGCAAAGTAAGTGACCCATGCACACCCCACCCCCTTTGCATGTCATATACAAAATCAATGACCCCCTTCCTCCATAATTTTTAAGCATAATTTTAAACATATTTTTTTATGCACAAAATTGTTGATCTCCCCACATCCCCAGAACAAATGGGTGATCATTCGTCACCACTCGCCCCTTTCCGTAACCTCCAAGAAGACTCGTCCACCTCTCGATCCTTGGTATGTGCGAAAATACGACAAACCAATCAAAACGCGGGTAAATGACCGCGGTGCTTTGATAAAAATAATCCTGAGTACTTAAATCGTTTATGGCATTATGTCATTGTTTAAAAAATCATGAAAAATATATATCGTCATATTTAAAGTACAAAGAACGTAGCTAACAGGATTTTGCTGCCTATTATGAAGTTTTTAATAAGAATCATGTGATTGACGGTGAGAGATTCAAATACACGCACGTGCGTTTGTTGACAGAACGGCACTCGTGGGTCGAACTGAGTGTATTTCTGACGATCTTGCGGGCTTGTTATGGAGATTGTACATGCACTTCCACCAATTTTAGGAAATGTAATTATAAATCGCTATGAGTATGACAGCAAGATTACACGAATGTTCAGTTTGAGAAATATTTTAAAGTCATTCTTGAGTATGTCCTTTGGGATTTAATGTAGCTGAAATTTTAAAACTTTTATTGGCACATTCAATAAAACAATTCCCATTTGTGATTAGTAAACCCTAATTGGAAATATAAGGTTAACAGCTGGTAATAATTACATTAGAATATGTCTTTAACAAATATGTTTTCTCCTTCTTTTAGTTGTATCAAAGAGGTTTAATTCTTTGAAATAAATAAGTAAACAAACCCCCAAAACAACAACTTAGCAATACAATGTACATGTGCTTCGGTGATAATTAAGAAACACTGGAATCAAACAGGGATAGAGTTCATGTTCATGCGCCAATATGAAATCCTTCCAGAGAGTCACGAGTCGCTATTCGGTTTGTTCCGGAATAACACGAGTTGGTCATGAATGAATGGGTGATATGAACAGTCCCTAAGGTGTCCAAACATTTGCTATGCAGAGTTGCATCCCTTATGTGTGCCAGGAACCTATCATCATGGATTGAATCCATTTCTAGGTTGGACAGCACCATGCCTATGATTGTGGGTTTAACATGCATCACTTTGAGCTAACCTCACACATCAAGCCACGATAGAATTGAAATACTGTCCAAAGCGATGTTAAACTAAGCGTACTCAATCACAACATTTTAAAATTGTGTTCGTACTTTAAGTCATCACATACTTTAACTTCTTTATGTACAGCAATCTGTCACAAAAACAATTACAACTTTCAGGCTATATGACAGTGAGGATGATCTTAAACTTTGTCATTGATTCATCTATTTTCCAGCCCCATGAAGGAGACTTGTCATGATACCCTGAAACACTTACTGAAGCGGTTGGGTAGCCTAGTGGTTAATGTGTTCGCTCGTCACGCCGATGACCCGGGTTTGATTCCACACATGAGCACAATGTTCGAAGCCCATTTCTTGTGTCCCCCACAGTGATATTACTGGAATATTGCTAAAAGTGGCGTAAAACTGAACTCACTCACTGTGACACTCAAGCACTAAATAGTTTCAAGAACAATGCTGCGTAGTTGTCAAATTCTGCCAAAATAGCAAAATTTCTCTGGTGAGGGAATTCATGGCATACTTACACAAACACAAGATGCCCTTGAGCTGTAGATGGTGCAGTCCAACTGAATGTTATTGAACTTTTCAAGTCACCGCTGACATGGGTAATGGATGGATTCTGGGAACAAACATGTCAACATTCATACATATTGATCAGATGATGAACGTTACCATTTTCTGGTTTTCATAGAATTCTATGTGGCATATTAAGCTTAACGACTATCATATGATGATATACAAACATCAGTCCCTGAGGCTAAGATGTAAATGGAAGTGAAATTATGCAAGTTGCAGTCTCTGAGATTATATGGAAGTGAAACTATGCAAGTTGCACTCTCTGAGATTTACACTGCATATGGAAGTGAAATTATGCAATTTGTGGTCTCTGAGATTTAAACTGACATGAAATAATACAGTCTCTGAAATTTGAATAGAAGTGAAATTATACAAGTTTCTGCCTCTCAGATACAAAAGGAAGTGAAATTATACGAGTTGCAGCCTCTGAGATTTTAATGGAAGTGAAATTATACACATTGCAATGTCTCTAGCTTGATCATATTGTGTTTTCTTCATTTTATAAGAAGCCCCCATCACATGATCAGCAATATCATTAAACGCAGATGATGTTCAAGCAGAATATGAACTTTTGTGACAGTTTGGCCAGATTATCATGTCTATTATCTCTGAATAAATTGTAAAGGGTTAACTTACAGAAGGACACCTTGTCTGAGCACGGTTGTCAGATGGAGCAAACGTTCCCACCGATACAGTTGATGTTGAATCAGATGCTTGTCTTGCCTGCACCAGGAACCCTTTGAATGGCCGCCCACATATACCTGCCAGCGTCACTGTAAAGACAAACAATATCATAGAAGTGGGTGAGTTTAGTTTTATGCTGCTTTTAACAATATTCCAGCAATATCATGGCTGGGGACACCAGAATTGGGATTCACACATTGTCCCCATGTGGGGAATCAAACCTGGGTCTTCGGCATTACCAGTGAACACTTTAACCACTGGGCTACCCCATCTCCCCCAATATCTTAGAGGTAGTGAGGTAAAGTTGAACATCTTTGAGCGACCGCAAGGTACTGATCCAATGGGTCTTGTTTAGTACAATTACATCCTGATAACATACCAATGCCAACAAACAAATCCTCAGAGAGTGGGTTCAAATCCTGAATCGAACTCAATTCAACAAGAAGACAAAGCCATCAATACCCCCCAGCAATGGCAAAATACTCTTCATGAATATGTCTACGAGTTATGATTATGTCAAATGTTTTGGTGTGTATATAGAAAAGTAGAAGGAGAGTATTGAAAGATCTTAAAAGTTCTGCTCCAGAAAGGAGCACTACCACCAATTTCAGTCTAAGTCAAGCTTGTTGGCATGGAAATGCAAACATATTTTATTTAGAAATCCGAAACTAACTAAAAGGCACCAGTACACCACTAGACCAATCTATGCGCCAAGTTCGGTGAAGAAATAGTGAACGGTTTTAGAGTTCTGCTCCGGCAAAGAGCACTACCACCAATTTCAGTCTAAGTCAAACTTGTTGCCATGGAAAGGCCAAAAATCTTTTATTCAGAAATCCAAAACTACCAAAAGGCACCAGTACACCACCAGACCAATCTATGTGCCAAGTTTGGTGAAGAAATAGTGAACGGTTTTAGAATTCTGCTCCGGAAAAGAGCACTACAACCAATTTCAGTCTAAGTCAAAACTTGTTGCCATGGAAACGCCAAAAATATTTATTTTTAAACTTATCCTATCTCACGGTATGCACTATCTCTCTCTTCTATGACCATGTGTGGAAACATGCTGTCAGCTACGTTGAGTCAAATCTAACTGGCCTCTGACCCGCCCTGACCTCTGCCCTCATCCCGACATCAACGCCTGTCAATCATACACCAAAGCGCATGCAGCTCGCCCAAATGATCACATGACCTCCTCTACCTGTCACTCACTTTCTTGTCGCCACGTTGTGTGGGCGTGTGTTTGTCTATAAGAGAGTTTGAATGTCTTTCTACAATGGGAAAATCGAATCGTTATGGTTCTAATAAACGCAAACATTGCGATAACTGCAACAGTAATTTCTCGGCGGCAGACGCACATAACCTATGTGTTGACTGTTTAGGCCGGTGTGAATGGTCTAGACGTTGCACTTTGTGTGCAAACCGTGACGATGATGAGTTTTCCGAATATCGCTGGGTAGCTTGTAGACGCAAGTTTGACAGAGATTGTTGGAATCCATCCGAGGGTCTGAGTACTAAACGTCCTAAGTTAGATCGCCGTTTGATATCTACAGTACGACTTCCGAAGTCGAAGTCTCCTAATGAAGATTTCTTAGAGAGGCGTCTGATTCCTACCTCAGTGAAAATCTGCGTCAACTCTTCCGTCCGCATTCTTGTAGCCTCATTACTCTAGAAGATTCTTCACCACCACGAGTTGTTGTGTTATCTACGTCTGTTATTCATCCCGGCCGTCTTTGGTGGTGAATGTTCCTCAGCGCCTTTACGTTTCGGAGGTGGGCACTACTCATGCGGCGCTTATTGTGATTCCTAACATTACATCACAAGTGACCTTTACTTCCAGTTTGGCGCTTACATCAGGAGTTACCTACGTTTAGAGCGCCGCTTGTCACTGTTTCCACGTGTTTGTTCAGAGCGCCGCTTACTTCCAGTTAGGCGCTTTCTACCAGTGCGCCGCTTACTTTTGAAGCGACACTTACATCATGACAGTTATCTACAATTAGAGCGCCGCTTGTCACAGATCCCACGTGTTTGGTCCAGCTTTCTCCCAGTGTTCCTGGTTCGGCGCTTCCTCCCGGCGCTTTCTACCAGTGCGCTGCTTACTTTTGAAGCAACGCTTACATCAGGACAGTTATCAACAATTAGAGCACCGCTTGTCACAGATCCCACTAGTTTGGTCAGAGCGACACTTACTTCCAGTTCGGAGCTTTTCTACCAGTGCGCCGCTTACTTTTGAAGCGACGCTTACATCAGGACAGTTATCTACGATTAGAGCGCTGATTGTCACGGATCCCATATGTGTGGTCAGAGCGCCGCTTACTTCCAGTTCGGCGCTCTTGTTTGGTTCCGGTTCGACGCTTGTGCCTGGTTCGGCGCTTCCTCCCAGTGTTCCTGGTTCGGCACTTCCTCCCAGTGTTCGGCGCTTCCTCCCGGTTCGGCGCTTCCTCCCAGTGTTCCTGGTTTGGCGCTTCTCCGAGTGTTCCTGGTTAGGCGCTTCCTCCCGGTGTTACTGGCTTGACGCTTGACGCTCCCCGTTCGGCATTTCCTCCTGGACTCCCGGTTGTCACGGATCCCAAATGTGTGGTCAGAGCGCCGCTTACTTCCAGTTCGGCGCTCTTGTTTGGTTCTGGTTCGCCGCTTGTGCCTGGTTCGGCGCTTCCTCATAGTTCACTGGCTTCTGTATTGACGCTTCCTCAGGTTTCAGCGCTTACAGCCAGGTGTTGACTTCGGCGCTAGGTCCACTCAGTTCAGCTCCGGAGTTCAATGCACGGGATCCTAAGTCTAGGCTTTCTGTTTAGTTTAGTCCAGAGACGCTGCCAACTGAGTGATACACGGTCGAGATGGGAACATGATGGAACCAAAATTACCTGGCTTCATATCAAAATGGATAATAAATACCCCGACGAAGTTCTACGCTGTATCCGGAGGTTATCGGCAATCCTAACGAGTAGTTAAGGTGTGTCAACAACATCCATGCTACCATCCGATTGGGATGTACCATCCGAAGATAGAGACGATGTCGTTGAACGATGAACCTCCTCTAAAGGTAGAACGGGAGTAGTCGCATGTCTCGATGACTTAATAACAGAGGAGGATACTGGCACCTCATGCCGTACGCTGACGCTACTGCTAACACAAGGCATCAAAGTCAACAGGCTGAAAAGTCGCCCCATCAGACACCGGATTCCAGGATACCGGTAAAATAGGTCTCGACATTGAAACTGTTGAATATAGGACAACACAGCAGTGGTTTGGCATATCAACAGGATGGGGTCAACGGGGTCTCCACAGCTTTCACAGTGGACTCAACAGTTCTTGGATCTGGTGGACTTTCTCAACATCATGGTACGAGCCAACCACTTTCCGGGGGTGAAGAATGTCATTGTAGATGCCCTGTCCCGACCGAGTCGCCCTTCTCCAATGGAATGGAAATTACATCCTCAGGTTTTTCAGACCTTCTGCCTTCCAATGACTTCTCCGACAGTAGACCTCTTCGCCACGAGGTTCAACCATCAGCTGCTTTGGTTTGTGTCACCGATATCGGGCCTTTTGGCTTGGGACCTCGATGCTCTAGCCATCCCGTCGGAAGACCTGAATGCTTACGCGTTTCCGGCAGTGGCCCTTCTTCCTGGCATTTTAGGGAACTGTGCACAACACGGAGGTTGACTCTACTTAGGTCGCGCCCTACTGACCGGCCAGAAGTTGGTTCATAAATCTTCAAGACCTAGTCGAACCAGATCCCATACCGCTTCCCGATCAACCCGATCTACTGGTTCATCCGCACTCCCACCAACTACATTGGTTCCTGTTGATGCTCCATCTGCACATTTGGCGCATCTACATCAATCCTTAACGGCTAAAGGTTATTCGAAGCGTGTTGCTACTGCCTTTACAACAGCCCATCATACTTCTACAAGGTCACTCTACGAGGACAAGTGGGAAAGTTTTAAGCATACTGCAGGAAGAAGGGCATCTCATCCCCCACTACGGCATCCCCGCAGATGGTGGCAGATTATCTTCAGCATCTCCGAACCTCCAGGGAACTCAGAGGTTCTACACTGTCTACCTACCTGGCTGCTCTTAACATGGTTATTGCAACGGCCTCGGGTGTGAAGATTTCCACTGTCCCTGAACTCCAGTCTCTCCTAGGTCTTTCAAATTGGCTGACCAATCCTGGAAGTTCCGGCCTCCAGCTTGGGATATCTCCTTTGTACTTCTCATCTCATGTCAGCTGAATATGAACCTCTGGAGGAGAAGATTTAAGATCTTTTCTCTTGGCCTTGGCTGCAGCTGGCCGTATCTCCGAGTTGCATGCTCTTGATGTTTCTCGAGTACGGTTTGGAAGGTCTAGACATGCGAGAGTTTTCCTTGGTTTGCGGTGGGATTTCCTTGCCAAGAATCAGTTACCAGGTAAACCGGATCACAAATCATGATCCCACCACTGTCTGCCATCTTGGGCCCAGAAGACACTGAAGATCTTCCCTTATGCCCAGTTCGAGCATTGAGGATTTATCTAGCTGCCTCGCAGGATCGTCGAAGACTACGTAAGAGACTGTTCATCCCTATATCTACTGCCTCCATCTCGGAAGTCTCCCATACTACCTTGGCTTTTTGGATGAGAACTACAATCCTGCGTACCTACAACTTTGCTGACGTACCTCCACCAGCAACGGCCAAGCCACATGAGACCCGAGCTCTTGCGTCATCCATGGCGAGAAGGCTATGAGGCAAGTCCTCTACTACATGCAGAGATGGTCGACATTCCACTTACTGACCTCTACTCTTTGAGCAATCATGTCAGTGAAGTGTTGATTCCAATTACCAGTCTGGTTTTCGAAGCGTTCTGCTCCTAAGTCCTTTCTCACCTTTGGTAAGTTAGGAAGATTGGTACTGAACGTTAAAGTAGTTTAGCAACCGGGCTATTCCCTCTTTCACCGCCTTCCAGCGTGTGTCTGTGGGGGGTAGTTTCGAAGCAGGGACTGGCCAGATTAAGGTCCTCGGCTTTAATTCACTGGGGTCACGTGATAAATCGCGGGGCGACGGGGCCTACTTGCCAAACTGCGTCCTTTTGCCTTTCAAAAGTTGCGGCTGAAAACCACATTAATTCGGGAGCGCCCACTCCCCAGAGTTTTTGTGCTGTGTATTTTTGTGCTGTGTAAGCCAAGGGGTTACCTGAAGAAATCCATCTCAAGTTTGGAGTTTGCATATAGGGAGTTGGTGCTTTCTCCTGGCCTCCTTGGGTTATGCTTTTTGTAGTAGTAACGAGGTAGTCTGCGACCCGCCTACCAACCGTGGGATTATGCATACCGTGAGATAGGATAAGTTAAAAAAATTGAAAATATTATAATATATTGTATATTTATAAACTTATCCTATCTCACGCGATAGGACCCACCCGACCTGCCCCACATCACAGATTACTGGAAGCTCCAAGATGAGAATGACAGGTAGAGGTCATGTGATCATTGGGCGAGCTGCACGCTTTGGTGGATGATTGACAGGCGTTGATGTCGGGGTGAGGGCAGAGGTCAGGGCAGGTCAGAGGCCAGTTAGATTTGACTCAGCTTAGCAGACAGCACGTTTCCACACATGGTCGTAGAAGAGAGACATGGTGCATACCGTGAGATAGGATAAGTATATAAATATACAATTTATTATAAAATTTTCAATATTCAGAATAAGAAAACTACCAAAACGCACCAGTACACCACCAGATGTATGTATGTGCCAAGTTTGGTGAAGAAACATTGAACGGTTTTAGAGTTCTGCTCCGGAAATGACAAATGTGCACGGACGCACGGTCGGAGGGAGTCCATTTTAATACCCCCCGCAAAACGCGTTGCGGGGGATAAAAAGTACTAGAAATTGTACTTAACTGAGAAAGTGTAAGCCCAAATTTAACATGATACATTTGACCATTTCATTACCTTCAGCCATGGAAGCCGAGCAAACTTTTACTTATCAGAAGCTGGCTGAGCTGGCTGAGTATGGTTTTACGCCGTTTTTAGCAATATTCCAGCAATATCACGGTGGGGGACACCAGAAATGGGCTTCACAAGTTGTACCCATGTGGGGAATCGAACCCGGGCCTTCGGCATGACGAGCGAACGCTTTAACCACTAGGCTACCCCACTGCCCCCTTATCAGAAGGGTACACAAGGTACATGGTACACTATTAGTGGAGCCCCAGTGGCAGAGTGGGTTAGATTGCTATTCTTGTGTGCTGGCAATTGGGGGTGTTCAAATCCTGGATGCAACTCACCTTGAAAGGACTAGAATTTGTACTTTTCTGATAATGCATATTCCCAAATGTAACATATGGCATCATGTTTTGCGATTCACTCACCATCAATCCTTTTGCCAGGGGTGTAGGAATTAGAATTTGGTGTTATTGTGAAGGGGGAGGGAAAGCTTTGGGTAGTAGCTCCGCCATGTGAAGGCACCATGCTGGAACATGCTCCAACATTGGCCCCAGATGAATTGCCTCTGACTGATGGCAGCAGCACCGCTGCTACACACACCAGGAACAATCCTCTCATGGTTGTCATGGAACTGTAATGACCTGAAAAAAGGTAAAAACTTGAATTTTATGAAGTTCTAAGGCCAAAAAAATATATGCCCGTTTCCTATTACATGCTTTATAAAAATAGGGTAGGTGGGTTGTTTGTTTTATATAGTTTTTAGTAGCACCAGGTGGGCACCTCAGAATGTCTTCAAGGACACCACATCATGTTGTTACGATGCCTTGTGATGAAACAGTCAAAGATTTCCATATCAAGTCATTATTCATGTTGTTTATTTGCAGGTTTTGTCAGTGAGACGGCATTATGCCAATTCAGTACAATCCATTTTAGTCCTACATATACTGTAAAACATGAAAATATCATTCTCGATTTAGATGAAAATGATGAGTTGAAATGCACTCTAGTCATAATTTTGACTTGGTGAAAACAATAGTCATCAGAAGATGACAAATCCCCCTGGCCCCCATAAATTTGAAAGAACAAATCAACTGAAAGTTACTTAACTTGATATTTTTGGACTAAGTCCAAATCTTTTCCATGGAAATCAAGAAAAATAAAAATGCCCAAAATCTGCAAACAGCAAAAGGCACCACTTCAACATCTGTCTCATATATCTGCTAAGTTCCGTTGAAAGATATTGAACGTTTTTCGAGTTGTGCTCCGGAAACGAAGCCCACCCCTCCCTTTTGAGACTAAGTCTGAATCGTTTCCATAGAAACCGGGAAAATTGAAAATGCCCAAAATCTGCAAATAGCAAAAGGCACCACTTCAACATCTGTCTCATATATCTGCCAAGTTCCGTTGAAAGATATTGAACGGTTTTCGAGTTGTGCTCCAGAAACGAAGCCCACCCCTCCCTTTTTTAGACTAAGTCTGAATCGTTTCCATGGAAACCGGGAAAAATGAAAATGCCCAAAATCTGCAAATAGCAAAAGGCACCACTTTAGGTTATGTTTGATATATCTGCCAAGTTCCGTTGAAAGATATTGAACGGTGTTCGAGTTGTGCTCCAGAAACGAAGCCCACCCCTCCCTTTTGAGACTAAGTCTGAATCGTTTCCATGGAAACCGGGAAAAATGAAAATGCCCCAAATCTGCAAATAGCAAAAGGCACCACTTTAGGTTATGTTTGATATATGTACCAAGTCTTGAATAAAGATACTGAACGTTTTTTGAGTTGTGCTCCGGAAACGAAGCTCACCCCTCCCTCCCAACACTATCCTCCATAGGGAGTCTGGGCTACAATAGGTCCCCAGTAACATTCTCTAGTGTGAGTGGTTTTATGCATTCTCTTCCCACAGAGTTACTTGTCATATCAGTCATATAAGTAAACTTAGGCTCAGTATTATTCGTTGTACTGCTAGTGCTATACTGAGTCTAACAAAACCTAGTAGAAGGTCGCGTCAGCTAACCTTTTGGACTGACCAATCAGAACACAGTTTACTAAATCACAGAAAGTTAACATTCCCACATACCTTGAAACTCGAACGATTCCGAATGCTATTTTCCGCACGATCGCTTCCGAGTGATAAATGCAATGAGTAAACAGTTGCTGAAAATAGCATTTTTGTCAATATTCAAGGATGTCATGTTGTGAAAATACAAGCAAATAGTAACCATGTCATTAGAAACCCATAAGCGTATATACTGCCTGTCAAATATCTGTGTTTTATGCAGATTTCCGTTTATTGATAGATCGGTGTCAGTGACCAGGGAAGAGAAAATTAAAAAAAACGTTTTGTAAGTCCCGCCAAACTCCAACAAGTAGTTGTTGTCTGATTGGTTAGATCCGTTCGGCCATCTCGCGTTTGATTGGAAGGTCATAGGTCGCTCAAAGGTAACCTGACGCGACCTTCTACTAGGTTTTGTTAGACTCAGTATAGCAGTGTAACGAATAATAGTGAGCCTATGTTTATTTAGACTGTTTGTCATATCTTCCTCTGTGGTAAGAGAATGGGTTTTACGCTGCTTTTAGCAATATTCCAGGAAGGGGCACTGGAAATGGGGGGGAATCAAACCTAGACCTTTGGTGTGAAAAGCGAATGCCTTAACTACTCGACTACTCCACCGCCCCATTGCTATTTTTAAGAGATGACCAGATGTCTCAGGTGGTCAGGCTTGGTGGCTTTGCTGCAAGCATGCCATTGTTTCACGCTTAAGACTGTTTTCATTTAACTGGATGACTGCTGAGAAGGCATCAAACAAATAAATGAAATAAACCTGAAATATAGCTAGAGTGAGTGAGTATGGTCTTATGTTGCTTTTAGCAATATTCCAGCAATATCACGGCAACAGAAATGGCCTTCACACATTGTGCCCTTGTGGGGAATCGATCCCGGGTCTTCAGCGTGACGAACAAAGTTATAATGTGAGAGTTTGGTATAGGTCACTGAATGCTTCACAAGGGTATACGGCATGATGAGCGAACGCTTCACCCACTAGGCTACCCCATCGCCCCTTAAATGGGATCAAAGACAAAAATGGGTTCTGGATGATCACAACAGCTGCTGAGTATTCACAGCACAGACCAGACCAGCTAATGACCTCAGTAACTCCCTGTTATGGGAGTTATGTACTCGCTTCAGTTCATCTCATTTGGTTATCCGAATTTTCCTTTGAGTAACCAAATATATTGTACTCATCTCACTCAAACTCAATTAGGTATTTTGCCATTTTCCATTAATTTAAACAAGAGTCATCAGAAGATGACATATCCCCCTGGCCCCCACATCTTTGAAAGAACAAATCATCTGACAGTTACTTCAAGTCCAGCTTGATTTTAGACTAAGTCCGAATCATTTCCATGGAAACCAAAAAAATAATAAATCACAAATATCTGCAAATAGCAAAAGGCACCACTTCAAGATCTGCCTCACATATCTGCCAAGTTTTGCTGAAAGATATTGAGAAGTTTTCGAGTTGTGCTCCGGAAACGAAGCCCACCCCTCACTTTTGGGACTAAGTCCAAATCGTTTCCATGGAAACCGGGAAAAATAAAAATGCCAAAAATCTGCGAATAGCAAAAGGCACCACTTTAGGATCTGTTTGATATATCTACCAAGTTTTGTTGAAAAATATTGAACGGTTCTTGAGTTATGCTCCGGAAACGAAAGCAATCCTTACTTTTTGAGACTAAGTCCAAAATGTTTGCATGGAAACCGGGAAAAATAAAAATGACAAAAATCTGCAAATACCAAAAGGCACCACTTAAGGTTCTGTTTCATACATCTACCAAGTTTTGTTGAAAAATATTGACCGGTTCTTGAGTTATGCTCCGGAAACGAAGCCCACCCCTCACTTTTGGGACTAAGTCCAAATCGTTTCCATGGAAACCGGGAAAAATAAAATGCCAAAAATCTGTGAATAGCAAAAGGCACCACTTTAGGATCTGTTTGATTTATCTACCAAGTTTTGTTGAAAAATATTGAACGGTTCTTGAGTTATGCTCCGGAAACGAAGCCCACCCTTCTTTAAGACTAAGTCCAAAACGTTTCCATGGAAACCGAGAAAAATAAAAATAAAAATAATCTGTAAATAGTAAAAGGCACCACCTTAGGTTATGTTTGACATATCTACCAATTTTGGTTGAAAAATATCGAACGGTCTTTGAGTTATGCTCCGGAAACAAAATGATTACGGACGGACGGACGGACGGACAGACGGACTAGGCGACGACTATATCCCACCGCATTACATGCCGGTGGGATAAAAATATAATAAAGTTTAAATGTTGTGTTTGTTATTTATATTTGATATGTAATATGAGAAACGATAAGAAAGACTGCAAGTTGTCAAGTTCATGTCCTGAAATAGAACCTCTCAGTATACCTCAGTTATTTTATTTATCCACCGGTACACAAGCTAATATTTGACATTTTCGTGTGTAACACACGTAAGATCACATTTATTGAGTATTTACCAAAATTCAAGCATACTTGTACCCAATAGACTTAATAGGAGTTGAGTTTTCACATAAATATTTGCATAATTTACACAGATATGCAGCTTATCTTTACCTCTGTTAACTATTATCGATATGAAAAAGTGTCATCGATAATATTGTACATAAACTTTTCTGAGAGAATAATGTTTTAATTTACTAAATCAACACACAAAGTTTTATTCATGGGCACCTTCTGAACTATGATCAGGACCCTGTTTTGTTAGAAATCTATTCATATACACTGAACTATACACTAGAAGTTTGAAATGTATTCACTTCTTTAAGAATTTCTGTAGCAATTTTACTCACAGTTACTTCACTGATATTTACCGATAAATTGATCGATATTTAATTTACGATTATCAATCTCAATGATCTATATCGGTAGCCAGCCCTAACCACAACACCTACTGTGTGAAGACAGTGTCCAGATAATTTTTCAACATCAGGAGTACATACTCCTTAATTTTTCAATATAAGAGTACTGGAAAACCTTAAGTGTACATTTAGAGTACTGAATGGAAATTAATGGAGTATCAGTAATCTTATCATTCGTTTCATATATGCACCACAACATTGTTACTCTTGTGTAAACAGGTCAATAAACAATAAAACAATACTTTTTCCGATAAATACGAGTGAGAATGATTTTAAGACCGTACACCATTGCTGTGGTGCGTGTCTGCTACGTTTTTCAAAATATTTCCTATCGTATCGTGCATATTTTTTTATCCGTACATACGCCGATACGGCCCTTATCTGGAGCCCTGGTGTCCACTTAACTTTACAGGCTGCTTTCAAAGCCATGGATTGCAACAGTTGTACTGAATAATCTTTCCATATCGAAAACAGGCAGAGACCAATTTTATTTCTTGTTTTACGGATCCGCTGGTTGTATTTTTTCAAGAATAAGACAAATAATAATTAATTTTCACCTCTCAAAAAATACAATCCCTATGTTTTTATTGCCCAAAAATGTAAACTTACCCAAATAATTTTTTTGATTGTTTTTTGCCAAATATAAACTTCATTAATAGCCAAAAATAAAATACTTTTAGCATTTAGAAGGAATATTCTTTGACTGGTGATTTTTATTTTTATATTTTCCCCTCCTGCCTTCAGGTTTTCTGAGGACAAAAATCTGTAAAACAAGAAATAAAATTGGTCTGGCCTTTTGTTCTTTATTTCAAAGCTTAATCTATTGTAAACAATATGCTTGAGGGTATTGATGTGTCACGTTCTATGCCTGAAAGACTGTCATTGTTGACACATCGTGTCTAGGACAATCAGCGCTGCGTATCAGTGGTTTTGAGGAACAGTTAACGACATGTGGTAAACAGAACAAAACAATATGTAAATGTTGATAAAAAATAGAACTTACTGTGCATTGAATAAACTTCATTATTTTGTTATCATTGTGCGAACTATTTAAATGGAGCCTTGTCATGTGGAACACAAAAAGACAGCCTCTGATATAATCACCCTTTAACAATGTGCATGACATCACAATTAAAGTAGGTGATAGATCTCATAAAACAAAATACATTTATCCTATCCTACAGCTGAAATAATGATTGACAATAAACAAAATGAATCCCTCTATTCTTCAAAAGCCTGTACTGTTCATGTTGGGAATTCGTAATGGTAATTTTTAGTGAGTGAGTGAGTATGGTTTTACGCCGCTTTTAGCAATATTCCTTTGTGGGGAATAGAACCCGGGTCTTCGGTGTGAAGAGTGAACGCTTAAACCACTAGGCTACCCCACCGCCCCTGGTAATTTATAAAAACGAGTGTTTTGAAAATAGTGCTCAATTTGTTTGCCATGGCAAGGTAAATATTGAAACAGCATGTATGAACCTTTTTCAGTGTGTGATCAACATAAGTTCTACCAGGCTTGGATGTTGTATCATGTACCTTTTACATCATTGGAACAGCAATAATCAAGATCATTGAATATATATTTAACATGTGATAAGAGGCTAGCAGATTTCTATCGAGTTGTGTGTGAATGTAGGTATGTAAGTATGTGAATGAGTGTTTGTCCTAATGGAAAAAACCTTCTTCCTTTGTACATCCTTTAAACACCCATGGAAACACAATATTACATGTACATCATGCTGTGGAACTCACATTACCCTGGGTGTGAGCTACCCTATATGTAACAGGGAGGGAGGAAATAAAATATGTAAGACAAATTTCTTTTTATAAAAGTAATACTCTTCATGATTCATTTAATGGAAAATAAACTTGACCAACTGAAATGATTCAAAACCTATTTTTGCACCCTGTCAAACTGATTATCGGTGGCAGCTCCAGGGGTGGAAATAATATTAAAATTGCTAGTGTACTCTGGTACAGTGGCACACGTAAAATCACTTGCCCTGATAAGTTTTCCACCATACCGGCCGTTTTCTTGTTGATTTTTTAAATAAACAACATAATTAGCATTGAAAAGTCAACTGGACATCAGTACAGTGTGATATACAAATTTGCATGCCCGACAGAAAAAAAACCTCTGGACTCGGACGTCGGGCAATGGGTTATTTCCACCCGAGCTCACAGCTTAAGATGGGCTGTACACTATGAATGACAGTGCATATTATAAGAGGAAATTAGGCTTTTGATCATAACATAGTTTGTGGGTTAGTTTAAGGGTCCAGGACAAATGAAGCTGAACTATTTTTGCAGTCTTGATGGTGTTTAGGAAATCCATCTCTCAGGTTTACAGGTTCTCATGATGTTAATTGATTTATCAAACAAGAAATTGAGAGTGAGTGAGTGAGTGAGTGAAAGTGTATGTGTGTTTGTGTGTGTAGAGAGACATATACATATATATATATATATATATATATATATATATATATATATATATATATATATATATATGTATATGTATATATATGTATATGTATATGTATATGTATATGTATATATATATATATATGTATGTATATGTATATGTATATGTGTGTATATATTTATTTATTTATTTATTTATTTATTTATTTATTTATTTATTTATTTATTTTATTTATTTATTTATTTATTTATTTATTTATTTATTTATTTATTTATTTATTTATTTATTTATTTATTTATTTATTTATACTACTCATGGACCAAAGTATTAAAAATATGACACAGCTTACTATCTGCAACTTTCATAATAGTTGATTGTCATGAACATACCTTTGAACAATATGGTTAAAATACACAACAGTTATATTTGTGTTACAAACAGTTTCAACACTGTTCCTAATCAGAGACTATTTATATCAGGCTTATTGTGACATGTTCTCTGGCCTAATATACTGTATGTGCTTCTCAAATACCATCGATTTTTCGGTTTCACAAAAGGCACATTAAAAACAAACTATGCTGTAATTATAAGCAAAGCCATACATGCAGAAGTTCAGCTCAATCAGTCAACAAACTGCATTTTTGAGATAATGTAAATGAAACCCTTACATGAATAACTTTAAGGTAAGGTACAGATTCTAGTATTTTTCTTGGGTTGAATCCCATCGGGGATTTGATGTGTGCTGGCAATTAGGTGACTCTGAAGGTGTGGGTTCAAATCCTGAAGTACTAGAATCTGTACTTATCTGACAAAGTGTAATCCCAAATATAGACATCTGTTACATTTGACCAATATCTAAATGGCATTGTGTATTCATATGTACATCTTATATCCCTGGAAAGGTGAAAAATACAAAATTGTCCGAACTTGGGTTACAAAGTTCATGCCCAAAAAGCACAAAACCAAGAAATTCAAAAGTTCCAAGACAGGAAGATTAGAGTATGATATACAATAAACTAATGTTATAATGAACTGAAAGCCACCACTAATGTAAGTTCGGAATAATGGTAGTTTGTTATGAATATTTCCAGTAATCTGCTAGTGCACCACACCATAGTGAGGGATACAATGACATATACTTGGTTTAAATACACATGCAGCTTAAATATGTGAACCAAACATCCTGAAGCTGAGGCTTCAATATTTGAATGCCACCCTCACAAATCCTGAATCTAGCACTGAATTATCATAATTAAATATTTAATAATGAATAGTGTTGGGAATTGGTTGAAATCTCACAATTGATGATTGCTTCATTACCAACGAACAATCATCGAAAAAAATTGGTTTGCATCATTTTTCAGATTTTCCTATCCAGGTTGTTATTGCAGATACTGGTAGGTATAAGATGATGCAACTTGCTACTTTAACGTGATGACTAATATATCATGACCATAAACTTCCTGGAGTCTTCAAGAAATATTCAGTCATGACTTTTCAGATAGTGAAGTGATTTTTCTAAAAATTAAACAAGTTTGCAGGCCCCAACAACTTCAAAGATATGTTCCATCGTCAAGTGTTTCAAAGACTAAAACAGCAGTTCCAAAATCGTTTGTGTTCGATTATGAGAAAATGTGATCTATTGCTTGGTCGTTCAGATACTGCGACCAATCTTCGATTATTTCAATTAATCGGAACACCACTAATAATGAAATATTACATAAATCCACAACAATAAGATTATTATGTTCACAGCATGTCTGAAAAGAGGAAATTTGGCTTTTCCCATCAAATGACATTTTTATTTGAGTATCTCCACAAGTGACCAGATAAATCTGATCTGCGTTCACAGATATCTGATATAGATCTCAATGAAACTCCTCATGCATAACCCAGGTGCTGGATACCACTGACATATTTACCTTACACCTTATGACTACAAGGTCTGTATATATTATATGCTTACTGAGTGAGGGAGTGTTGGGAACTGTTCACTATACACGCTGTATACAAATGGGAATCTATGTGGGTTTACAAATACCAGGTTACATAGAAACCAAGTCTTTGATTGTGCGTGCTGTTTTCTTGTAGTTGTACAACCAACCATGACTGAAACTGTTTTCAGGTCACGAAATGAGAATAAAATTTTATTTGAAAGATAATATAGTGAGTGAGTTAAGATTTTAAGTCGCATCACCAATATTGCAACCATATCATAAAGATCAGATCTGGCTTTTCTTCAGATATCATGTTTATCATATCTTGTGATATAAAGTTGACAAATATTCTTAGATCAGCTGATTAGACAAACATGTCATGTGCCTATACCCAACATTCTAAGGCTGTCTACTGATGAAACTGTGTTCAAAATAAGTGTTGGTTTTGTGTTTGATATTGAGATGAAATGTGAATTTAATTATTCCTGCAGATTATAATTTAATTATTGCAAAGGATTCCTATTTCTGAATCTTAATGCTTACCCAGTTTCTATCTGTAACCGAAAGAGAATTGTAATTTTAACACATTGTAATGGAACTTACGTGGCGCTTTTTTGCAAAACAAATCCACTCAAGAAAAGTTATAGAGCTAAAACACCTTGAGAGATAAGCAGATCTAGGGAAAGCATGCAGGGTTGTACAAACACACACACTCTCACACAGAGACACGCTGAAACACTCACAGAGGAACACACAAAAAAACCATACAGACACTGAAACACACTCTCACACAGACACTCTCACGCAGAGACACGCTGAAACACACACAGAGGAACACCAAAAGAACCCATACAGACACTGAAACACACTCTCACACAGACACACTCTCACACAGGGACACACTGAAACACACACAGAGTAACACCCAAAAAACCCATACAGACACTGAAACAAACTCTCACACAGACACACTCTCACACTGAAACACACACAGAGGAACACCAAAAAAACCATACAGACACTGAAACACTCTCACACAGACACACTGAAACACCAAACAAACCATACAGACACTGAAACACTCTCACACAGACACACTCTCACACAGTGACACACTGAAACACTCACAGAGGAACACCAAAAAAAACATACAGACACTGAAACACACTCTCACACAGACACTCTCACGCAGAGACACGCTGAAACACACAGAGAGGAACACCAAAAGAACCCATACAGACACTGAAACACACTCTCACACAGACACACTCTCACACAGGGACACACTGAAACACACAGAGTAACACCCAAAAAAACCATACAGACACTGAAACACTCTCACACAGACACACTCTCACACAGGGACACACTGAAACACACACAGAGGAACACCCAAAAAACCCATACAGACACTGAACCACTCTCACACAGACACTCTCACACAGACACATCGAAACACTCACATCGAAACACACACACCTCACACAGAGAGAGAGAGAAGAGAGAGAGAGACAGACACACCAAACACACACAGACACATCGAAACACACACAGACACACCAAAACACACACAGACACATCAAAACACACAGAGAGACACACCAAAATACACACACACAGGGAACAGAAATACTCTCTGTGAAAAACATAGAAAATCACTTAGTGATATATTTTAATAATAAAACTTAATAAAGGTTACTTTTCAGTGCCACTAAAGCTAATCATTGGCAACAGTCGTCAGTCTATAAGCATAAGCATCAGCATGATCAGTCACATTGGAATTCTATGGACTGTTCAAAACTAACAGGTGCGTGATGCGTATCGTGAATGGGATAAAATAGAGATCGAATCTCCCCTTAAACTCTCACAACATGTTACAACATACTTGACTGACCTGGGTCACACTATTGCCGACATTTTTTAAACACTGTTAACAATACTCGCACGGATTCGACGCACATTAGAGCTGGGGGTATTCGCTCCTGTGTGATAAGTCCTATATTTACATAACTGTTCCACAAATAGACTGATACATGTTTCACTGCCTGTACTTAACCTGTTTATAACTCCCAAAGTCTAAGACACACATTCCTGTGACAGACATATATACATTCCTTTCACTGCCATCGAATAAGGAGCATGCTTATCACACTCACAGAACCTGCCTGAAAACTCCTCAACCGTAACCCCCAGTGCTGAATAAAGTAAACAGTTATTAGTTGATAGATCTTATTACAAGATCTGTATATATGTATACTAGTCGACTGAGAAAAAAGGTTGTGCGATGCTCGACACTCGCGACATCTACAGATTCGAATCTATAAGTAGTAGTATAACTATGAGAATACTTATACATTATTTACCTGAGTTGGTGGGCCACAACGTACTGTCCAAGTCTTAACTGACACTTGCTGTGTCATCTGACCTACTTACTCACAGACCCCGCGCCGGGGAATAGCAAATACTGTTTACGGAAACACGGATCACGTGACTTCTTATTTCAATCGGCACTTACGGCGAATGTGGGGCCTTGTCTCGGCGCGGCAGACCCGGGGATACACTGAGCGCTGCTCTGCCAGGAATTCGAACTGTTGCTCTATCTTTATTCAGGTTGTGAACAATTTAAAGCAGTACAATTCGGATGTTTGTTAGAACTGAATATATATGTATACCTTGTCAACGATCTGAATATTTGAATGTCGCACAGTATTTGTGCTAGTTCAGGCAATTAATATAACAACCGTGTTCAATTCAATTATCTATTGTAAGCCCATATACGTTTGGGTACATTCCATTCCAATGGAGATTGTTGTATTACATTGTGTTCTGTTAAATATTGTATGATGGAAATACATACAATTTGCGAAGTACGGATATTAATTTTATTGATAAATTGCAAGGGTTACCACTGCCATGATTTGCTAACCAAGCAATGGGTTGGGGTATTCTAACTTTTAGGTTTTTGGAAAATATATATCAGGCCACGCCCGCTATCATTCCTGATTGGGTTTTTAATAGGGTGGAATCGTGAAGATCCAGGTTAGAATTGGTCTTCAGCAACACACGTTTGTCGTAAGAGGCGACTAATGGGATCGGATGGCCAGTCTCGCTGCCTTTGGTGACACATTGTATCCCAGTTGTGTAGACTGATGCTCATTTTGTTTATCACTGGATTGTCTGGTCCTGACTCCAATATTTCCTGACCGCCGCCATATAGCTGGATTATTGCTGAGTGCGGCGTAAAACAACAAGCAAACACAAAAATTGTATATAGTGTGCAGGACTTGCGTTGTGTCATGACGCTATGAGTTAACGTTAAACAGCGTGTTAACTTCAGATTATTGTATGTGAATGAGTTTTACGCCGCTTTTAGCAATATTCCAGCAATATCACAACGGGGAACACCAGAAATGGGCTTCAGACAATATATCCATGTGGTGAATCGAATCGGGACTTCGGTGTGATGAGAAAAAGCTTTAACCACTGGGCTACCCCATCGCCCATTATTGTATATTATAGCACAGAAACAGCGATTCTTTTAAACCATCAGTACGTACACTTAATTTATAATGTATTGCCGGAGTTCATGTCATCATGTGTGTGTCTATATATATGTGTGTACCAAAGGAAATCCGGGTAGGACATATAGGCCCAGAGCAAGCCTTGCTTGTCCTAAGAGGAAACTTACTGGATAAGGTGGTCACACCGGGGATTTGGTTGATTCAGTTACGTGGCCTGATCACTGGATTGACTGGTCCAAACCCGAAGTAATGCTTGGCTTCTTTCGTAATATTATTTCACTCGCATTATGTACTATCCCCCAAGTTATCGTGGCTATATCGAATCGAATGAGCGGCTAATTAGCCAGGGTTAATGGATCAGCGGATCCTGGCACATATAGGGGACTCAATTTAGCACAAAGGTATTCTAATATCGGCAACTTCCACGCCACATCGAGGTACTATTGTCATTGTGATAATTCGCGATACAAATAGTTGTTGGTCCATTTACATGAAGATAGCGTGTAAATATTCGAGTCTGGACCAGATAATCCACATACTGACATATAACAACCAATAGCCACGGTTGCCATCTATCGCCTTACACGACAAGAATGTACCTTTACACATCGTAGGAATTACTCTTCCTTAAAATCGTCTTATGGGACTAAACTATACATCACCCACTTAACAAATAAATCACTTATATATAGGTCTTTTGTACATTTAGGGTAACACTTCGTAATTGTGATGTTAATATTCTCTGTAATTCCAAACGGCCGCGAATAGCTATAAAATAGCTGGTGCGGCGTAAAGCAATATTCATTCATTCCAAAACTCACAATAAGTTAATCCTATCATTGCTACTTTTGTTCGTTGTGCGTACATACAGACAAAACATAAAAACGCATAATCAGCTTTATATAATGACAATCAATACGCATCCTACATGATGAGTTTTGTGTTTACATCGCAACACATGGAATGAGATTTCGACCCGAATGACGATAATGTCGTTTTATATCAACTCATGCCTGAATACCCTGAAAATTGCAGTTTGTGGCCATTAAAAATACTTTAAAAACTCGAATATGCGTTTCAAATTGTTTCCCTGTCGGTTCGGTAGATGCTATCACATGTGTTGAAAGTTCTATTGCTATATACTATATACCGGCAATTATCTTTCAGACTTTCGATTTTCTGTGTCAAATTACATATTTCAATTTGAAAATAGGTAACCGACCTTTTTTAATATCTGCATGAACTGCAACAGTAATTACCTATATCATACAGCGGCAACAGATGTTTCTCATCGTAAAATAAAACAGAGGCACCATGATTATTCATCATTTCATCAGGTTAATAAAACAATTAAAAACAATACCATTGATTCCAGGTAAATAATATCGCGACTTTTCATGCGTACGGTCGTCGCTGTAGCGAGCGATGCTGCTTTGAATTTTCCATCTGATTTTCATATGTATTTATAGATATATTCATGATACAGATCAAGCACGATGCCACGCGAGTATTTGAGATTATTTACTGCATGCAATTTTCTTGCATGTATACAAGTATTCATTATACACTGTATATGTATGTAAATGTGATTTCCAACATGTGCTGCAGGCTATATATATGAAGTACGTGTGTATTTACACAGTTTCACCACATAGAATATGAGTTTGTTATATGGAACTTTTTATGCCAAGCACACCTTGAGTAAATCACACAATGTGTGTTCTCATATAGGCATGCAAATCATGTGTATATTTATGTAGGCGTATAAAATTAAACCATACGTATGCTCATGCAAATTCTTCAGCAACCCATGCCGGTCGCAAGAGGCGAGTTACAAGATTGGGTTGCCAGGGCTGTTGACATGGTTGATGCATGTCGTCGTATTCCAGCTACGTAGATCGATGTTCATGCTGTTGATTGTCTGGTCCATACTCCAATATTTACAAACGGTCGCCATAGAGCTGGAATATTACGGCGTTAAACAACAAACAAACAAAACAAACAGAATTAGTACAGCACTCTCACATCACCAATAGTGACATATGAGTCCCCCAATCATTCCTTGCGTCATTGAAACAACTAAGATATAAACAGAAGATCTTGTCTACATATTCTTATATCCTTCCTTAATACTCCAACTTCTAAATGCCCCTCAAAGACACCGAGATATTGTCAACGCGTATATGTATGTCGACAGGGAACCTAGCGCAGAATTAAGAGGAAGAATACGTTGGGTCCAGACATCTTCAGTTGGTTGTACAATACACAAATTATTATTGTTGATGGAGAAATAAGTCGAGCGGTGATTCCAACTCTATGACTAGACAAGTCCATCAAGCAGGTGTAACAAGCTCACGACTGTAAATACAGGGGCAGTCGGAATACCAGACTACAGATGTAAATATATATATAGAAAACAATGGACAAGGATATAACAATGTACAGACAAAGAGACTATGGCATTGCCTTGGACTTATTGGTGTGATGGCAGACACGACCAAGCGGATAATCTATTTAGGCTATATATGCAATAATATAAACTGTTTTGACATATTTACAGCATATTTAGTAGTCGAGATGAAACGGGTACGTGATTTAGTTCAAAAGCTATAATCTTTAAAGATAATACGTTGGCAAAACAGAGTCACCCAGTGACAATTTTACAACCACTTTAGTTAATATAAGGCTCGGTTAAAACGTGCCACGAAATAACCAGTTCGTGACAGTACTCGATATATATAGTTATACACATACAATTGTGCATACCGGTATTCGGATACTAAACGCATATATTAAATCATAGTTAGAGTACTCGCACAAAGGAGTGGACCCCGTTCCAAAAGGCGATCTCAGCTCTACCACGAACGTAGCCCAATGTTAAAGTCGTTACGACCACCAGCGCTAAGATCGCTCTGTGACAATATGCCCTGAACCTTTATCTATTATATGGCTAGTCTGTCTTACTGTTCCTGAACCATAACTTATTGTTTTCTCTTCCACTAAGCTTTGTACTAAGCCCTCTCTGTAATGCACAAGCTCTTAATAAAGCAGTCTACATTTTCCTCTTTATTCCGCCTACTTGGGTCTCCTTTTCGTTTCAAAGGGAGTTTTTTGTTCTATCAATCAAAATTATATATGTTCAGATGAGGCGTAAGCCTACTCCAAGGCGTGTATTGACTGTTTGATCTGCATCGATCGCGACTTCTAGAAGCATTACACTGATCACCTCCCTTTGTTGTCAAACAAGAAGTTTTAATTCCTCAAGTGACATTATAAAGTTGATACTCTCATGAGTGGTGCACATAAACATGTTATTTCATAATAATAGATCAATGTTGTAGTTTATAGTGATCCTCTTTATCTAACCCTGAAACCTGTAGTTTCAATGAGACAGGCTGAAAGTAGTTGCAACATAAAGTGTCATTAACCTTCAATGAAATATCGATTTCATATTTTCATCTATATAATGTTTCATTTCTTAATGCATAATAAATTAGCATGTTACTCTGACTGGTGCAGCTATAGCTGTACATGTAGGCGTGAAGGTACGATGTGCTGTAGGCGACTGGAGACGACATCGCGAGGAGTTACTTGAGTAAGATGACCTGCAGATTATGTCTAGTTGTAAATACTAATTATGACTTAGCATTACCAATCACACGATGTCGACTAATTCACCCATAACCTATCCAATCCACCCAAACACCCCATTCAATCCACCCTCCAACCACCCTTTCAATACGACCCTACCACCAATCAAATCTACCCTCCGACCACCCACCCAATAAACCCTTCTAATGCGCCCTTAGTGCCCATCCAGTCCACCCTCCAAATACCCTTTTAATGAATAACCGCCCATCAGATCCATCCTCCAACCACCCTTCTAATGCGCCCTAACTGCAAATCCAATTAACCCTCCAAACACCCTTCTAATGAGCCCCAACCGACCAACCAATCCACCCTCCAAACACCCTTCTAAACCGACCAGCCAATCCATCCTCCAACGACCCTTCTAATGCGCCTCAACCGACCAGCCAATCCATCCTCCAAACACCCTTCTAATGCTCCCTAACTGCCCAGCCAATCTCTCCTGTAACCACCATTCTAATGTACACCACCCGACCAGCCAATCTCTCCTGTAACCACCATTCTAATGTACACCACCCGACCAGCCAATCCACCCTCCTACCATCTAACCAATCCACAATCAAACATCCATCAATCTAAGCTGCCCACGTTTCTGAAACTAGATGTATTAAATGATTGAGATGAACATCTTGGACCTCTACATCACTGATGCTACAACTGGTTGAATGCTGACAATGGCAGAGTAAATTCAATCAGCTGTGACATACAGTTACACGTGACTTTATTGTTCGTTAACGCAACACCGCGCGTACAATTGTATAATTTTACATACTCGTGCTGCATAAATAAGTTGGACATTTATGAGATTCCTGCTATAATTACTTACAATGGTGTACACCGGTTGGCAGTTGTTAAATCAAATCGGTGTATTTCGCCCTGATAAAAATAGGCGCCATTTGCAGAATCGTATCGCAAACATGCAGTCTTGTATGATTTCTACTTAAAACCTGTAGTTATATATATAAACAAATATATTTTACCAGTTGCTTCGTTGTTTACATTGTTTTGTCATCGCCACCAACGGCAGGCAGTAGCAAGTTAAGGATTAAGGATACGAAATGATGAAAACAGGAGCGTAGCAAGCCATATTTTTCGTGTAAGCCTGATAGGTTTCAAAGCTTTATATTTAGATAGTATTGAGGGCTTGCCATACCTTTTTCGTAACAATCATGTGTAAGCCCGGGCTTTTTCTATAACGGTAGCTGAATGGGTTTTTAAAGAATCCCGAATGTAAAGGCTATGGACATGGGCAGATAGTCACATGTATATATAACAACCAGCTCAACAACAAAAATGTACCTATATGTTCGTCAACTGTGTCGGGAAGGAGTGGTGTGACATGAGCCCCTATGTTAAATTATCACTTATTGAGCAACGTGAAGGTGGCGCTACACAACGCCGCTTCCCACGCTGCAGTGCCCCACCCATTTAAAGCAGGACAGCAGGGTGCAATTACCTCACCTGGGGCTAGCCATAATTACAGGTGGGGGAGAACTCCTACCCCCGGGCTAGCTGCAATTAAGTTTCATGGCTATGTTTATCATTGCCGCTCATGCTCTGGTAATGGACCTTGGTAAAGTGTATATACGCCGCCCCCAAAAAGCTAACGATCGACTGTCTCCTGTATCTCACCCTTACCAACAGTCATATATTTATGTACATAAGTAAATAGAGCACTGCTTACGTACAGGCAATACAGGCCGCCTAGTTTAAATAGAATTTACTACAGGGACAGATTCAAGATTACGGATGAAGTTTATGTTACCTCTCTGCCCAAATATAATTCATATCATGTTTAACACCGTGTATGTCCGCTGTAGAATGAGAGCAAAGGGTTATAGGTCGGTAAATAACAAATATATAATCGGAGTATTACATCACGATAACCGGTTAATCGGGTTATCCTCGAACAAGGGTGTGTTACACCTAACTGACTGTGATCACCAGTAATATGACATCTGCCTGTCCAACCACTAACTCCATAATTAGACATCTGCTGATAATTCTATAATTAAACATATCATTGACATTACTTGTCATATCTAACAATCGCAGCACTTGTTTCTAATCTCACCTGGGTGGTTAGTTCCTTCAGCGAATGTATGCCTTCTGTGCTCGGGATCAATAATTTCCACGAGGTGTCTCTCTACGGATGTCAACAACGACTGGACTTAACTCGTCCTGCGACCACGCCTCTTTTCCAAGTCGCAGAGGATGGCGGGAGTTGTGGTGTGTCACTCTGACAACACACACTTGTCTCAGTGAATGGATCTGTACAGTGAGACTTGAGCAATACACGCTGTGGTGTGTCCATTCACGTGTGACGAGTTGACGCGCTGGGCATTATACTTTAATGTGTCCGCCTTTCAGTATCGTATGGCTTTGAGATAAGGTTACAGGGTCCGTGTTACAGGTCTCATATGAAAGCATGTAACATTATTGGGATTCAGAATGACGTAGATTTGAGTTTACAAGTCATGAAAGGAACTAAGGAGGTATTCGTTTAAAAAAAGTTTCAGTATACACGTACATGTGCACTTGTCACGATCAAAACACTTACCAAAATATTTACGGTTTTTTTTTTCTCTGCCAGTGCTGTATTCAAATATTGTCACTCTACTTATCTCGAACTAGATGGAAGTGTAAATTCATTATTCCAAGAGCATCACTGCCGGCGTTGTGTATCTCTGGCAATCCGTTTGTCTGGAACTACGGACAACAATCGCTGATTATTCGCTAAAACGTGTGATTCCTAACTGTCTGTCTGTCACTTTTATCTGTCTACATAATCTCTGTATTCAATGGATTTTGTTGTTTGAGACGAACAGTTCGATATTGGACAGTCCGTATACAGTGAGTGAGTGAGTGAGTGAGTTTAGTTTTACGCCGCACTCAGCAATATTCTAGCTATATGGCGGCGGTCTGTAAATAATCGAGTCTCGAACAGACAATCCAGTGATCAAGAGCATGAGCATCGATCTACACAACTGGGAACCGATGACATGTGTCAACCAAGTCAGCGAGCGTAACAACCCGATCCAGTTAGTCGCCTCTTACAAGCATGGGTTACTAATCAATTCTATTTCTATCCCGGATCTTGACGGGTCTCCTCATACAGAGAACTTTATAGTGCATGAGACTACAGCACATTTACCAATGAAAAGGGCGCCTTAAGGTAACATTAAAGCAATGTTACAACAGAAGTAAAACAATAGAAGAACCCACGAAACGATTGTCTAAACTGACTGTGTATTGCTAAAAGCGGCGTAAAACTAAACTCAGTCAGTCAGTCAGTCAGCTAAACTAGACTGTGGAGTGTTCCATGTGCACAGCTATATGACGGTGTAGTGTAAATAATCAAAAACCAGTCTGACATGTGACTGGTAATATGAGCGAAATGCAAAGAGACTCGTACCCAGTTCCATGCGGCCAGCATGGCACCTCTGCCATAGATTTGTCACGTCTTACTCAGCCCATTCAAGATATTGTGTATGTTTCAATGTGTTTTATTTTTGACGTGGTTACACTTATAGATAAAATAGTAAACTTGAAGTGAGAAAATATACTAAAAGGTGAAGACCCATTTGCGTTGTTATTCCTCATTTACATTGGTTGTACGACTTTACGTGCTGACATCGAAGACTACGGAAAGCTAGACATGGAGTCACTTGTATGTATGCATATAGATTGTCATGCTCAACGTTCGTTTACAAACAAGAAAAGAGAAAGTCCTGTCCTGCGTTATGCAAATTGGCCTGGCGCTTTGACGTCTTTGCTAAGTCATCACGGCTACCATGGGGCACCATGGTACACAATCACCCAAATCACCGAGCCTAATCTGTCTCACAGTCCCTGAACTACATTAGGGACCATTCATTATTTATGGCTGGGGGCGGGAAGGGGTAGGGTGGGTTTTGGTTTTGGTTTTTATGGAGAAGCATGTACAATGTGAATGCCCCCAAAAAAAAAAAAAGAAAAAAAAAGAAAAAAATAATGAACAAAGTAAGACACAACCCCACCCCAACCCGGCATGTCATGAGCAAAATCATTGACCCCTCTTTCCATAATATTTAGGCATAAAACCTTATATTATAATGTACAAAATACAAAATTGCTGACCCCCTAGTTAAAATTGATCAACACACCCCACCTTCTGAGAACAAATTGAGTGAATCCCCCACCACACGCACATTAACATAGTATACACCAAACCTTGCCACCCGAGTTGAGGACCTGTGTTAAGTGGAGTCTGGGAGGTCACCAATACATACACAGCTAAAGGAGCAAGCCTAGACAAACACTTAGTACCCGAAAACATATCATTTTATGGGATCTTTCTTTTCGTAAATCTAAAGGAGCAAGCGTGAGATGGGAGTTATCTGAACTTGAGGAAAATATTGCCTTGTTTCCTTTCTGGCTTTTGCATTAGTGAAAAGGCGGGGCTGAATGATAAGAGACAAACTAGGAACAAGCCAAGATCAGATTAAATTGATTCTTTGTCCCACATGGGCTCGTCGGCCCACGAAACTGAACCTTAGCCTCGCTGTGAGTGTCATGTCGATGACTGGTGTGCTGCGAGACGGGGTGAAACACTCCACATGCACATAGGTTATGTGATGACCTGTGTCAACAGAACTTTAAATATAGACATGGGCAGCTGGCTATACACTCACACACACGTTGATAAAGTGCTACGTCATGGCTGAGAAGTACATGTACTTTAAGAAGAGACTAAGCCTGTACAGCTCAATTCCGCCTCAGCCTCAGGAATTGTTTTTCAGAGGAGAGTGGAGAAATGGGGTTTAACGTCGTACTTGAGAATATTTCGCTCTTATGACGACGTGCATTCGTGTGTATGACTGCTTGTACTAGCGAGGACGAAATTACTTGCTTGTACTAGCCTAGACCTAAGCTGGTTTTATAGTGCTTGCCCACTGAGATACCATGCCGCAGTTAAAGGGCCACTGATCCAGAGCGATTAATGTTTCCAGACAACAGTCTAATTACGAAACCTAGCTGCAAATTGGTCAGCCCCTGCTCCCTCGACCGTGACGGACACGTGGACTGGGCTGCTGTCAACTGCGGCAGAATTTCTTCAACCTAATCAGTGGGACATTAGGAAGGGGTCTTCTCGTTCACCCAGCAGCTTAGGGGATTACTAGTTATGCTAAAAAACAAAAGGTGCTGGGTAATAAGGGTGGATGCCCATAAGATGCCGTTATTTGAAAATAGCCCCTACAGTTCTTGTCTGATTGTAATAAAGTATCCCAGGCAGTGTAGGCTTTTTCAGATTTTCAAATGTTTGGATGGTATAGTGACTGATCCAATTTGATCCTATTTCTGTGTTTTTATCTCGATATTTAATCATGTAAAAATATGATGTCTATTACATATGCTATGATATCAAAAACACACATTTGATACATTTGAATCCATAAACTAAACAACCCCAATTTGCCATTGCTAAATGAAATCTGAAATCTGAAATTTTACTTAGGTACTTAGGTATATACAGGTTTTAACGAAGTACAGAGCAAATGCTTATATATATTTCTTATGCAACAATGAAGTTCCATCCGTTCGTATCCTTAAAACAGTGTCAGCCCATAAGTTTTTTTTCAGACAATCAAACTTGCATGCAATACAGCGATTACTACTCTCTTGCTGTAACCCTTGTTTGGTGGTAAACCTACACGTTATTTGTCATCATTCACTTGATGGTCAGTTAATGAATTTATAACAGGTATAATTAGTGATAACACAACTCAGATTACCCGACAAAGGTTCCCATTTGGCATTTCTTGTGTCTGGAGTAAATACTCATCATTAGAAATTGAGGTCTGATGTGGCAAAAGTATTACATCTAATGTAATATGCGCATGGAAGTGCAGCAAGAGGAATTGGTTGTATCCCATCACCCCTACATCCCAGTACCCCTACAATTAGTTAAAACAACACACAGCATTTACCTGTCTGGCATAATGAACTTACCCATGGGAGCGATTAAAGTGTTGTGTATACAACTTAGAAAGGATTAAGGTGTTCTTGGTTAGAGAAAGTTTGATAAGATGAAATGAAGTAAATGTTGAAATTGACACTGAGATGAGACAAGTAATTTGAGATGACTTAGTATAGTAAAGTGTTGTGTATACAAATTAGAAATGATTAAGGTGTTCTTGGTTAGAGAAAGTTTGTTAAGATGAAATGAAGTAAATGTTGAAATTGACACTGAGATGAGACAAGTAATTTAAGATGACTTAGCATAGTATATAAATGTTGGAAACAAACTAACATGACATCAACATGGCTGGTCTTCGCAATGTTGAGTTTGTTATGTCACGGAGAGGTAGCACCCAAGTCCTATTTGGGGGTTATCTACACACTAAGAATGTCGAGAGACAGTCTTGTGTACACTGGAAGTGTGTCCAGTCAACTTGCAGAACTAGCCAGAAGGTCCGGTTTTTCAGCAAACTGAGGAAGAGAGCGAGGGAGGAGTCAACATCGATGCACACCCTCTACAACAACGAGATTACGAACTTGGACGATGATAAGATACCATTGATGCCATCCTTCCCGACCATGAGCAGTGCTATGTACCGCCATCGACAGAAGACAATTCCTGTTTTGCCGCAGACGAGATCGGAAGAGAACCTTCAAGATTCCTGGACGCAGACAGCAGATGGTTGACCCCTCCTCCTGTTTTCAGATGGTGATGACGATAAGATCCTGGCATTTGGCACCATGGATAGTCTTCAGGCCTTGCAGTCTTCTGAAGTCATCTATATGGATGGAACCTTTACTGCCTGCCCTGGTCTGTGGAATCAAGTGTACATCCTACATGCAAGATGTGGAACCACAACCTATCCCCTCACCTTCACCTTACTCCCCGACCGTCAGACTGAGACCTACTCCAGACTCTTCAGACTCATCAAGAATGAAGTTCGGCAGAGACTTAACCGGCCGCTTGCCCCATCCTGTGTCCAGACAAAACTTAACATTAAAAAGTTAACATGACCTGCTGCTCATATTCATGTCACGGCCGGGAAGATATCTGTGTATTATATTCATTTATTTGTGTACTTAAATCCATAAAATAAAACATTAAATCTTGTGTTCAGGTGTTTGGGCTAGTCCATTGCCCAGGTAACAAGGAACAGGAAGGGGATTAGCATTGCATTGGATAAGCATTGTTATTTAATGGGATGTAGGGGTTATGGGAGGATACCGAGGAATTATCAGCTGAGTTTAAAAAAATCAAAAAAATCAAAGGATTAACCGATAATACGCTGATTGATTAATTGCTCTTATCCTGCACAGCGGATTTGTCAAAAGGTAGTGTTTATGGATGTATATTTAATAATCTATACTGAATACACCCTGTCGTAAAGTCTCTTTGTAAAAACAACGTCCTTCCTTCAAAGGATTAACCGCCAATACATTGATTGATTGCTCATTATTGGCTAACTAAATTACTTTTTTAAAGAATGGCGGATAATAGGATAATACCAATGTGAAAAACCTGAAACGATAGGTCACTTTTTCGCATATTAGACTGCTAAAAGACACATGACATGGAACAGGATTCTTTGTCAGCTGCAGATGAATGGCATCTCATTCCTTTATGTGGATATTGATGGATATTTCCCCGAACAACGTAATAGCGTGATATCGTTGCTATAACTTTAGTCTGTTTTAAATTTTAATATTTGCATTTTGTTTAATTTGTTTGTTATGGCATTCAACAGAATCATTAGTTTTTGCCGTGAAGTGTAATGAAACAGACAACATACACTAGGTCGCACTAAGGGCGTGTGTGTGAAATATTCAAGGTCAAACTATTTCTTAAATCAAATTCTACATGCATTTACGTTAACCTTTTATAAAGTCAACATTAGTATGAAATCAAAATTTTACATCAAAATCAGCATTTTTATCAAAGTGACTATTTATCATAAGAAACCAAATTATTCATCACTTGCAGTCTGCATAAATTTACAACAAAATCAAGATTATCGAGTAAAAAAGATTTCATCTTCGTTGATCAGTCTATACCTATACTATCAGTTGCGCATGAGGGTGGCGCAGCAAAGGTAATGAACCAGTCATGAATTCTGGGATATCATCCGGGTACTCACGGGAGAAAAAATAACAAAAGCAACAACCAGTCCACGGAATTTGCTCTGCATCAGTGGCCTTTTAAGCAGGAATACCCCACTCAGACACATTATACTGGCTCAGAGCCGACCAGTCCTTGTTGTACCCATTCATGCTGAGCGCCAGGCAGGGACCAACAAGTAGCATAACTTATATTCTAATTCAACTTAGCATGTAACACGAGTTCTGATTGGTCAATGCTATAAATTTCCGACCGTATAATCAGCATATACGGCCGCAATTTGAAAACCGATTCATCGAAACCTTTGAATGCATCCCTACACTATTGAGGTAACGCTGTTTCGCAGGACATTGTCATTTGCAGAAGCCATTGGTCAATTAACTCCCCTATCCAGCTAAAATGGGTGGAATTTGTGTTAAAAAAGACAAAACAGTATCTTAAATTTAATTTTAAGTTCAAACAACTTACTCGCAACGGGCTGTTGACCCAACACTGTTAGATCATGAAACAAGGTTTACGCGTCGCCGATATAACTAAATTTGCGGCTATATAACCACCGGTATACGTCCCCAATTCGTCAAACACAGTACAGTTATCCCCTAACTTAACGTCTTTTGGTATGACGTGGTCGGGGATAGAACTCGCGACCTTCCGCTCTCCGGGCGGACGCTCTTACCAATGCAGTTGGGATACGATAACATGTGTCAACCAAGTCAGCGAGCCTGATACACATTGTCGCCACACAAAAGTCCTATTCGTCAGTAATTATATAAACTCACAAAAGTCAAATCTATCGAGTTCTCATTCTATCTCGTGATTTTTGTTGCGTGCGTCATGTCATCTCGCGATGTAATTAATCATTTTATACCACTATTAGGCAGAGTAGATTATACTGGGACATTTCTTGCCAGAAACATTTACGATTTCTTCTTTGAGCGGCATTTTAGAAGTGCGGACGCACAATATTAAACAAACTTCATGGATAAACTTCTTTATTTCGTGAGTGCGACGTTTCGATACACATGCTTGTACCGTTGTCAAGCAGGAATGTTACTTGAACATACACATTCAGTATATTTATATACATTCCCTCCTCTTCATGTTACATTTCTGCTTGACAACGGTACAAGAATCTGTATCGAAACGTCGCACCGGACTGGTGTTATCCATAGAGTTTGTTCAACACTTGGTGTTATAGATGGCACCCTTTAAAGAAAATCTAGATTATTCTGAAGTGCAAAATGCATTTACTTTCGGAGTGCATCTTTTAACAGATGACATGAGATTGAATTTTCAGTCATACACCTTCACTGAGCCACCACCATAGGAGGGTCGGACTCCCATTCTTCATTGTCTGCGCTGTCCTACGGCATGGGTCACGGGGTTTCGTCTTGCTAGACTATTTTGGAATCAGCCATCACGGCCATTGGATCTCTTTCTTGGTTCCCCCCAGGTCTTGCAGCATCCTTTACATCACAAGTGGCTACTTGCTTCCTCACAAGTCGAGGAATAACCGTTTGGTGAATGTTTTAGATAGCACCGATGTGATGCATGCCAATTACCTGCCATCGTATATTTTCTGAAAGCTATTGCCCTATATATAGCAAAGTTTACTTTTAGTTCTTCTAAATCAGTTCAGAAAACAATGTTGAAATGTAACCTGAATGTACTTGATGCTTTCGCAGTTAGTAAACGTTATTTTGGGTGGCAAGTACAAGTGCACCCCAGTATGCTGGCGTATGCTCGCCCGTTTGGAACAAATTGCCTTTGATTTCAGCTGGTGCTTAATTAATGCTCATGTGTATATATCGCCATATTGCAAGCTGTCCGCAAGGGCCAATCAAGGCAGTACTGGTGACAACCTACACTACTTAACGGTGGTAAACCACTTCAGTCAGTCATGGCCACAAGCTAAACACACAGAAATACACCGATCTGGCGGCCTGCCGATAGTCACGCACTTAGTCGGATATTGATCACCTTCTTCGATGCAGCCGTGGCATATGGGCCTGTACAGGATGATATAGCTATATATCCCATCTCTTCTCCAAGTTCTATCCTTGATACCTGCGCTTTGAGCAACCGCAACGGATGGAAAATAGCGCAATATAAATGCACTTATTATTATAGTGCCGTCCAGTCTAAGTCAGTTATGATGGTTGATATGGACATTGAGCGCATGTTGTGAATACCCGCACTTACGTATCTGACATAGGAGTGAGTGAGTGAGTTTAGTTTTACGCCAAACTCCAGCTATATGGCGGCGGTCTGTAAATAGTCGAGTCTGGCCCAGACAATCCAGTGATCAACAGCATGAGCATTGATCTACGCAACTGGGGTACCATGACATGTGTCAACCAAGTCGGCGAGCCTGAACATCCGATCCCTTTAGTCGCCTCTTACGACAAACATTGGTTGCTGAAGATCAATTCTAACCCGGATCTTCACTGGTCGACATTGTAGGGGGTACGGGTGGCGCGGTAGTCTACGCTGTACTAAACTGTTTTTCTACTAGGTGCGACGTAATTTTCCTGATTATGTTTGTGAGTGAGTGAGTGAGTGAGTTTGGTTTTACGCCGCCTTTAGCAATATTCCAGCTATATCACGGCGGGGGACACCAGAAATGGGCTTCACACATTGTACCCATGTGGGGAGCGAACGCCTTAACCACTAGGCTACCCCACCGCCCCGATTATGTATGTAGGTTTGTCAGCGCTATACCGGTGCTCGCGGGTTTTACCGCAGTTGTAAACGTCCCAGACCAGCTCTATACCTCCCGATATGTTGTCTCATTGTGATATAAATAGAATACTTTTAACAGCGGCGTTAATCCTACTCACGCACTAACTGTGACGAACATATGGGTGATCTAATTCACGGGGCGGTGGGACAGCCTAGTGGTCAAGGCGTTCGCTTGTCATGCTGAAGATCCGGATTCGATTCCCCACATGGGTATAATGTATGAAGCCCATTTCTGGTGTCCCCCGCCGCGATATTGCTGGAATATTAAAGCGGCGTAAAACTAAAACTCACTCACTCACTGAACAATCAGAAACCCGGAAATTAAAAATCCCTTTAACACTCCTTAAAAAAATGCAATAGAGCTACCCAACTCACTGTTAAAGTATATCTCGAATCACTTGAGTGTAACACTGGCAGTAATTGAGTCTATTTGTTGAACGTCACAATATACCCCAACCTATTAACTTCTAATAATCTAATCATGTATTTCGGTACTTTTTAGAAATACTTATCTTTCAAATACAAAATCAACAGACAGCGTCTGTAAAAATTGTCAGTGCTAATTCACATCGGTTGTATGACTAGCTGCATTAATGAGAATCTGCTGATACACAATGGAAAGCGATCAATAAGTCTCTTTGTCACATGTAACATAACGGGTCCTGCATTGTTTACCGTAACAACAGTTCATCCTTGCTACATACCCATGCATACCCAGTTAATACGTGTATATGACCCTTAGAGACTACACCGCTGTTGACAGTTAACAGGGGGTGCAAACAGATGACCCCAGATGCACTTCTTTTCGTTGCTTTGTGTTTTGAGTTTTAAAATCGTGACTGTGTTGAGTCATTACAACCATGCATGCGGCGTTTAAGTTCGTGATCGTGACTTAGCAAAAACACCATTTCCTTCAGACACACACACACCCACACACCCACCCAAGTTGCACTATGATAACAGAAGTAGTCACCTGTGGAAGCGTATCAGTGCCACATGCAGTCTAAAACATCTCCGTAGAAGATAATTTCATCCACGTAGATGGTACTTATATACATGTATGTACATGTAAGCATATTTCGCCCACAGTCTAAATATCATCTCTGTAAGTACTTATATATGTACATGACGTTATATTCTACTTAGAACAATGTATCATTAACTATCGAATTATCGACTTTGGTAACCATAATGTCTCAAATAATCGACAATAGTATGATTTATGTGATGAAAGTATCTTCTACGCAGATATAAGTAACTTCGGCGTAGGTACATAGAAATGTCACTGACTCATTGCCGGGTACGTCAACAAGCAACTCAGTGTCTCATTCGGGTTCAAATCCCAGATTGAAACAAATTTTGATTATTGGTGCTCGCAAAAGTGGTGAGGTGAAATGGGGTTTAAGGTCGTACGTGAGAATATTTCGCTCATATGACAACGTGCATGCGTGTGTATGTGTAGCTGCTTGTACTAGCCCAGACTTAAGCTGGTTTTATAGTGCTAGCTCACTGAGATACCATGCCGCAGTTAAGCATGTATACCCCACACATTGTACTGACTCCGAGCCGACCAGTCCTTGTTATAGCCATTAATGTCGAGCGCCAGGCAGGGACCAACAAGTACCATATTATAAGGTCTTTTGGTACGACGCGGCCGTGGACAGAACCCGCGACCTTCCGCTCTCCGGGCGGACGCTCTAACCACTACACCGCAGAGGCGGTTCAAGTGCTCGTTGAATTGAAATGAAGTGGTAAAGAGTAAATATCATCTAAGTATTTCCGTCTTATAGTTATCTCACACACTGATATGAAACTGAAATACGGAGAGAGAAGTATAACTCCCCAAATCACTAAATGTATAATGAACATCGTCCCGTACAAGGAGGGATAGTCACAATTCACAACAAAGAGGGTCAATCACATTTAATACATGATGTATGGAGGCTGGGCTAAAGAGGGAGGGTGTGGTGTGAGTGCTGTAGCTTTGTTTTAAGGTTGGACAGTGGGCGCGGTGGCTGCTCCGGCAGGGTGTTCACGTGGGTACTGGTGTGTTTCTGGAGGTCAATGGTGACGCTGGAGATCCACGGTCGCCACGTGTGCTGTATCTTGTTGCCCTCTGAAACAAACACATAATAAATGAACCTATTCAAGAAGAAAACATGGCATGTTATTCGACAATACCATAACAGATGAAATAAGGATAAGAAGTGATGAAAACACTCACCTACAATCTTTTGCTCTGGAGTTATCAACCAATTTTTACCAGAGCTGTTTTATGAGTGAGTGCGTTTAGTTTTACGCTGCTTTTAGCAACACCCCAGCGGGGGACACCAGAAATGGGCTTCACGCATTGTAACCATGTGAAGAATCGATCCTATGTCTCCGGCGTAACGATCGAACGCTTTAACCACTAGACTACCCCAAGCCACCAACCCACTCTTTTATGTTTGGTCCAGATGATATTACTTCATTTTGGCATTAGCTACGCAGGGTTATGTTCCTTAGACTCTTAGCATAAAATTGTTGGTTCGCCTTGATTATGTTTGTAAGTTTGTTTTGCTTTCTCAGTCACTGTATGTGTAGCTGATGGATCTGTCCTGACCTGGGGTCGCACGACCACTGGCAACGAGGAGGTAGAAATCTTTGTTCAGGTCGTAAAATCGATCATCGCCCGACAGAACCTTCTTTCGTCGAAAGGAGCATTGGAAGATACCGTCCTTGTCCGAACCAGAAACTGGAGTCAGGCCAACCGGATACTGTCGAAACAAGGGAGATAACTAGTACATACACATTTTTATTGAATACGCTTGGTATGAAACTGGTCGACACTGAATAGGTAATTGAGTGAGAGAGTGATTGAGTGTAGTTTTACGCCGCACTCAGCAATATATATTCCAGCTATATTGCGGCGGTTTGTACATAACCGTGCCTGGACCAGACAATCCAGTGATCAACAGCATGAGCATCGAGCAATTGGGATACAATGACATGTGTCAACCAAGTCAGCGAGTGTGACCACCCGATCCCGTTAGTCGCCTCTTACCACAAGCATGGGTTACTGAAGATCGAATCTAACCCGGATCTTCACCGTGAATCGGAAACCTACTGGAGTCATGTCAGTAAGATGTTGTCCAGGCGAGGGATACAATCACTAAGTTATATTTATTCACTGTGCCTTCGCAGGATACGTGTAGTGTATAATTACGAACAACAAAAAGAGTTAGAAAAGATTCATCGACAACTGTTTCAATTATTCACTGCTACGTTGCGATGAAGATTAAACAATGATAAAACAGACTGACATATCTAAGAAAGTATACAGCTGATGGTTGGGGGTATTATTTTCCCCAAACAATGTAACTTTTTAAAAAGAGTTTTGACTGTGACTATACGTGTCGCCAAAACACCACACATAACCTTTACAATGTTGTGGGTAGGATATCATAACAATCGGGATTTTGTTGAATCGCACGTGCACGTTATGCAACGACAGAATGTAACACACTCGGTAGAGATTTTTAGTGGTGTAGCTGTTAAAGGCACATATCAAAATGCCAGAGGTCATCAGCAACGGAGCGAGGACGAGCCACTGGGATGTCGCACATGGGTGGTCCGACCAGCCATATTGCCAGAAGGCTATACAATTCAAGGCAGACCATCATCAGACAAATTACACGAATCAGCCAGACTGGCCAGACAACTGCCCGTCCCAAGACTGAAAGATCGGGAGTGACCACTCCGCAAGATGCCCATCACCGGAAAGTCACAGTGACGTCATCAGCATCAACAGCGTCAGCAGGAACACAGTGATGAGATGACTGCGTGCTGTCAACCATTCGGGGCATGTCATTCAACCGTCAACAGTTGGACGAGGGACTGGCAAACTCGCAACTGGGTACGGTATCTGTGGTGGTTTGGCAACACGTACACTTTTCAAAATATTTACGTTGTTTTATGGTACATAATCCCAAAGCACTTTCTGGCACCGGTGTGTACTTTCTTCTGTGTTTCAGTTTACTTTGCTTACTCTGCTATCTGCATGTACACTGCCAGTCCGTCTAGCTAGATATCATCACCATCCAACGTAAAGAAAATCATTGTACACCTTCAAAAGTTTACTTTCTAAAATATCATAGGTATTTTATGGTATTTAGTGGTGTACCTAAACGGTACAAATTAAAAACGATTTCTTCTACTGATAAGGGTTATTCTACTTTTATACTGTTACAGTGTATCTCCATATATATACATACATACATACATACATACATACATACATACATACATACATACATACATACATACATACATACATACATACGTACGTACGTACGTACGTACGTACGCACGCACGCACTTTTTAAAAACCTAAAAGGTGTATTAGGCTATTAGCATATTCATTCCCGCATGGCTTTAAGAAATCGTTTCGTATAAGTCTGATGTCGCTCGACTCGGGCCACTGCGCATGTACACGGATCCATCCCTAAAACTTTCTTTGTGCATCTAAAACGTGACTGTTATCACGACGTCAAAGAACATGACGATGCAAAACATCATTTTCTTCAGAATCTTGCAAGTCATCCCCAGTACATTGTAGTAAGCAGTGTGTTAGTGGTCGTGTAGCTATAGAACTGTAACTAGCGTGGTGACACGGCTACCCGTTACGCCCTGATAACGCTCTTACCAGTGACGTTGCTCATCGTGATATCCGCTATTGAGTATACGCTTCTTTATGTTCGTGAATGATGTGGAGTAGAATCTGTAGACATACACCTAGCCTCTAGACGAGAATACTTGAAGCTTTCAGTAATCGACCTGTTTTGAACAGATCCAGCGAAGTTGAGGCCCCTGATGCTGGTGTGAATCCGTCGTCTTTAAATGCAACTAAAACTATCTATCGTTGAGCAAAATGAATATTGAATCCTCTCTTTTACCTTCAGTCCAATGAACCCGCGAAGGTCTGCGTTAGAACTGGCCTTCAGTAACCCATGCTTGTCGTAAGAGGCGACTAACGGGATCGGGTGGTCAGGCTCTCTGACTTATTAGACACATGTCATCGGTTCCCAATTGCGCAGATCGATGCTCATGCTGTTGATCACTTGATTGTCTGGTCCAGACTCGATTATTTACAGACCGCCGCCATATAGCTGGAATATTGCAGACTGCGGCGTAAAACTATACTCACTCACTCACTCACTCACGATGACCTCTATTGAATTAACCCGACACCTTATCTCCAGGCAAGGCTATATGGAACGCAACGATAGATCTCCAGACAGTGTAATACAGAACCGAACGTCTTCGCTCCAGACAGTGTAACATAAAACCCAACGTTTTGGCTCCAGACAGTGTAACATAGAACCCAACGCCTTGGCTCCAGACAGTGTAACATAGAACCCAACGCCTGAACTCCAGACAGTGTAACATAGAACCCAACGCCTTAGCTCCAGACAATGTAACATAGAACCCAACGCCTTAGCTCCAGACAATGTAACATAGAACCCAACGTCTTAGCTCCAGACAGTGTAACATAGAACCCAACACCTTAGCTCCAGACAATGTAACACAGAACCCAACGTCTTAGCTCCAGACAGTGTAACATACATAGAACCCAAGCCTTAGCTCCAGACAGTGTATCATGTAACCCAACACCTTAGCTCCAGACAATGTAACATAGAACCCAACGTCTTAGCTCCAGACAGTGTAACATAGAACCCAACGCCTTAGCTCCAGAGCAGTGTAACATAGAACCCAACACCTTAGCTCCAGACAGTGTAACATAGAACCCAACGTCTTAGCTCCAGACAGTGTAACATAGAACCCAACGTCTTAGCTCCAGACAGTGTAACATAGAACCCAACGTCTTAGCTCCAGACAGTGTAACATAGAACCCAACGTCTTAGCTCCAGACAGTGTAACATAGAACCCAACGTCTTAGCTCCAGACAGTGTAACATAGAACCCAACGTCTTAGCTCCAGACAGTGTAACATATAACCCAACCCTCCAGACGTCTTAGCTCTCAGACAGTGTAACATAGAACCCAACAGTCTTAGCTCCAGACAGTGTAACATAGAACCCAACGTCTTAGCTCCAGACAGTGTAACATAGAACCCAACACCTTAGCTCCAGACAGTGTAACATAGAACCCAACGTCTTAGCTCCAGACAGTGTAACATAGAACCCAACGTCTTAGCTCCAGACAGTGTAACATAGAACCCAACGTCTTAGCTCCAGACAGTGTAACATAGAACCCAACACCTTAGCTCCAGACAGTGCTCCAGAACAACACCTTAGCTCCAGACAGTGTAACATAGAACCCAACACCTTAGCTCCAGACAGTGTAACATGTAACCCAACACCTTAGCTCCAGACAGTGTAACATAGAACCCAACGCCTTAGCTCCAGACAGTGTAACATAGAACCCAACGTCTTAGCTCCAGATAGTGTAGACCCAACGTCTTAGCTCCAGATAGTGTAACATAGAACCCAACGTCTTAGCTCCAGACAGTGTAACATAAAACCCAACACCTTAGCCCCAGACAGTGTGACATAGAACCCAAGCCTTAGCTCCAGACAGTGTATCATGTAACCCAACACCTTAGCTCCAGATAGTGTAACATAGAACCCAACGTCTTAGCTCCAGACAGTGTAACATAGAACCCAACGCCTTAGCTCCGGACAGTGTAACATAGAACCCAACGTCTTAGCTCCAGACAGTGTAACATAGAACCCAAAGTCATGGCTCCAGACACTGTAACATAGAACCCAACATCTTAGCTCCAGACAGTGTAACATAGAACCCAACGCCTTATCTCCAGACAGTGTAACATAGAACCCAACGCCTTAGCTCCAGACAGTGTGACACAGAACCCAACGCCTTAGCTCCAGAGAGTGTATCATGTAACCCAACATCTTAGCTCCAGACAGTGTATCATGTAACCCAACATCTTAGCTCCAGACAGTGTAACATAGAACCCAACGTCTTAGCTCCAGACAGAGTAACATAGAACCCAACGTCTTAGCTCCAGACAGTGTAACATAGAACCCAACGTCTTAGCTCCAGACAGTGTAACATAGAACCCAACGTCTTAGCTCCAGACAGTGTAACATAGAACCCAACGTCTTAGCTCCAGACAGTGTAACATAGAACCCAACGCCTTAGCTCCAGACAATGTAACATAGAACCCAACGTCTTAGCTCCAGACAGTGTAACATAGAACCCAACGTCTTAGCTCCAGACAGTGTAACATAGAACCCAACGTCTTAGCTCCAGACAGTGTAACATAGAACCCAACGTCTTAGCTCCAGACAGTGTAACATAGAACCCAACGTCTTAGTGTAACATAGAAACCCAACGTCTTTAGCTCCAGACAGTGTAACATAGAACCCAACGTCTTAGCTCCAGACAGTGTAACATAGAACCCAACGTCTTAGCTCCAGACAGTGTAACATAGAACCCAACGCCTTAGCTCCAGACAGTGTAATATAGAACCCAACGTCTTAGCTCCAGACAGTGTAACATAGAACCCAACGTCTTAGCTCCAGACAGTGTAACATAGAACCCAACGTCTTAGCTCCAGATAGTGTAACATAGAACCCAACGTCTTAGCTCCAGATAGTGTAACATAGAACCCAACGCCTTAGCTCCAGACAGTGTAACATAGAACCCAACGTCTTAGCTCCAGACACTGTAACATAGAACCCAACGCCTTGGTTCCAGACAGTGCTATGCAGTGCACAAAGCTTTTTCTCCAATGTTATATAGAATAAACGCCTTAGCTCTTAGCATTGTAATATAGATCCCAAGGCCTTAGCTCTTAGCAGTGTGACATATAACCCAAGGCCTTAGCACCAGACAGTGTAATATAGAACCCAAGACCTTAGCGCGTTAAACGTACACAGCGCCTTGAGACAGCCTTATACAGCACAACGCTTTAACACCAGGCACCTGCTTACTGTCGAACATTCACTGACTGTGTGACTACACCTGATGAGATTTTTCCAGTGTGTGTATATTTGATACAGCATTTCAATAAACTGCAACCAAGCCTGATATAGGACCGTTGCCATTCTGAGTTGTACGTTACGCAGCTTACCTGTGATATCCTGATGTTGGAGTGGCCGATGTTGTAGGAGGGTTAAAAGAAGATGCCGGTGCCTACCTCCACACACTCGGTGACGCTGTCCCAGCCCTGGATACAAAAGATATGTGGATAAACCAACGGATAGTAATAAATTAGCAATAAACAAATTACGACTGTCACTGCTTATTTTGACTCGGTGGTTGAACGGTGTCAGGCCGGGAGAGCCACATTCCATGTTCACGCAACCACATATAACTATTGCCGGGAGAGCCACATTCCATGTTCACGCAACCACATATAACTATTGCCGGGAGAGCCACATTCCATGTTCACGCAACCACATATAACTATTGCCGGGAGAGCCACATTCCATGTTCACGCAACCACATATAACTATTGCCGGGAGAGCCACATTCCATGTTCACGCAACCACATATAACTATTGCCGGGAGAGCCACATCAATTTTGGCTATCTGTTTCGGAAATGTGGCTCTCCCGGCCTGTAACTGTTAAACGAGAATTTGTGTTGGCTGTGGCGCGAGTTGGCAGTGTGCACTGCCCCACCCTCCTCCATCGCATTATAGAAAGCATACTAATCATATCATTCAATTCATGTATAACTGACTTTTCGTGGCACATCTTTAAACAAAAGTAACAATTCGTCTTCTAATATGTGGCCTTCAATTGCAAATAGTTGATTCAAAGTACCACTTCGCTTAAGTCTCCAACCATTCTACTCCACGACCTCTGCCCACCCGCCCTACTCGAATCCCACCCTACATCCTCCCTGCCCCACCCCTACATCCTCCCTACCCCACCCCTACATCCTCCCTGCCCCACCCCTACATCCTCCCTACCCCACCCCTACATCCTCCCTACACAAACCCTCCCCCTCCCTACACAACCCCTGCCTACATCCTCCCTGCCCCACCCTACATCCTCCCTACCCCACCCCTATATCCTCCCTACACCACCCCTGCCTATATCCTCCTTGCCCCACCCCTACATCCTCCCTACCCCACACCTACATCCTCCCTGCCCCACCCCTACATCCTCCCTACCCCACCCCTATATCCCTCCCTAGCCTACACCTACATCCTCCCTGCCCCACCCCTACATCCTCCCTACCCCACCCCTACCCTACCCCATCCCTACATCCTCCCTACCCCATCCCGTCGTGAATTTGCCCTCAACTGTATCCGCGCTGGGTGGTAAGGGTCCCTTTGAGAAGGTATAGTCTTTTCGTCAACAGATGTCCTGAAACCTCCAAGGAATGGGAATATAGTCATCGTGGTTTGGTTGGTTCATGAGTGAGGTTAGTTTTACGCCGCACTCAGCAATATTCAAGCTACATGGCAGTGGTATCTAAAAGGTCGAGTCTGGACCAGACAATCCAGTGACCAACACCAAGAGCATCGATCTACGCAACTAGGATACGATGACATGTGTCAACCAACTCCGCGAGACTGACCACCTTATCCCGTTAATCGTCTCTTCCGGCAAACATGGGTTACTGAAGACCAGTTCTAACCCGGATCTTCAGGGATTTGTATGATCGTTATCACGGGTCTACGGTTCCTTACAGTTACAAACGCCGGGTACAAATCACAACTGTTTCCAGAACCTTTCATTGGTATCCATAACAGGTTATCATGATCACCAACACCCTTTGACCTAATTTGCCTGTGAAATAGCTTTATATAACAAAATATTTTCGAAGATATTATTATTAGTTGATAAACATATTTTTCATACACTGGTATCTAGAGCTATCTTTTCACTTGTTGAAACTGCCAAATACTCTATACAACTATCGATATACTCTGTACATCATTGCAAGTCAAGATAATAGGTATAACGTTCTATGATTTGTACACACTTCTATGTGCCATCTGCTGTACATTATCATACATGATGTAATTTGGTGCTATGTGTACATCAATTTTAAAACCTCACTAAAAATATGCTATGCTACCATGCTCCAAAAATGCTGTTTCTGTAGTTTTATACACGTTACTGTATATCTACTTTTGTTATGCATGAAAATGGGAAATAAAAGACTTAAATTAGAAAAAGGAAATTCTAACCCGGATCTTCACGAAAGAAGTGATCATGGGATGTGGGGAGTTAATCCCAACTGTCATGTGTCGTGGCTCAGATTGCGGATGCAAATAACTAACCACCTCTTCATGCGTGACGTTAAACGTAATAGATATCTGCATGCAAGAATCACGTCTATTGTTCGTTTTGGTTTGTTTGCTGTTTAATGCCTCAAATATTCCCGCTATATGCAGTGTATAAAATATAGCCCGTCCCTGATCGTCTATCTTTGTGAAGGAGGGTCTATTAAATAATCAAGGCCGTCCTTTGGTCGGGGGAAATATTTGAAAAAAGAAACTTCACTTGTTGATTTGTTATTGTTTTACTTTATGGGATTGGCTGTGTTTATTCAGGACTGGTCACTTATTTCGACAGCCAGTCCTTGGACAGGCGACATTTCAAAACTAAAAAATGTTATTCACTGCAATATGGCGGCGGTCTGTAAGTAATCGAGCCTGGACCAGAAAATCCAGATCAACAGCATGAGCATCCTTCTCATTACTAGGATACGATGACATGTTTCAACCAAGTCTGGCAGTCTGACCACCCGATCCCGTTAGTTGCCTTTTACGACAAGCAATACATGCGTTGTTGAAGACTGGTTCTAACCCGGATCTGCACAGGTTCTAACATGTCGCGATCAGTTAACGGGTATTCATGGAGCTAGGCCCTACAATGAGTATGTACATAGGGTCTACCATCTGGGTGTCTTCTGAGAAGCCCAGGGCGACCCACTTGTCCCCGAGGCCGAGGTGCACGGTGGTGATAGTGAAGTCGATGGTGGGGACGTGCCATCCCCGGTCCTGCCACGACACCAGCACGGAACACCCTCCCAGCGCCTCACAGTCGTGGAAACAGCCCATGGTGTCCCCACACCGGGGGTCCATCGTGAAGCGGGCGTCCTGTAAAGTGAAGGATATGTGTAATACTGTAACGGACATCCAAAACGTTCTCACTATTTGACCTCTGTTAACAAACGAAACATGCAAAACATGTCAAAGGACGAATCATGAGAGAGCGGTAATGTTCCTATTAAGGACCGTTCATAATTTATGGCTAGGGGTTGGGGGTGAGGGTGGCGGTGATTTGAGGGGGTCACCCATTTTGTTCTGGGGAGGTAGGGGGCATGTACGAGGGGGTGGGGGGTGGTTCAGCAAATTTTGCACATATGAATATTTAAAAATATGCTTAAAAATTAGGGGGCATTGATTTTGTATAATTTGCAAGGGGGGATCACTTACCTTGTACGTAGATTTTAAGGGTAGGGTGGGGTTTGTGTCATTCATATTATTAATGTTCCTGATCCAATTCACCATGTCACCCCACTTGCCATAAATTACGAACGGTCCCTTACAATACCTGATTATGCCATTGTTGACTCCAGGGCGATATTTTACGTCGCATCAGGAAGTATCCACTAGACAACTACTTACAACAACTGCACCGATTATATAAACCTCATTTGATCAGTCAAGATATATCCTTTAAGTGTTACTTTGAAACCTACGGATGTGAGTGAAAACAGGTTTGTTTGTTTTTATTATCGTGAAAGTTCCAGATACATAGTTGACATATTCAAGATAATTATCTAAAAACATCCAGAAACTAACTGGAGCTATCTTGACAACATCAACTTCTGTTTGAAATTCAAGGTGAAATGTTGATAATTCCTGATCAATTGCATTCAGCTAATGTACCTTTCCAGGGCTTCAATTTCTGCTTTTAACTGACACTGTTGCCAGGAAAAATACTTGCAGGATAAGAATTTGAATTTCCAGACAGCACCTTGAATTTTCGAGATAAGAATTTGAATTTGGATTTACAATTATATTGTTTCCGTTGAAATCAGTACCTATGGAACCATGGGGTTACATCGTCTATATCATACAGTGCTATATCGACCTCGATTCAAAGACTATGGAATGCTAGACGAGACACAGTCGCGCTGTCACATTGTCGCCGGGCGGTGGGGTAGCTTAGTGGATAAAGCGTTCGTTCGTCACGCCGAAGACCGGCTTCGATTCCCCACATGGGTACAATGTGTGAATCCCATTTCTGGTTTCCCCCGCCGTAATATTGCTGGAATATTGCTAAAAGCGGCGTGAAACCAAACTCACTCACTCACACTGTCGCCCTTACAGAAACGCGTCAAACAATAACCAGACATTCTGTCCATTTGTCGTATTGTCGCTCTTTGAATAATATATTTTATTCTACAAAAGGGCGTTAGTGTCAGGTCAAACTAAGTCAGGTTGTTGCATTGTCGCGTCTTTTAAGGGCAACAATGTCCCTTCTGGGATTTCATAAAAGACCGATTGAGAAAACTAAAACAAGGAATGCTTCAGAGAAGAAGTGAAACGATTGTTGTTATTAAATGAGAAAAAAACTTAAACTATGTTTACCCAAGGCAGTCATCAGAATATACCCTGTCAAATTAAATTTACCTTTATAGAGCAGGGATACATGTTTCTTGTGAGCCACGTGGTCTGGAATGGCACGTGAATCTGCAGGTTGCCCGTGACGATGGATGAGGTCACGTTGACCCAGATGGTGCTATAGCTCTCAACAAATGTCGCTCTGACAGAAAACATACAATGTCATTAAAAGTAAAACACATTTATTCAAACGACAAACTGACAAAGCCGAAATAGGCATTCACCACACGAAGATAGATGTAACATACTTGTGTAATCAACACACTCAAATGATGTGCTACGTATACAGAGTGGTGGTGATTGCCACATGGTCTAGAAGCTTAGTCTCTACAGAGACCATATAATCTATTATATGGTCTCTGGTCTCTATAAGGGACCGTTCATAATTTATGGCCAGTGTGTGTGTGTGTGTGTGAGTGAGTGAGTGAGATGATGATTATTATGGAGTAGCATGTACAATGTGAATGTGAATGACCCCCCCCTAAAATTTATGCACAAAGTAAGTGACCCCCCTGCATGTCGTGTACAAAATCAATGACCCCCCCTCCTCCTTCCAATATTTTTAAAGCATAATTTTAAATATGTCTATGTACAAAATTGCTGACCCCCTAGAAACATGTGTACAAAATTGCTGACCCCCACCCCCATGGGTGCCCCCTTTAAAACATCTTTCTCCACTCTTCTTTCCCAGGGGAACGGTCCCTAAAATATTAAATATAGCCCCATTTATTTTGAAAAGGAGCCCCAGTGCTGAAGAAATCTAGACTTGCTTCTTTAGAGCGTTTGAATTACACGCAGTGATGGGCTGAAATATATGATATATTATGGTTCATGGACTTTGCTGCGGCATAGAGGTACCGAATATTTTGATATTTATAATATAGTAAATAAACATTAATTACGCATAGTTCTGTACACGTTTTATTGACTATTGCATATGCAGTTTAGAAGCAATATGTATTATGGATTATGAAAGAAGGGATCTTTCTTCAGTCTTCAACCTCTGTTTGAAATGAAAAGATGTTAAAGGATGCTAAGTGTCGTACCTCATTGTATCTCAGCATCTAAGTCGACTTTAACTACACACACACAATAATTAGTGAATGAAAAGTTGGTTTTCAGACAAGTTATTTCACTCGTCTGTAGAGAAAACCCAAACAATATATTCAAGCGACGCAACACATTGTGCGCCGACCCATATCCCCGCCCACAAATGTTGGAGCCCTCACCTAAAGACGATATGGTCATTGAGTCCAGCAGGTGCTTGCCACACAAAGTCTAGGCTGGTCTTGGTCTGGTTGTTGCTGTGAGTCAAGGCGCTGTTCTGAATGTAACAATACAAGACACTCATTAATTTGATTTTCATATCAGCAAGACCAGAACAGCATATTATCAAACGATGATATCCATCTGTATGCTGACGTCATTAAGACCCCTTGGTATTCATCACCAACCTGTGCTGTACCGAAAGAGGCAACAAATGGATCGGGAGATCAGCCTGGATGACTTGATTACATGGCGGATCATAGCTAATGATATCACTGCATTGTCTGGTCCTCACTCGGTTATTTACAGGCTGCCGTTATACAGCTGGAACGTTAAAAACCAAACAGAACTACTGTGTTTCGATGATGATGATGATGGAATATTTTAGGGAATTATGCAAAAGGGAATAGCAGCTACATTACTGTGACGTCCTCCACAACGACGACATGACAATAACAGTAACATCGCAATGACGCGAGAAAAACCCATAACGATGTTGATGATGAAAGCGATGACGACGAAGACGACATTGACAGCACATACCCCTGACGGTCCACAGACTCCCTGGGTCAACATGACGGGGGTGAATGTCCCGATGAACTCTGTCTGGTCATAGCGAGGGTCAGCTCTCCTGGCCTGGATGAGGAAGCCCTTGAACATGTGGCTACATCGAGACTCGAGCGTCACTGTAACCACATGGGAGAACATGGCTTGTTAGGGAACGTTCATAATTTATGGCTAGAGGGGGTGATGATGATTTTTATGGAGTAGCATGTACAATGTGAGTGACACTCCCCCCTAAATTTATGTACAAAGTAAGTGACACCCCCTCCCCCCGCATGTCATGTGCAAAATCAATGACTCCCCTCCCCTTCTCATATTTTTAAGCATATTTTTTAAATATTCTTGTGTACAAAATTGCTGAACCCCCTACCTCCCCACTCCCTAGAACAAACTGGGTGACCCCCCAACCCCACCCCTTAAAATCATCATCACACCCCCTAGCCATAAATTATGAAGGGTCCCTTATATCTATCTTTTTTTCAATTATTTTTTATCAGTTAATTGTTTACTGTAAATCGTGAATAAATGCGGGTGTCCTTTGCTCGCATCAACGAGGTGACGTATTTATCACTGTGTACCAAAGTATATTGACATTTTTTGCTTAAAGATGACATATACTCTAGGGGGTTACAAATACATAAATCACTAGTTGACAGACGCATATATTTGGTGACGCATTAACCACATTTTTACAGTAATCGTAGATTCGTAAAAGGTAGCGAGGTTCGATTCCAAACATGGCTACAAAATATTAGGCCCATTTCCGGGTTCCTCCGCTCTGATGTTGCTTACAGCGGCGTAAGACCAAACTCACTGCAGTACTCAAAGAATATATACTTGATTAACTACCATTGTACCCTGATTGGGACGTTGCGCATTATATCGATCACTGATTTGTCTGATTCGATTATTGAAAATCGTGTTATGTACAATCCTATTGATACGAAAATGTAGATTTTATAACTGTCTTGTGAAAATTATTTTGATATTTAACAACAACGATTAAATGCCGTATAACACCGTAAAAGGAGAATGAATTTTTAAGAGTAATTGTATCGGGGTAATATTAACATACCATGCGTACTACAGGCATAACTGTTCGTGGAATCGCAGAGAGTTTTGGAGGTAAATGCAGTAAATGAGCGCAGCAAATGAAAGGCTGTTTTGCAATACCCAGCCATGAAAGATTCACTACACCGAGTAGTATTAACATACCATTCATCACGATGCTTGAATCCCATACTACAGGCATAACTGTTCGTGGAATCACAGCGAGCTTTGGAGGTTAATTCAGTAAATGAACGCCAGCAAATGAAAGGTTGTTTTGCAATACCCAGCCATGACAGATTCACTACACTCATATGAAAAAACAGAGTATTCTTTCAGTAGTGGATAAAAGTTAACGCCATCCACTCTCCAGTATCTGCCAAACCAGATCCCATTTGACGTAACAGCAAAATGGTGGTACCAACTATATGAATGCATCACTGATGACACCAAGAGTTCGCAAAAATAATAAGCATGTCTTTCTTTGATGCTTACACCTGCCACCCCCGCAGTTTGCATAAAAAAGTAAATGTTGTTAACATTTAAGCAATAATTTACTCAAGAGATCAGACATATGTATATCATACTAGTGTTACTTTGTCATATCTTTCTATATTTGTATGTTCCAGTTTTGCAAAGCGCATGATACATAGGATAGAAACACAGCACATTTAGAGAATAACACATGTTCTATAAACCAGGATACTTTTTGACAGACTTGTACCAACTTATACATGAACCAGATAAAACATGACTTAATGTACTACGCTCTCCAAATGGGAATCCCACGTTATGTTCTTGACATTTTCATCAATAACATTGTCTCTTGTTGGCTCTTCTAGAAATGTCGTCACTCGTGACGTCGAGGCGGACACGTCTGTGACAGCCCGTCACGACCTAACAGCATTCCACGCACAATGGAGGAGGTGGCATTTGGTGGCATAGTCTGTATGCTTTTGTACTGAGTAATGCATACGTATCGTCACACAATTATTTGGATTCTTAAAGAAAAAACGACTACCTGGCATTTACGCAGAACAACAGATTGTCTCGGAGACATTCACCTGTTTCCTAAATGTATTTGATCACAAATGTGGTTGTACTTAGGCTGTGACGGGGAAAGGGGAGGATGCTGTTTCGTGGCGATACAGAGGTTATTAAGGGGCCCGTCGGTCGAACTACAGGCAGGATTCGACTGTTGTACTGTCAATATTTCCTTACACACGACTTCATTTTTGGTCTTGCCTTGGTTAAACGTTTAGTTTCCATGACGATTCCTGGAACAGGTATTTCGTCTTGGCGATTCATATTACAGTGATACTGGTCTTCATCGAAGTGTTATTTGTCTGAGACCTGCATAAATTCGGTCATTTCTCTCGCAGGAAACTAACTGGTATTTTGTTCAAGGAAGCCTTAGACCCAACTCATTCACTCACTCATACTTAATGTACTACTACCACTTCGATACTTTTTGAAGGATCTCAACAAGTTAGGCTACAATAACATCATACAAAATGGCTAGATATGTTTCTGTCTGGGACAAGGCTGGACATCCTATCGTTGTAACATCCCACACAATAATTAACATTCACTTCCCTATCCAACCAATTATGAACGGTAGAAATAGATAATAACGGCAAGTTACTGTATGGATGACAACTTCTTTAATACATTAATAACAACGTTATTGTTTTCCATGAAGTATCTGCCTATTTCTGGTGTCCCCCGCCGTGATGTTGCTGGAATATTGCTAAAAGCGGCGTAAAACCAAACTCAGTCAGTCAGTCAGTCCATGAAGTATCTTGCTTTTGTTCATTACAAATCAACTTCTAAAATGTCAGAAAATATGACTTGGGGGAGCATCCTGGCAAAGCATAAATGTTTCTCACCTGTAATCTTTTTCTTTTCATAATAGCTTGTGTCGGATACTTTGATAATAAACGGTGATGGTACTGTCTGCGGTGCCGTTCCATGATGTCCCAGTGGAAACATTGAGGGGCACGCCATTTCTACCGCTCCAAAGGAATACCCCAGAGTCCTTGCCATGAGGCAAGATAGCAACACAGTCACAACACTCAGGTGCATTCTGGCAAGGTGAGCTAAATATTTTGGCCCAGAAAAAGTCACCTTAGTTCATGAGACAGTGTATCCAGTACGGGTCCTATCCTAAGGAAAATAGTACTGGCCTTACCGGAAGTGCGCCCAAGAGAACCCCAGTGACAGGTGTCCAGTCACAAGATGTGGTCGAGCCCGCAATTATGACAGATTAAAGTGGTGCTTCTTTGAGTGTGAGATTTCATTCTGCTTGACATCTATGGCGTCATGAAAATGTCAGAGTGCACGGCAATCGTGTGTCAGTTGTGTGGAAAGCATGACGTTTGTTCTGACATAATGCATCCAGCAGTCCACAATGACACTGTAATGGGCTTTGATATTAAACATACAATTTTCCATACTCATGTCATAACTCAAAAACAGTTACACCTCTCTAACTTAAGGTTTGTGACTTACCATTAACTATGTAAATATTTAGACCACGTATTCATAAAAAGTAAAAGGACTTTTGTATAGTTAGATATGGCATGATTGCATGTTTACTGTAGTATAGTAATGAGTGAGAGAGTTTAGTTTTATGCCGCACCCAGCAATATTCCAGCTATATGGCGGCGGTCTGTAAATAATCGAGGCTGGACCAGACAATCCAGTGATCAAAAGCATGAGCATCGATCTGAGCAATAGGGAACCGATGACATGTGTCAACCAAGTCAGCGAGCCTGACCACCCGATCCCGTTAGTCGTCTCTTACGACAACCATGGGTTACAGAAGACTCATTCTAACCGGACCTTCACGGATCTGCAGTATAGTATCATTGCGAGGACCTCAGTTAGTATTGCCTTTTTGATGGCAAGTGTTTCCTGCTGAAGAATTTGATTCAAAGTTTACTTGATTTCCTTCGAGATGTTTGTGTGTAACTGCATTTAGTATTTCTTTCGAGATGTCTGTATGTAAGTTAGTTTTATTTCATGTGTTTGTGTGTCTTATGTTCGTTTCATGTAGTGTTGTAGCCAAGATGCTTCCTGTAACTAGTTTTTCTGTGCTTTGTTCCTATGCTTTTGTGAAGGTGTTGGTGTTAATCTATTGTCTCATTGTTTTCATTGTGAACAGCTGACGTTTATACACACAAATATTTGCAAGAATGTGTGTCTGATTTTACAAAACGAATGTCCAGAATTAATAATGCTTGTATTTCCCAAGCGACTTTCGTAAATTCAATGCGTTGTTACTAACAATATGGTATGAAAGCCTATTATTATTTTTTACAGATTAAAGATAGCATGCAGCAGAGAGGGTTGGGGTGATCCTGGCACAGTTAGGCTGGTAAGGCTCATCATCAGCTCAGGGCCCTTGTCCCCTCTACACGCAGCCCAGACAGCGAATGGGACTTCTCCCGGGAAACGCTGCCTATATAGTCGAAACCACCAAGAACTTTTCGGAGAATATGAAGGTTCTCCAACACTGCAGTCTTCTGCATTACCCAGAGTGTCAGAAGGGTTGTGCTCCCGGTGGAGAACCCGGGCACTCTCCTGATCTGTGCCAAGAGGTCAGGAGGTACCAAACGAAGGGCACCGAGAACAATGGGGAGCCTGATGACAGTGTACTTGGGATGCAAGTGAGACAATTCAAAGGCGATGTCCGCATACTTAGCATGCTTTTCCTGAATCTTGCCAATCACATTGCTGTCAAAAGGGACAGAAAATTCAATGATATAAATAAATTCATTGGCTTTACAAAAAGGACAAGATCAGGTTTGTAGGCTGGAATTCTTCTGAGGCAGTATATGGGTCTGTTCCACAGAAGTTTGAAAGCATCATTTTCCACGATGCCCTGGACATGTTAAGGGTCGTACAATGGGTGAACCTCGGGGCCAAAACCACAGGCATGGCTGAGGCGGTAATGAGACAACGACGTGTCGTTTAAGATATGCCGTTTCTGCCAAGGAAGGACATCTACTTGCAGGGTGTTGAATAGTCTCTCGTACAGACCCTGAAGCAAATATATCCAAGAAAGCCCACACAAGTCTAGAAAATGTGGCAAGTCTAGATTTCCTCAGCTTCAGGGTCTGTACCAATCTGCTGAATTCACAAGCCAGAATATGGCTTGTAATTATCAGTTGATCTCTAGCTGTCACTAGTGTTTAATATTAACTCATGGGGAGCCTCCCCCACCACTCCCCAAGACCCCACACTGAGCCAAGACCTCCTGCTTCTGCCTGTCCTCTCACTCCAGACAAACAACGTGTGTGATTACACTAGAGACCTGATAACTTATAAAATCTGAGTAGAAAGAAGAGAGAAGAGAGAAGAAAGTCTCAGGGCTCCTTTTCATTATATATTTTTTTTTACTATGAACTTTTTTCAGTAAAATATGTTCATTTCAGAGACTAGTTGTTAGTCTAGGTGTTGAACAGTCTCAGCAAATGCATTAAACTGTTAACATTCTCTATGAGAATCACATTTTGGTGATTGCGATTGGGAGGAAGTGACTGGTCCTTGGCAGCAAAGTTAAACCCCTCTGTTTCATTTTTACGACCAACCGACTTCGTCCAGGAGAAGGAGTCGGTTGGTTTGCTATTTTGTTCCACACACTACCTATACAAACGATGCAGTGGTTTACCCAGAAAGCTTGTCCTTAATTGTCCGAATCCTAGCAGACTTGATGGATGACTTCACCTGGTTTACTCCCATCACAGTACCGTCCAGCTGTACATCGCCATCAATCAAATCGGCTTCAACGTTGATGGCCTGTCAAAGAATCTTGGTACGCTTGAAATAGCCGTGGAATTCCTTGATTTCATCATGAAACTTGACATGCCTCACCAGATGATCGATCATCAAATAAATAAATATGTGCAAAGTTACGCAGTAAAGTTATATTATGAAGATCGTCCACAATAATCAAACCCCAGCATCCCGTGCTGATTGGCATATATAAACGTGTATATAACAGCGGAACGCAGGTACTGGGCTCTGTTGTCAGTCACGATCCATCTATAACATATGTTATATACTCATGCCAATAATGGTTGTCACCCCTTTAATTTTTTAATTGGAGAGGGTGTGTGTGTGGGGTTGGGGTGGGGAGGGGGGTGACAACCATTATTGGCATGAGTATATTTGGGATTATACTTTCTCAGTAAATATAACATGTTACATTTGACCACTTTCTAAAATGGCATCGTGTATTTCATGATCCTTCTAGTTAGGCAGTCAAGACTCTGGATGTCATTCTTAGTCCAAACTACTGGAAAGGAATAAGAAAGGGCTGACACAGCAGACGTATTTTTTCTTATGACCTTGTTTTGTGAAATTAGGTCTGAGCTTTTCTTTAAGCAAGATTTATACTCATGATCAGTCGGGAGCTTGTCTTAAATATGGACATTCTTGAGCTTGTCTCGAACTTGCATTCCACCATAGGTGTAAGTCCGACCTTCCGAACGATGCTCAATAAACTTGACCGATCCATAATTCATTACCTTGCCACGTTTCAAATGAAGAGTACTGCATTTGTCGAGTCCAAATGTCATACCTATAGCCGAAAAAGCCTCGACAAGGAGAATCACTTCTTCCAAATGGGTGTCTTCTTTGGCAAGGAACTCAATGTCATCCATATAAAGGATCGGGGAGATGAGAGAGCAGTGTTGGGGACCTGTGCTGTGAAGGTCAGTGGGGGTAACGCTCGTATCTCTATTGGGCAGAAATTAAAGCTCGAACGATTTAATGCCAAAACAAAAAGGCAATTCAATTCAAATCAGTTCGTTGTTGCTTGAGAGGCCACAAGCCATCTAAAATGTAGTTACATAGTACCTTTAACATATATTACCCAATTTAGGGTACCAAGACATATATGCCGAATGAATAGGGCCATGCTCAGTGTTGTTTTGACCGGACAGTAAAGACGATTTTAACATGGACATGAGATAAGGGCCATTGTGGTAAATACTTCTTTCTTAGGGTGTCATATATAGGAAAGTCAAGGGATGCTTTTGTTCAGGTGAAGGGGCCACCGGCCTATTATTCAGGTACAGAGCATGATTAAGGTACTGTACAATTGTAACATGAGAGCTGTGTATAGATACACGTACATTGAGAACATTAGTGTATCTAAGATAGTATTTCACAAATATCCCTTTGAAAAAGGAATCACGTTTCTTAGCAGCAAGAAATATACCGTTACCAGTTTATTGCATATGTTATGATTAGTGGAGCAAAATAACAAGACCATATAGGCAAGTAATATAGAACGAAAGTCATCTTCTATAACTTTATTCAAAATGAACAGATGCCTTTTTAAATAGATTTATATCTTCCTCAGTTGATTACTAATTAGTCTAAACCATGTAAAGATATTACAGACAGACAGACAGACAGTTTTATTTGCGTAATATCGGCCTAGTGGCCTATAATACAGTTATACAGTTGTATAAATCGAAGTACAGTGTAAAGATATTACGTACATTCCTAAAGCATAACAGTTCAAGCAACAACTTAAACGGACTATAGGAATCATATCTGGAACTTTCAATAATAGTTGAATGCCATTCCTGGTTACAAATATCGATGGCGCGCATACGAAACTGTATGATAAAATATTTACATTGCCAACTGTCTGTGATAACCTAATAAATCCCAAACAAAAGGTCATATTTCCTTTCTTAAGAAGGAGTATTGTTTGACCTTTGTAGTACCATCAGCAGCATAAGATATAAACGTTACTGTAACATTCTAGCAGTCTAGTGTTATATAAATATCGGCGCGGCTGTTTTCGCATGCATTGTATGATCGTAATCACGGGTTGGTTGGTGTTTAACGCCGCACTAAGCAACATTCCAGGTATATCGCGGCGATCTGTAAATAATCGTGTCTGGACCAGATACTCCAGTGATCAACATCATGAGCATCGATCTATGCAGTTGGGAACCGACCGCGATGACCACCTGATCCCCTTAGTCGCCTCTTCCGACAAGCATGGGTTACTGAAGACCAGTTCTAACCCGGATCTTCACGGGGAGACAAGCATGGGTTACTGAAGATCAGTTTTAACCCGGATCTTCACGGATTTGTATGATCGTCATCACGGGTCTACGGCTCCTTACAGTTACAAACGCCGGTACCCGTGAAGGTCCGGGTTAGAATATTGATCTTCAGTAACCCATGCTTATCGTAAGAGGCGACAAACGAGATCGGTTGGTCAGGCTCGCTAACTTGGTTGACACAATGTCAACGGTTCCCAAATGCGCATGCTGTTGATCGCTGGATTGTTTAGTCCAGACTCGATTATTTACAGACCACCGCCATATAGCTGGAATATTGCTGAGTGCGGCGTAAAACTAAACTCACTCACTCACTACAAACGCCGGGTACAAATCACAACTGATTTCAGAACCTTAAAGGCTTTCACTGGTATCCATAACACGAAATCATGATCACCAACACCCTTTGACCTGATTTGCCTGTGAAATTGCTTTTATAAAAAAAATATATTATTCTTAAAGATATTATTATTAGTTGATAAATATATTTTTCTTTTACCTTTTCCTTTCTTTCTGTTCTGACCTTTAATTTTGCCTTAAGGAAATCTGAACAATTTGGAGAAATAGTTTTTCCTTCGTTGTCTTTTATTTCAATTTTCATTTTCTCCAAATTGACTTCAATTTCTTTCAGACATTTGATTTCCAGGTGCTCTTTAGAGGCAATACTCAATACTGTAATCATTATTGTTTATATGAGATATTGTGCTATCGATGCAGTTCTTTGTTACTGGCCCTTTGATGCACACATACGCCACTACAACTCTGTACTTTTAACAACGTTAAATTACAATAGAAGTTTGTAGGTGTACGGTATAGGCAATATAGGTAAAGGGAGATAACTCCATTTACTCACAAGATGGCGAACAGTGTTATGGTTGAGTTTGTTTAACCGGAAGACAAATTATTTGTACAAGGTGACAGTCCGCACAGGTGAGTTGAGGGGTGGCAGAACGACGGGTAGTCAGAAGTTTTATATCCATGTAGGTTTTAGAATGTGTTGAAAATAATACGGCAAACCCAATGTAATCCAGGAAGTTGTGTTAACAGCAGGTGATGCCAGATGCCCCATGTATCGATACATTTATCAGTTCAGCTAACCGTATCGTGATCCGCATATTGACTACACTATCGCCCTTGTTGGTTTGCGTAGCAACTATTTGCTTAATATGAAGTAAGGTCAGTAAAATATATTGTGGTGACGTATGTGGATGAACTTGTCTGACGTGGCACAGTTAACAAGGAGTAACATGTACAATAAGCATGCCGAGAGCTATAGTATGCATTGTTATATATCACGTGTGTCTGTTCATGGTAGATCTGTCCACAGGGGCTTGAAAACATTGTCACCGACGGCGTCTTAGCACGATATAAAGAGGGCTTTCAGTTTGTGAGTTACAAGACCTTGCGAATATGTCCTGTTAATCTGTTATGATGTTATAGATTTGTACATGACGTTATATATCAGTTCATATCGTCTGTTCTTAATGTTATGTTGGTCAGTTGATATGAAGTTAAAAGTAAACAAGCTTTGGAACTTCATCCAATCAAAGGCGAATTTAAAGGTCACGTGCAACCCCAAAAAAACAAACACAATTAAAACACAATTATCACTTATTCATGACATATAATATACATTGCTGATTATGAAAAACAAAATAAACAAAAATATAAGTGTACAATCGCAAATCAAAAGTGCAATATTTTGTACTTGGGCTTACTTCCCTCGAAACGAAGCATGCGGGATACCGATAAGTATAGAACTGAAAAAGTGACTCCGTAAGAAGAGTGTGTTGTGAAATAGTCAAATGAAATTATGTAAACAGTTAAATCGTCAATCTACTGTCATAACATATAAAAAGCTCACGCCTGTATAATATCAACAAAAGTCAAAACATTAGAAAAAATAGCTCACATCAAAGCCTACTCCGAGTACTCACTGCCAGGAAGGTTTTCCGTCTTGAAATGTCGAACGCTTCACTGGTTGACACATAGCTGAGTAGATCTAGATCCTTAACAAGGTTCTTTTATATAACGAGTAGATTATTTACATATGTTGTTTGTGTACACAACCAAGATTAGACTACTCCTGCTCAACCTCACGACCTTATGATCTGAGACCCGCTTCAAGCTGCGCGAACCTATTCATAGCGCATGCGCCATGAGTGCAGTGTAGCGCAGCACAGATGTTGAAACCACTTTTCACCCCAGTAGGGGTGAATTTAGTGAATCGTCTGAACTCCGATTTCGCGGGGGAGGGTGTGTGTGTGTGTGTGTGTCATCACAATTTTTTTCAACTTTATGAGTTGAATTTGCATTTCTGATAATTTGTTACTGTAAGTCCATACCAAAAGTATCAGAATCTACAATGGCATGTGACCTTTAAGATTCAAGGGGAATCCAGCGGTGCCCCTTCACCACTGATAGTTGGTGCTGGGGGGCTGGGGGGTAGGGTGTCATTTAGACTAATGATTATTCGAAGAATATATATAATTCTTATATAATTTTTTTTTTCCATTTAAATTAAAAATAGCCTCAGTGAGATGGGAGATTCTGAACCACAGGAAATCTATACTTGCTTCATTTGAACTTTAGCAATGCAGAAAGGCTGGGCGGTAGGGACAGTGAGACAGACTAGGAGTCAATGTTTTCTTTCATAGAGCTGTACAATGAAATGTTATGGATTTTGTACAAGTGTATGAAACATTATAATGTTGATCTGTTTGTATGGTGTTGTGGATGTGTGCATATCTGTTCTCAAGATGTTATTATTTTTGTATATGAGATGAAGATATGTTTACATGATATGATTGGTCTGTACATGTGTTATTTATCTATTTGTCCTATGTTAACAGGTGCGGCTCACAGCTTCCTGAGTCAATGACTGAAGTCAAGAACAATGATGAGGTAGAGAGTGATTCGCATGTATTTGTCGTCATACCACACGTCATCAAACACACATGCACACACATTATAACATCTGTTTTGTTTGTGTGGCAGCCTCTTTATCTGGACAATTTTAAGTGAAACTGAAATAAAACTATCTGGACTCACATGGTTCTGAAGTATGCATCAGTTTAATATTCTTCAAAGGCATTTAGAAGTTGGAATAGTGACACAAGACAAATGTTATGGATAACAATTTCTTTATTTGTTTCTCACGACGTTTCTGGGCTAGCTCTTGCCCCTTCTCCAGGTGGATGACAAACATCAGTTTGTGTGTTGCTTGTCTGCACACTCAGCACTTTTCAAGCCATATGACTGCAGTTGTAAATAATCGAGTCTGGACCTGACAATCCAGAGACTGACATGATGATCATTATTCTGTGCTATTCAGGGGTGGAAGTAACCCATTGTCCGACGCCCGAGTCCAGTGTTTTTTTCTGTCGGGCAAGCAAATTTGTATATCACACTGTACCAGTGTGCAGTTGATATTCCAATGTTAATTATGTTGTTTATTTAAAAAATGAACAAGAAAACGTCTGGTATAGTGGAAAATTTTTCAGGGCAAGTGATTTTACATGGGCCACTGTACCGGAGTACGCTAGCAATTTTAAAGTTATTTCCACCCCTGCTATTGGAATATGATGCAGTGCATTGGCAATATCCTTGAGCAAGACCACCTGACCCTGATGTTGACTTTATGACAAGTCTGAACTGAAATATAAGTGATGCAACATTAAATATGAACTCACCTATGACAAACATGGGTCTGGAAGACTGATTCTAAACTGAATGTTCACAGTGTCGCAATGTTTTGGGGTTGGGTAGACTAACCTTTAGTCTCTGAATATATAATTTTGATAGTAACAAACAAGCCCATTTTAATAGAAAAGGAGCCCTAGGGAGACCAGATATCCTGAACCTGAGGAAATCTAGACTTGCCTTATTTAGGGCTTTAGCACAGCAGAGATGGCTTGGCAGGAGGGAAAATAATTTGGTTCAGGGACTGTGAGACAGACTAGGGGTTGAGGTGCAACTCTGGGAAATAAATCGCTCAGTATTGAGTCAGTGATGAATAATTCTGGCTGAATACTTGCACAGTGGTTGTGGGGTGCCCATGTTGTTAAAGGTTTCATCTAGCCGATTCCCCAAATGGGTAAAAAAACTTCCAGTTTTGAGGTGTTATTGCTATTTACCGTATGATTATGATATTATTTTGTCTTAGCATCATAATTCTGGTTCCAGGAGGGGAGCAGTCCGCCGGAAGTGGTGAACTACCAGTCTGAGCGGAGGAAGGTGGTGATAACGATCGGTGTTCTGCTGGCCTGGGTGTGTTTTGTGCTGGCTACAGTAAACCGCAGTAATGCAGGTCTGTCTGGCATTTCACCTCATTTTATGCTTGTGTCTTCGCTTTAGTTATCCCCCGCCACGCGTTTAGTGCGAAGCGGGGGATATAGTATTAGGCTCCGTCCGTCCGTACGCACGTCCGTACGTACGAATTGGAATATCTTAAGAACCGTTCCCTAGATTATTTTCATATTTGGTACCTAGTTTCATCACAGTATAAGAAAGGTCCAAGTCAGGTTTGGTGACCTTGACCTTCATTTCAAGGTCACAAGGGGACTTTAACATTTTACCTGCATGTTAAGCTATATCAAGAACCGTTCTCTGGATTTTCTTCATATTCAATACCAAGCTTTATCTAGGGAAGGCGCAGGGCCCAGTCAATTTTGGTGACCTTCACTTAATTTTCAAGGTCACAGAGACACTTTGAAGATTTCAGCATATTAACCTACATGTTATGCTTGTCAGCGAGATACTTCAAGGACCATTCATTGGAGTTTCTTCATATTTGATACCAAACTTCATCCAGGGAAGGCGCAGGGCCCAGTCGATTTTGGTGACCTTCACTTAATTTTCAAGGTCACAGAGACACTTTGAAGATTTCAGCATGTTAAATTGCATGTTAAGATAGACAGCAAGATATCGCAAAAAATGTTTACTGGATTTTCTTCATATTTGACACCAAGCTTCATCTAGGGAAGGCCCAGGGCCCAGTCAATTTTGATGACCTTCACATAATTTTTAGGGTCACGACGACACTTTGAAGATTTCAGCATGTTAACCTGAATTGTCAGCAAGATATTTTAAGAACGGTTCACTGGATTTTCTTCATAGACTTTTAAGACTTCTCTTGAATGTTTTTCAATAAGCAATTTCTTTATTACTAGTTTTGCATATTTCATACACTATGACATTCATGTCAGGGTCAAAGTCAGTCTTGAAAACGTGTGTGTTTGAACAACTAAAGAGCCAGATATCAAGAGAGGTTGATCAGTCATGTTTTTGTTGACATTTAACTTCATCTTAAACTTTCATTACTTTATAAGTTTGATTTGATAATTTGCGGCGGGGGATTATGTCACCTTAGTGACAATGCTTGTTTGATTTCTCTTAATGTTATGTGAACGTTGACTCAACTACGTCCTCACCCAATGCTGTGTTAAACACGTTTTGTGTGTTCTGGGGCGGTGAAGAAGCCTAGTGGTTAAAGCGTTCGCTTGTCACGCCGAAGACCCGGGTTCGATTCCCCATCATGGTACAATGTGTGAAGCCCTTATCTAGTGTTCCCTGCCGTGATATTGCTGGAATATAGCTAAAACTGGCATAGGACCTGACTCACTCACTTATCATGTACAATTGTCCTTTTTCTGAATGGAACAATTGTTGGCCGAATAGACAATGATGTGTAAAAAATAGTAAATGTATGAAATAGAATGTTAGTTTGTTCCCTGATATTCAATCTCTATGAAGCACTCTAATAGTAATCAAGCCCAGTTCCAGACAATCCAGTGATTGATATAATGAACAAACCAAGCCATTGAGGCACAAAGTCATGAAATCAGTCATGTCTACAAGGCTGATCACCTGATGTATTTAATTGCCTTTCATGACAAGCTTGGGACTAATCCCATGTGTCTGTTTTCTTCAGTTGCCTTGACGAGTGAGAACCTTTCCATTGATTACGTCGCACCGTTGCTGGGTATCCTCCTCATGTCCATTGTGTTCATCGTCATCGCCTGTCTCCCAAGCACACTTAAGTCTGAGCACGATGAGGAGGAAGTTGTTGCTCTTGATGACAAGAACAGTGTTGTGAACATGGTCCAACCTTCGGACAATGGAATCATTTGACGTCGCTTGATACCAACCTTGAGTGTTCCAGTGCCATGTATATATGAGGGGCTAATAATTCCTCCTGGTGGTTCCAGAAGCCTTGGTGTTGGGGCAATTGAAGCAGGTTCCTGCACTTGTACATAACAGTTGGACAAAGGTGTGATCTGAACTACCTTGGTGAATGGAACAATTGGAGACAAACATTTAGTATCCATGTGGGATTCAAACAACAGGGCAAGCATTATGAGTCGAGAACCTTGTCCTTATGACCTATAGATTGTTTATGTCATCAGAAGTTGTAAAAAAACAGTGTCATTGCTACAGTGTGCCCTGGAATATTCGGTTGCCTCTTTAACGGGCAATAAGCTCACACTGTGTTAGACATTAGATATGTCAGTCTGTAGGGCTGAATACATCACAAATATATATGACTAAAGTCTTATCTGTAGTGAGTGTGATGGTGAGGAGGTGGTAGTTTATATTGTATGACATATTCATGTTCATAAGTAAATCGATGCTCATGCTGTTGAGCACTGGCTTGTCTGGTCCAGACTTGATTATTTACAGACCGCTGCCATATAGCTGGAATATTGCTGAGTGCGGAGTAAAACTAAGCTCACTCACTCATGTCCATAACTTCTTGAATGCCAATGAAACAATATACTGAGGATGTTCTGAAGATGTTTATGTTAAGTTCCCTTTCCCCAAAGCAATGTTACGTAGCGTGCTCATAAGCCAATGTTCAAGTATGGGTGTCACACTCAATTAAGTGTAAGAACCATTTTGTGGAAGGGGTCCATTGGTTGCCATGTTTTACCTACTTATTTTGGGACCAACATTTGATATCCCTTCTCTGAATATTAAATAGTTGAGCTCCTTTGTTGAAGATGTATTACATGACTCCAGCAAACCAACTACATCCTTATATACAAGATGTCTGTTATATTAAAATCCCAATCTACAGCTTTTATTTGTTAAAACAGGCCCTTCTGATTCAGCAGTTAAAGTATTAGCCAGTTGTTTTCTTGGTGTTCGGACAATTCTTTGACATGCACTAATGTTATTGTATGTACAGCGAAAAACAAAGCATTGTGATAATTAGGAAAATATGTATATATTTTCTTTATTAAAAGCAGTTGCAAGTTCCTAATGCATAATATTATATTGCATGTAACTATGTGTGCTCAGTAATATTTGTTGATATATGACAAAGGATGTTTATGTCTATGTACAGGATTAAACTTGTGCTTCACTATAGTGAAGATCAACCCTTCTATTTGTTGATATAACAACCAATGGACATATTTCAACAATATTTATGTTTTGGGATCAAAGCTGCATCATTTGTTGTGTATATTTTATTTCTGTATGCCATATGCTGCAGTGTTAACTAAATGGTGATGATTCGGCCACACTTTAATCACAATCAAAGGGTAATTTTTGTCGGGGTTTTGTGTTCAAAGATAGATGAGCAGTAATTTGTACATACTAAAAATGGTGGATTATCTTTTTGGGGTCTGTTTCTAAGACAATAAATGAAGTTTAATATATTGCATGAATTCACTTCTAATTTTTAATTACCCCTGAAAGACTCAGTGATATTCTGAAAGACTTGCTGATATCCCCCAGACTCGGTGGTATCCTGGAAGACCCTGAGGAGTTCAGTGATGTCTCAAGAGATGCAGTGATGTCCAGAAAGACTCTGTGATATCCTGGAAGACCCTGAGGAGTTCAGTGATGTCTCAAGAGATGCAGTGATGTCCAGAAAGACTCGGTGGTATCCTGGAAGACCCTGTGGAGTTCAGTGATGTCTCAAGAGATGCAGTGATGTCCAGAAAGATTTGGTGATATCCTGGAAGACCCTGTGGAGTTCAGTGATGTCTCAAGAGATGCAGTGATGTCCAGACCTTATTTTCAAGGTCACCACGACACTTTGACCACTTTTCAAACTCTTATTAATGTGATATCTCATGCACTGTTGTATCCAATGTCTTCAAATTTAGTGACAACTTACATTGGGGCATTACGCAGACACCAGTCGATTGGGGTGACCTTGACCTCATTTTCAAGGTCACCATGACACTTTGACCACTTTTCAAACTCTTGTTAACGCGATATCTCATGGACTGTTGTACCCAGTGTCTTCAAATTTGGTGACAGCCTACATTGGGGCATTACGCAGACACCAGTTGATTTGGATGACCATGACCTTTTCTTCAAGGTCACCATGACACTTTGCACACTTATAACTCTTGTTAACGCGATATCTCAGCCTACATTGGGGGATTACGCAGACACCAGTCGACTGGGGTGACCTTGACCTTATTTTCAAGGTCACCGGGACACTTACCACTTTTCAAACTCTTGTTAACGCGATATCTCATGGACTGTTGTACCCAGTGTCTTCAAATTTGGTGACAGCCTACATTGGGGCATTACGCAGACACCAGTTGATTTGGATGACCATGACCTTATCTTCAAGGTCAACATGACACTTTGCACACTTTTAACTCTTGTTAACGCGATATCTCATGGACTGTTGTACCCAGTGTCTTCAAATTTGGTGACAGCCTACATTTGGGGATTACGCAGACACCAGTCGATTGGGGTGACCTTGACCTTATTTTCAAGGTCACCGGGACACTGACCACTTTTCAAACTCTTGTTAACGCGATATCTCATGGACTGCTGTACCCAATGTCTTCAAATTTGGTGACAGCCTACATTGGGGGATTACAGACACCAGTCGATTTGGGTGACCTTGGCCTTACCTTCAAGGTCACCACAACACTTTGACCGCTTTTCAAACTTATTTAAACGCGATATCTCATGAAACATTGCACCCAATGTTTTCAAATATGTTGACAGCCTACATTAGGTGATTATGCAGACACCATTCATTTCAGGCATCTTTTATGTGACCAAAAATTAAAAAGTAGTAAATATAGATATTCCATTCTTTAGCAGCGGGGGACATTGCCATATCAGTGGCAAACACTTGTTTTCTTTGGATTGTCTGGTCTGGTTAAATCCATTTTGGGCTGGTAACATTTTGAAGTTACCAGCCCTGATGTCTGGCTGGGCTTTTGGCTTATTTCATACACTGTCTATAGAGACAGTCTAAGTAAACTTAGGCTCAGTATTATTTGTTACACTGCTGTACTGAGTCTAACAAAACCTAGTAGAATGTCGCGTCAGCTAACCTTTGAGCGACCTATGACCATCCAATCAAACGCAAGATGGCCGAACGGATTTAGCCAATCAGACGACTACTTGTTAGTGTTCAGCGGGACTTACAAAACGGTTTTTGGTCGCTGACACTGATCTATCAACAAACGAAAATCCTCATAAAACACAGATATTTGACCTGCAGTATATACGCTTATGGGTTTCTAATGACATGGTTACTGTTTGCTTATATTTTCGCAAGATGACATTCTTGAATATTGACAAAAATGCTATTTTCAGCAACTGTTTACTCATTGGATGTATCATTCGGATAGCATTCAGAATCGTTTGAGTTTTGAGGTAAATGTTTAAATGGTGTGTGCGAATGTTAACTTTCCCGATTTAGTAAGCTGTGTTCTGATTGGTCAGTCCAAAAGGTTAGCTGACGCGACCTTCTACTAGGTTTTGTTAGACTCAGTATAGCAGTGTAATGGATAATACTGAGCCTAGGTTTACTTAGCCTGTCTATGGAGACTAAATCTTTATGCTATACAGATGTAACAAGCATACACTGTGACATCTTGGTCGTGTCAAATACAGCATGTGTCTGATAAGATTGAATTTGGGATCTGGATGTCAAAAGCATACACAGGATATGCTTCTGTGAACAAGAAGCACATCTCAAGGAATAGGGGAATTGCTCACGAATACATTAAGACTGCACAAGGAATACACATATTTTCACTCACTCAATGATCATAGGGTGCGTCACACCTGGACATGTAATCTGAAGTAGCAGATACACAGTCACTGGTGTAGGACCTATCTCAAATCCATGGCTGATACTTCTGGTCTGGAATCTGTATATAGAAGTAACATATAGCAGTATAAAGTTTATGTCAGTTTTTCATAACCTGTCTGGAATCTGTATATAGAAGTAACATATAGCAGTATAAAGTTTATGTCAGTTTTTCATAACCTGTCTGGAATCTGTATATAGAAGTAACATATAGCAGTATAAAGTTTATGTCAGTTTTTCATAACCTGTCTGGAATCTGTATATAGAAGTAACATACAGCAGTATAAAGTTTATGTTAGTTTTTCATAACCTGTCTGGAATCTGTATATAGAAGTAACATATAGCAGTGTAAAGTTTTTGTCAGTTTTTCATAACCTGTCTGGAATCTGTATCAGACATTGAACAATATTTCTCCATTTTTCTCCGACCTGTCTGTGTGAGTCAGTATGGTTTTAAGCCACTTTTAGCAATATTCCAGTAATATCACAGTGGGGACACCAGAAATGGGGTTCACACATTGTACCCATGTGGGGAATCAAACCCGGGGTTTCAACGGGACGAGTAAACGCTTTAACCACGAGACTACTCCACCACCCTAAAAGCGGCTTCATTTTCCTCCCGACCAGTCTGAAATTCCTAGTTGACATAAAATGATATCTCTCCATACTGTCCCAACCTGTCTGGAATAGGTAATCAAACTCCCTGCCCCCCTAGGTAATAATAAACAAGTACACACTGGAATGTTTCAGTGTTTATTATATAGGTAACTGTATAAGTGGACGGACTGTGAAACAGCATGTAAAGTGATGTACATGACTACCGGTGCAACAACGATATCGACAACATCTACAACGACAGTGACAACCACAACAATAAGGAATATCACAGAGGAGTACATACTACATAACTATGATGACTCACGTCGTTGTTCAATGATGCATTAACAACATAATTCATGAGAAACAAATAACCATACAACTAATGTTAATACCTAATTATATAGATACTCTTTTCATGGTTGTACCTGTGTAAAAATATCAACATGCATACTATCAAAGTGAAACAAACAATTATTCTTGATATCACTTCCCTATGATTACTGGGATAATCAAGCTAAGGCTGTGGATATTTGGCTATTATACTGATGAAAAGAAATAAGGTATTAGCTTTAAACGGAGACAGTGGACATGTACCACTGGTCATGATTTGGTAATTTGCTGATCCATCAGTTTACTGGGGACCAACCAGTTTATATTTCTGAAATTCCCAACTTGTATTCTCTCTGAAAGGAGAGAACAATTTTACTTAAAGTCGCCCAGAATATAAGCAACATTAGTCAAAAAAAGTTTTTTTAGTTTAATATGTAACAAAATGTATTAAAATAAATTCCTGAAGTCCACAATTTTAAATGATTGGTCCCTAACATCCTCTGTGCCATATCAATGTTCTAATTAGGTATTTACCATGCATGAGTAAACCCTTAAAACACTGTTGTCTTATTTTATTTCATCAGTAAATGTGTAGGCAAGTATGTAGGAAATGTGTAATGCTAAGTGTCTAGTTACACAAAATCTAATACAATAAAATTACATCATAAAAAGTATTATTAATGTGAATGTATACTGTCTAATGCTGTGAATTAATTGGCTTCATTTTATCATGGAAGTTATGGTTCAGTCTTTGAAGGACTTAAAAATGTAAAAATACTTAATATATGGAACAACAATATCTGAAACATTTTTCAGTTAGTTTGGCAAATAAATTCGGGTTTTATACTTTGGAAGTACTAACTGAATATCTCCAGGTAAGTTCTCGTGAAATATATCACAGATAAATGAGCTATTTGTTAGACAACTGTCAATGTCCAGAACAGAGTACATCATAAATTTTCAAAATGTTGGCATGTGGCAAAATACTATAAATATCATAAATGTTGTATAGAATATGTTGTTTAACTACACTATAGGCAAATGGGTCTTTGGTAGGGGAGTTATAGTACAGTGTATGGAAGACTGAAAGAAACATGGAGGTATGCACTCTTCTACTTACTGTGAGAATTGACATGTCCCTACACAAGACAGCGGTCTGCAGGTGTAAGTATATACATCACCCTACACTAGACAGAGGTCTGCAGGTGTAGGTATATGCACCACCTACACAAGACAGAGGTCTGCAGGTGTGAGTATAATCACCACCCTTCACTAGACAGAGGTCTGCAGGTGTGAGTATATGCACCACCTACACTAGACAGAGGTCTGCAGGTATATGCACCACCTACATAAGACAGAGGTCTGCAGGTGTGAGTATATACATCACCCTACACTAGACAGCAGTCTGCAGGTGTAAGTATATGCACCACCTACACTAGACAGAGGTCTGCAGGTGTGAGTATATGCACCATCCTTCACTAGACAGAGGTCTGCAGGTGTGAGTATATGCACCACCTACACAAGACAGCGGTCTGCAGGTGTGAGTATATGCACCACCTACACAAGACAGAGGTCTGCAGGTGTGAGTATAATCACCACCCTTCACAAGACAGCGGTCTGCAGGTGTAAGTATATACATCACCCTACACTAGACAGAGGTCTGCAGGTGTAGGTATATGCACCACCTACATAAGACAGAGGTCTGCAGGTGTGAGTATATACATCACCCTACAATAGACAGCAGTCTGCAGGTGTAAGTATATGCACCACCTACACTAGACAGAGGTCTGCAGGTGTGAGTATATGCACCATCCTTCACTAGACAGAGGTCTGCAGGTGTGAGTATATGCACCACCTACACAAGACAGCGGTCTGCAGGTGTGAGTATATGCACCACCTACACAAGACAGCAGTCTGCAGGTGTGAGTATATGCACCACCTACACAAGACAGCAGTCTGCAGGTGTGAGTATATGCACCACCCTTCACTAGACAGAGGTCTGCAGGTGTGAGTATATGCACCACCTACACAAGACAGAGGTCTGCAGGTGTGAGTATATGCACCACCCTTCACTAGACAGAGGTCTGCAGGTGTGAGTATATGCACCACCTACACAAGACAGAGGTCTGCAGGTGTGAGTATAATCACCACCCTTCACTAGACAGAGGTCTGCAGGTGTGAGTATATGCACCACCTTCACTAGACAGAGGTCTGCAGGTGTGAGTATATGCACCACCTTCACTAGACAGCGGTCTGCAGGTGTGAGTATATGCACCACCCTTCACTAGACAGGTCTGCAGGTGCGAGTATATGCACCACCCTTCACTAGACAGAGGTCTGCAGGTGTGAGTATATACATCACCCTACACTAGACAGAGGTCTGCAGGTGTGAGTATATGCACCACCCTTCATGAGACAGCCTCAACATGGCTGGTCCTGAGTGGCACTTAAGGTATCTGTTTATATCACAGGAGAGATGTCTTCGGAAGCTGGGAGCTGCGGCTGGGGCGAGGGACCTTTACTAAAATTGGGACTCCGTAAATACTGTTCCTTAACAGCGTTAGGTGTTTTCTACTCTGTATTAGGCTGGGGCTCTCACACTGTGATATGCAAGGACAGTGACATGAAGAAATTCACAATTGTTGGAACAGAATTCACGGGATTAGTGTTTAATATTGAATTGCTACACTGTACATAGTGAGTGTCCCATTGATGTAGCCTGAGGTTTGCATGTGCAGACAGATATTATTAGAATCTGGTATGGGGAGGGTTGATGGGGCTGTGTATGAGGGGAGGCTTGACACGAAGTGTATGCATGTAGGTTGATGGGAGTAAGGCCTTGAGAACACAAATGATTTAAGGACAACACAGACATATATAACTCCACTTTTGATAGGGATATTATCATCTTTCCATGATACACAAACTGATTCTCGTAATATATAAAGTGTATATTTAATTAGAATGAGCGGATAATCCCTATCAAAAGTTGAGTAGGTTATATAAGTACACAATGACATATACCATCAAGTAGAGTATCACACGTCTCACTGAGTCTTGTATTTCTCCACACAGAAACAATAAGTATAACTAACCAAAGTCATTAACATATGAAATAAATGAAACAGGCTTGGCACTACTAGATAACACTATATATGCATGACTAAATGCTACAGACTTGTAATATCAACAATAGATCCATCCCTGCTAGAAGCACCTAGAAACAACCATTAGCCAACTCATTCGTTGCTACAATGTTACACCTATTGAAAGGTATAATACGTATTACCCGGTGTATATTCTACATATCACAGATAAACAACAAACAACTGTCTCTAGAACAACAGTTACAGTGACAAAACAGCCTATAGTATTCATGTATCAGTGTAACGAAGTGAATCAACAAGTGAAGGCCCTGTCATAACAATGATATTGCAATACGTGTCACTTGTTGATGTTGTATATGCCATACTGAAATAGATTATACATGTATATCACAGTATATCATGAATCACATATGATTATAGCACTTTCAAAATATATGCTTTTGTGTAGCTATATGTATAACAGTTTCACATAACAAATATATACTTCTGATAACAACAGATAGACTGAGTGTTTGCTTCAAGAACATGAAAGAAATTGTATCCATTTTCAGTAATGTGTTTGATTCAACAAATACACATGAATTCAAATCAGTTTTTGTGCGATTGTTAGGTGGATATGGGTGGGGCACCTGCCATCATGTTATGTGTCAGCTGACCACTGGTCCTTGTGGAGGGGCATTGCACAAGATCTCACGTGTCCGTTAAACGCGATTGTTGTGGCCAAAGTACAGAAGCTTGGACGAAGTGTCTTCTTGATGAAGCTTAGATGACTGGAACTCCCTGATGAAGAGCTTGCTGTAGAATCTACCTGCCACCGCGGTGTGATTTAGAGACAGGGATTTCTACCTCTGTCAGTTGGTCATCCTTGTCCTCGTCTATCCACCTGGAACATCAACACAGCATACAGAACTCAGAGTATCAGTAATAACTGTCAGTAGCCCATGGTGGTGATGATAACTTTGTCTCTGATACTTAACCATCCAGAGATTTATCAAGGACTATAAGTTACTTGCCTGTAGAAGGTATATTCAGTTTGGTGAAAGGTCTCATGTCCATTCATACTGGCAGTGATGTTTCTCACATTAGCATTGCCCCCGCTTACATTAGTGTTGGTATTCTCACATTAGCATTGCCCCCACTTACATTAGTGTTGGTATTCTCACATTAGCATTGCCCCCACTCACATTGCTGTTGTTATTATCTAACATTAGCATTGCCCCCGCTTACATTAGTGTTGTTATTCTGACATTAGCATTGCCCCCGCCTACATTACTGTTGTTATTCTCACATTAGCATTGCCCCCACTCACATTGCTGTTGTTATTCTCACATTAGCATTGCCCCCACTCACATTGCTGTTGTTATTATCTCACATTGCTGTTGTTATCCTCACATTAGCATTGCCCCCACTCATATTGCTGTTGTTATTATCTCACATTAGCATTGCCCCTACTTACATTGCTGTTGTTTATATCTCACATTGCTGTTGTTATTCTCACATTAGCATTGCCCCCACTCACATTGCTGTTGTTATTCTCACATTAGCATTGCCCCTACTTACATTGCTGTTGTTATTATCTCACATTGCTGTTGTTATTATCTCGCATGAGCATTGTCTTTAAGAATCCTTGTTCACATCTGGCAATTCATGCATGTACCTGCTTGCTACCTCCAACTGCATGTGAACTATGGCAGCTTCAGGAAAATTAAGGGAGCAGTTGGGTAGCCTAATGGTTTAACTGTTAACTCATCATACCAAAGTACTGGGTTTGATTCTCCAAATAGGTACAATGAAGTCTATTTCTGGTATCCCTGACATACTCACTCACGATGCTGAGACTACTGGGGTCTGATCGTACTTACTTTCCATATGGGAAGACAAACTGTTCCTTGTTGTTGATCTTGACAGTGACGGAGTCAAGCTTCCATCCTGCTCCAGCCCCACTGCCATCATGGCCGACAACCACCTTCTCCAGACGTCCAAGGTCCACCGCCTCCAACTGGAACGTGTCCACCTGGGATATGCGAAGCAACAGTGATGATACAGCAATAACAGCAACTCTGTTATTTCAAAACTGATTGGGGAAGTTCCCCGTTAATAACCAAATCAAACAGAGCTCCAGATAAGAATTAGGTCATGTGGGTACTGTACCCACTGCATTTTTTTGGAGTGGGTATTATGAATGTTGAGTGGGTATTTCATTTTCCGTTACCCACTGCTTTCAAATATGTGCGTATTTCAGTCATTTCACTAACCTAAGTATTACGTCATTGAGTAAGTTTACTAAGCAGGTATGTTCTGCCTCATGTCATACCTAATCAAAACCAACTTAAATATAATGGAAATGATTTCATAATAAATCACTCATCCTATACTGACAAAAATACAATACTTGTCCTATATTAACAGTACAACTTGATAGCAATCGATGTCTTTTTCATTACGCAAGCGATTTTTATAAATATACTCTGTACGCATTTGTTTTAAACTTTTTGCGTATCTAACATTTTAAATGCGTAAATGGTACGCAACAGTTATTTTTACAATGCGTAATTGGAAATTTTCTTTGCGTATTTTACCCGGATTTTCTGGGTCTCTGATCAAAGATATTGTTATGTAAGTGAGTGAGAAAAAAGACGATCCCAATAAGTCATCTTTCTAATGGTTAAAACACTGTTTACATCAGGCCCTGACACGTGAGTAACTCACCGATCCTGTTTCAAACTTGTTTTTGTCTTCCAGACTATTCCTAAGAAATCTTTTCCCAGAGTCCCCTTTACTTCCAAAGAGGTTAATGTAGACACTGGCATCAGTGCCAGAACCCCAGTCTGTGGCTGTCGTCGTCTGGACAACGTACTTGTACACTGGAGAATAGGGAAGAAACAGAAGTGATATCTATGACACCAGGATCTCTAGGACATGGGTTGGACTTATTGCCCTGCCTTTTCACTCCAAAATGACACAACACTGCACAATATACAATGGCATTTTGTTCTTCTCACTTGGTACCATGCCAAATGATGTTTGTTTAGGAAAGCTAACCAAGTACTTTCAACATTTGTATGTAAGATGGTGTCTTCGTTCCTGGTACCCTTGCCAAATATTCATATACAAGAAAAACATTGCTCACAATGTAATTATTATCATTATTATACATTCACATACCGCACGCAACCAGAAACTAGTATCTGCTCTAACACGGTTTATTGGGTATCTGACTAGCAGATCTGTATGCTTTCCTATTATCATTCTGAACTCCCTGGGGAATATGCAACCATTCAGGATTGTGCTCTTGCCCTTTTTAGACCTGACCTTTTTTGAACATGCCATTGGCATTTTTCAATATTGATTTCATGTAAGTTCAGTTACATAGGAAACAGATTGTGTCAAATGATTGTGCTAATTAAATGATCTTCTCATGATGCCTTATAAGGACTTTTTAAACAATTCTTGGAAGATACAAGTCAATCAGGAGAAGTTTGCAAGGAAACTAAACCAAAATATCAAATTTACATTGACCTCTACAATATTTTGCCTCTCTAAGTCAACAATCAAGGTGTTATCTCTCACCTGCTTCTGGGGTTTTCTTTGGCCAGTGAGCTGGTACCTCTACAGCGATGTCCCCATGGTTTTCCGAGAAGGACAGCCAGCGGTTGATTGGGAACTCCAGACGCTCATCTCGGACCCTGTCAATCAGCACGACCTGCCCCAACACCAATGTCAATTGTATACAAAAAGAACTTTCGGGGAGCGTATTCCAAAGTAGCTGTCTTGTCAAATGATAAAGCAATGTTCCAGCAACATTGTAGCATTTCACACACAGCATTTATATCAGGGATAAAACCTTCGTCTTCAGCATGATGCATGAATACTTTTACTCCTGGGCGAACCCAATGGCTGTTTATGAGTGAGTGAGTGAGTGAGAGCAAGCGGGCGAGCGAGCTACAAATATTCGCCACACCCAGCAATGTCCCAGCTATGTGGCGGCGGTCTGTATATAATTGAGTCTGGACAATCCAGTGATCAGCATGATCATTGATGTACACAATTGGGAACCGATGACATGTGTCAACCAAGTCAGCGAGCCTGACCACCTGATCCCGCTAGTCGCCTCTTGCGACAAGCATGGGTTACTGAAGATCACTTATTACCCGGATCTTCACTTGTAAATCTTTATGAAAGAGAGCAGGAAAGAAAGAAAGAGACTGATACCTAATCTGTGGGTTTGAGCTCTAGAGATACACTCCTTTTGGAGTTTCATACCTGTTTGACTCTCCAGCCTGCTGCCATCCCACTGTCATCGTGACGTAGACGGATTTTTCTTATCTTCCCAATCTTATTGGGGTCCAGCCAGATCTGATGATAAAGACTTAAGGTAGTCATATTTCATCTTGAATCATCAAAATGTGGCAAATATAATCACCAACAATTAAGTATATGTAGTGAATTATCATAGTAACCAATTTGGTCTACATGGTGTAAGATATGACACACATAATAATGAGGTAAAACAAACAAAAACAAACAAAATTTAGGATTGTCGTCCAGCTCACGGGAAGCACCTGAACCCTGTTGTCAGTGTATACAACATATAACGTATCTCCCTAGTCGGGTAACTGTGCTGAGGATGATATAGACTTTACTTCCACTACTGCCGTACAAGGTGTGTAAGGGTTACTTCCTGTGAGGGGACCAAAGTAATTAGAAAGTTTTTTATTGCATAAAGAAGTAGAAGCCCAGTTCATCACATTTCTCATGAACTCTTCTTGTGCCACTAAGAAGTCAAACGTTCTGGTCCAGTAAGATATGACTAAGTTCTACATGAATTACCATGGCCTCATTCCGTAAAGTGATCTTAGTGAGGAGCAAATTGTTACTCCATACAGTTTAACATAGACTTTTTGACAGTCATAGCACAAAGACTGGTCCGGCCCCAGGGTTGAGGAAACTATCCTGAAATAAGTAACTTTGATTCTAGTATGAACACACTGAGTGGACGTACATCGAAGTGGTCAGTCCTGCTGACGTGGAAGTGACCCTGAAGCCTCTCCTCATCTGACCTTCCTCTGTCGCCATAGACTGTGAGGAAAACACGGGCATCTGTAGCACTGTCGTCCTCGTCGCCTGTCGTCACCAGCACCTGCCAGTCACCAGCTGGGGAGACAGAAACTTATCAGTGGATAACCCACTTTGTGTTTAAACCAGTAACAGTTTACTAGAGTCAGTAAGATATCAGCTCTGATGGATATACTGTGATCTAATATGATGATTAGGTTTCATACTGCAATCTGTGGTAATAACTTGGAACTTGGTCTACTAGACCATACATTATGATTATCTATTATTATATTATTTATAACTATTTTCCAAAGTATTCATAAGGGCTATTATCCTCTCATCAATACATGATGTCTCTCAGAAAATTGTTGAAAGTAACAAATGTTATGTTTTCTGGGTTTATCAAGAAATGAGTAAAGTACAAATTCTTGTGCATTTTTGGGTTGAATCCATTCACTCTCAGAGTGAGGAACCAAATCGCATGCACACGTTATCTTAATTTTTTGTTTCACCCGTCCAGGCTGGCTAGCTGTAACATTAGACTGTCCGGCAGAAATCTAGCCCGTCTCGGGCGGTCGGACGGGCCTTTTTTCATTCACTGCTTATGGTGGATGGTAATGGAAACATTGATGATGCTGGGCTTAGAAAAGTCAATACCGAGCAGACATATTTGTCCATGATCCCCTGTGTCAGCTATTGGATTCAACAAGTATCAGATTCACGGTGGTAACGTATTGTAACTCTCCAGGATGGTGTTTTGAAAATGGTGGTCGTACCTTTTGGTTTCTTGGCTTTGATTGTTTCTGACATTGGCAGTACTCTTTCCAGGGCCTTGTCGTCCTGCCCCTCGTCCAGCCATCTGTAACACCATCATATCCCGACTTCAGAACAACATCAACACAATCACTCCGTTTAATTCACATCAACATCAACATCATCATCACATAACCGACTTTAAAACAACACCCGAATGCCCAGATCACTACAACATCGCATTCCTGCAACATCGCATCCCTGCAACACTGGCATCAAAATGCAACATAGCATCCCTGCAACATTGGCATCCCTGCAAAATTGGCATCACAATGCAACATTGGTATCACAATGCAACATTGGCATCACAATGCAAGATTGGCATCCCTGCAACATTGCATCCCTGCAACATTGTCATCCCTGCAACATTGGCATCACAATGCAACATTGGCATCACAATGCAACATTGGCATCACAATGAAACATCACATCCCTGCAACATTGGCATCACAATGCAACACTGCATTCTTGACTTCAGATCATGAGTGTCATTGCAACATCGTATCAATGACACAACACTGATCACAACATTACATCCCTGATGTTACATAATGTGTGGATGTACATTGACGTACATTATTACCCAAAGGGTCTGACAGTTTACATTGTTCAGATCTTACAGTGATGTAGGTCTGAATGCCATCATTCTTTAATGTTATAGTTGAATATATTAGATGCCATTTGACAAATATGCTCTTAAAACCCAGCTTCAATTAATCATGCATCCATCTCAGCTGAGCTCAAAATAATGAAGAAATAATTGGTAAAAAGAGAAATTATTACCCTCACAAGTTTCATGAAGATTTGACAAAACCTGAGGAAGAATTCAAGCATTAGTCTCACTATGATTTGGTGGAACAAATGACAATTTGGACATGTTTGTGAAATCAGGATGACACACATGCTTGTATACTGATCTCTACACACAGGTTGTCCCCACCTGGCACACTTGAAGACGTATTTATCGTTGCCCTCCTGGGGGACTTCTATAACAACTTTATCCAGGAACCATCCTGAACCGGCGTCATAACCATCATGGCTGACCTTCACCTTCTTCAGCTTGCCTAATTCCACAGCCTCGATCTCAAACAGATCGCACTGAAATATGAAGTTAACAATGGTTGAAAAGTCACACAGCTCTTGTAATCATTCTGTTTATTTCATTGCCAATTTATTATCATACAGAAAACAGTTACAGAGTTACAAGACTCAATATCTTTAACAAATGTTTCCATATTGTCTGTGTAGTGGTGGAACAGAATTTCTTTCTTGTTATTTTTTGAAAGGCAATTGGGTAGATAAATGAAGCTCGCAGCAATAACTTCACATGAAACATATCATAGGATATACAGCAGAGATGTTGAAAGTGGTGGACATTTCATTGACTCTATCATTAGTAAGGACATGCATAGGTGAGTATAAAATCATTGTGGTGATTTCCCTTCCATGGGCATAAGAGAAGGTATATTTCTGTATTAAAGTTACATGATACAAGGTGTCTGGAAATATACTGAGAGAAACAGATAATCACAGGAAAATTCAAGCATTCCTTTATTATTTTCCAGTTTTCATCACCACAGCTCTATTCAAAGTGGGTGATGAAAACTGGAAAATATTAAAGGAACCCTTGAATTTTCTTGTGATCCTTTATTTGTTTTTCTAAGTATATTCGTAGGACACAGATCTGTGGCGAGTTTCCTAATCCATGGCAGGTTTGATTGTTCGATTGTTACATGGCCTTATGATCGTGCAATGACGTCATTACACGATGACGTCATAATCGCTAACTGTTCCCAACATTATTCAACCCTAGCCGTTCGTGGCGATAGTAATCTCAGGAAAATCTTCAAAGCTAAGAAAATGGAAACCATAGAAAATGATGGTGTTGCAATTGCAGAGCCACCTACAAAGAAGAAGAAGATATTTTTACACGTTATTCACTCTTTTGTCTTTCTTCATGTATTGTTGAATATTAAAAGGAAAGCAAATGTAAGCGATAATTAGCATGGCCTAAATCTTCGAAGCTCTCTCAGTTCTATGATAGTCGTAAAAACATTAGCAATATTGAAAGATGATCTGAGCGCTAACAGAGCTTCGAAAATCTAGGCCCAGGGGTATCAGTAAGTTAGAAACACATAAATGAAATGCCATTAACCCCTATTCTACTGAGCTGAAATGTTCTAATGACAATGAGTAGGAAATCCGCCACAGATTAGGGTAGGTACGGCAACTAGCCATGGATTTGAAAATCTGCCATGGATTTAGAAATCCGCCACGGATTTGAGGCCTGCCATGGATCCGAGTCCTACATATTTAAACAACATTAATTTCAAACTCTAACTGCAAAAAGACCCACATCATGCCACTATGCCTACTCTCATCCACCACAGTACTTACATTGCCTTGTTCAAACTTGTTGGCATTGGTGTAAGACCCATGGAGATGTCTGGTGCCAGTGTCACCTCTGTCGCCATATATCTGTATGTAGACATTGGCGTCGGTGCCTGCATACTTCACATCGCCAGTAAACACCTCAACATGGTACTTGTACACTGATGACAAAAATAATTTATTGAATGTCTGGATGGGAGAACATTGGAAATTGTAGGAGGCTAGGAAAGTTTGTGTGTTGGTCCTGTCAGTCACCAATGAACTGATATGAGGTTGATAAGAAGCTTTGTTTAGTGTGGTTTTGCTAGCTCAAGTGAACTTTCAAAGGTCGTATTTCATGAACAATCAAGCAATGATGAATTTTAAGTGCACATGCTGTTCATCGAGTGAGTGAATGAGTTTAATTTTACGCCGCACTCAGCAATATTCCTGCTATATGGCGGCAGTCAGTAAATAATTGAGTCTGGACCAGACAATCCAGTGATCAACAGCGTGAGCATTGATCTACACAATTGGGACACGATGACATGTGTCAACACAGTCAGCGAGCCTGACCACCCAATGCCGTGCTGTTCATCGAGAGGTCTTATGGTAATGTCAGAGAATACAGAGTAATCACTGTATCTACATGTTCTGTACATAATGTGCTTGATAAAGCAAGTTAAGACTAGGGCTTTAAACAGTGGGAAACATTAGGGGGCAAACTCTTTATTCAGGTTGCATATAATCAAGTCACAGCTAGAATTTCATTTCTTGCAAGTGCCAATAGGTGCAAGATTTTGTTTTGCTCAAAAACATTATTTTCTGGACATTTGGAAAGACCAAACCAACTATCTCAAACATCAGGAAATATTTGTCAATATTTTGGGAACATATTAAATAAAGTATCAGGATATCTTCCCCTAATCGATATATCAAATGAATGGTAGCTATACTTGTGAACACGGATATGTTATAGATCTACCCTGCAACATCTTGTCCTCGTCCTTGTTGTATACGGGTAGCTCCAGTACACAGTCTTCATAGTCCGTCACCCGCACCCACTTCCGACTCTCGAACATGTACTCCTTCCTTGTCTTGTTGTTCATCACCACCACCTGTGTGGGGGAAGAGGAAATCACAGCTTGTGTTGTACTTCCAAACATTATTGCTACCAACTTCCTCTAAAGCAGACACACATTGCTACAAACCCTGATCAAGAGTGAGCAACTCTCTTTTTGAAGAATATTTACACAATCTAACTCTTCAAAAACACATACAGCTTGCAGTTTTGGATGAGTAATCTGGGTACTTATGTACTCAGATTGAGTGGATCCTGAGAAGGACCCGTTTGCAGACAGGACCAACCAGACCTGAGGTTAGTCACATGATATGTCATTTAATGAAAATATCTATAAATCTCCATGGTTACACTGTTGCTACAGCTCACTTTAGTTTCTGACTGTGCATGCATTTCTTCTGACTTTCCTATGTTTGAGAAAAGACAAACGCTTCAGTCAACTTCAGTATATGCATCATCAAATAGTTTTATATCTGTAGCTAAAATGTTTTGGCTCCAAGAAAAATTCCTGCTCAGGTATTTTGTACCCATCTCGTGAGATGTACAGCGGATACCTGGGTAAGGTAAAGAAATATGAAACTCCCAGCCCTAATGACCAGATAATTTGGAGAAATATTTTAAGAAGCAATTAACTAATATCATTTCTGGCTCCTGAATGTAACTGAACTCTTAGCACCGATCTGGAATTTTTTGTTTGTTTATGTTAAAGGTAACATCCCCTTCCTGACCACTTCTCCAAAATGTTGTCTTTGTATCTGGTCAGGGGAGATAAACTTTGGATGAAAGTGACCTATCCTGCCCTAGTTTCCCCAAGGGGAGATAAGCATGGGATACAAGTGACCTACTTTGCCCTGGTAAATTACGAATAGATCCTGCCAGTGTAACTTACAGTATCTGGGAGCCAGGACGGACAAGAGCTGAAGTCAGAGTACCACTTCTGTTGCCGATCTGCTGCCCCGTCAAACGCCAGTCGCACCTTGTACACCTCACCCACGTCTCGACTCACTCGTACCTGAGACAGAAGAATATGGTGAGGGACATGTTAACACTACCTACACAGCACTATCTTATATATCACAACACAACTGTACCAATGAAAATCAAAGAAAGAAACCAAACTATGACATAATGTCCACTATTTAAACAGAAATAGATACACACATTATGGACAAGATATATCGAAATAAAGTTAGCATTGAAACAATTAAAACCTGACATGTTTTGAAAGGAACTAAACAGAGTAAATCATGCAGATTGCAACAAACAGTGTGTTTGTATTTGTATCTCCACTGAATATGGAAGCTCCTCACATCAAACTTGTCCTTTGATCCTGGTCTGAACTCGAAGTCATCTTGCTCCCCAATGATGATTGGTTCACTGTGACCTTTGTCCCCATACAGTACAAGGGTGACAGCATTCCCTGTGCCGTCCTCCCTGTTAGCACCAGTCGTTGTCCAAACTGTCCATGGGTCACCTGGAAAGATGAAACACTACATTAGTGGGAAAGAGAAGGAGAGCATAACATTGCCTAAAATTCTCGTCAACACTTATATAATTCTGCTCTAAAGGGGAGATAAGCAAGGAATACATGTGACCTATTTTGTCCTGGATTCCCAAAGGGGAGGTAAGCATTGGATGAAAGCAACCTATCCTGTGCTGGATTCCCAAAGGGGACATAAGCATGGGATGAAAGCGACCTATTTTGCCCTGTATTCCCAAAATTGAGATAAGCATGGGATGAAAGCGACTTATTTTGCAGGGGAGATAAGCATGGGATACAAGTGACCCATTTTGCCCAAGACTCAACAAGGGGAGATAAGCATGGGATAAAAATTTTGGGACCTATTTTGACCTTGATTACCCACAGGGAGACAAACGTGAAAAATGTGACCTATTTTGCCCTGGATTCCTCGAGGGGAAAGAAATATGGTACATAGGAGATGTTATGCCCTAAAGTAAGACCCACATCAGACACAAGGAACCTATTCTACGCTGGATTCGATAACTTTTTGCACCACTGATTCCGAAAAGGCAAACAAGCAGACAAGGGCCAATATTGCATGTGGGCTACACACCTGTGGGTGAGTGAGGTTTAGGGGAAGGTGTCTTCTCCTTGGAACGTGAGGCAGCGCGTGGAGGTGCATCAACTACTGGCCCCGAGTGTGGCACCAGGGCCCTCTCTATTGCATGATCATCCTGCCCCTGGTCCAACCATCTGAAACAACATGGTTCACACCGTTTAATAAACAAATAAACATGAGCGAGTGAGTTTAATTGTACATCGTTTTTAGCAATATTCGAGCAATATCACGGCAGGGGACACTAGAAATGTGCTTCACACATTGTACCTATGTGGGGAATCGAACCCAGGTCTTTGGCATGATGAGCAAACCCTTTAACCACTAGACTACCCCACCACCCCAAGTAAATGTGAAGTTTTTAGAGTCCAAACACTGATTTTATACTGATACTGACTCATACAAATTCCTCATTCTTCTGAAATGTAGTAGAAACTTCCTGTGCTGTATTTCCCCAAGAATAGTAAAACATCTCCCTGAAACATACCCCTCCCCCATGCAGGAGCATCTGAACCACATAAGCAATCCAGTTGAATAGTCACGCTCTCCATTCTTGCCAAACGAATTGGTAGGGGAATATTAAACTAGATCACAACATGAATATAACTATAGGTACCTCTATGCCATATCTGCACCTCTTTCAATGCCACCCTTCTTTCAGCAAAAAGTATCAATTTTGACTGTGGACGTTTTTTTCTGATGTTCTTTTCATGGCAATTACAAATTTGAGATTATATTCATCATGGTAACTTACCTGTTACATACGAACACATATTCCCTGTTTGTTTCCGTTGTCTCCTTGACAACCACCTTCTTCAGGTATACACCCCTACCTACAACACAGTCAGGTAAGCTCAAACATCTTACTGAACATGAACTACAGTGCAGATAACTAATTTTTAAAAATCGCAAACATGGAAAAACTAAAACGGAAATTCTGTGTCTTCCAAACTAACCCTTCTCCCTGTACGAGTGTCCGACAATGACACGCTCGATGTCCAACACTGATACTGCCTCTATCTGGAACTCGTCTGTCTGGTTTGGCTGGAAGGTCTTGGCATTATTGAGAGAACGCTTGAGGGATCTGTGGCCAGTGCTTCCTGCTTCACCGAATATCTCCACGTACAGCTGCAGCCCCGAGCCAGGCTTGGGAACATCTCCCAGGTGAACAGAGACTTGATACTTGACCACTGCAACAGAGGAGGAGCATGCATTTAAATACACTACAGTTATATCATTATCCCTATCAAAGGTCAGTAATTCTCCTAAATTACGAGGGGCGGTGGTGTAGGCTAATGGTTAATGTGTTCACTTGTCATGCCAAAGACCCGGGTTCGAATCCCTACATGGGTACAATGTGTGAAGCCCATTTCTGGTGTCGCCCGCCGTGATATTGCTAAAAGCGGCATAAAACTAAACTCACTCACTCCTAAATTACTAACAGCCTATTAAATAATCCTTGGGGTAAGGAGTTGGAGAAGAGAGATGAGACAAGAATGATCATTTGAGACAGGATATGTTCTCTCTCACTCTCCCAATGTGGTTGTGGCAGTATTTAAAACACTTGTTTGTCATTTAGAAGTCAATACTGCATGACTCCGATCCATGTCCCCTCCACAACTCACCTGGTAAGATCTTTACAGCAGGCCATACCACTGGGAATTCTCTCCAGCCATCTTGGTTGTCGTCAACGGCAACCCAACTGTCAAGGTTGTATGAAAAACAGTCCCTAGTGTCCTCGTCCTCAAAGCGGATCTGGAGCAGTGGATTTGAATTAAACAACCAGAAAACTAAAACTTCATTCATCAGAAATATTTTGTAATCATGAATTGCATACCAAACTCACAAAACTATACTCATATATGATGAAAACTGAGCTCTCAAAGAAACTAAACAATTACCTCTTTCAAGTTCCACGCTTTCTCACGATCGTTGTCACGGAAACCAATTCGTACTTTTGTCATTTCGCCAATATCTTCGGCCAGTTTCACCTGCAGCAGAATGAACATATGATGATGGCTCATACAGTTAAAATGTATCACAAACTGTGAAAAATTTCTGTCTCATTTGTCTCCCAAAAAGAGATGCAATACAAACCAGTTTATTTGTTGTAATTTGTTCTTGTTAGGTAAGGATAAAATATGTGAGGAACCGAAGTGTATGTACAAAACAATGTCAGGATTAGTTGTCAAGATGACATATTTCTCCACAAAAGGGCACAGCTGATGTCTTCTGATGATCATCGAGATCTGACAGAAGTTGGTCCCACTCACTTGACAGAGATCGGCCACAACACTCACTTGACAGAGATCGGCCACAACACTCACCTGACAGAGATCTGCCACAACACTCACTTGACAGAGATCAGCCACAACACTCACCTGACAGAGATCGGCCACAACACTTACCTGACAGAGATCGGTCACAACACTCACCTGACAGAGATCGGCCACAACGCTCACCTGACTAAGATCAGCAATTACACTCACCTGACAAAGATCGGACACAACACTCACCTGACAGAGACCGGACACAACACTTACCTGACAGAGATCGAACACAACACTCACCTGACAGAGATCGGCCACAACACTCACCTGACAAAGATCGGCCACAACACTCACCTGACAGAGATCGGCCACAACACTCACCTGACAGAGACTGGACACAACACTCATCTGACAGAAATCGGACACAACACCCACCTGACAGAGATCGGACACAACACTCACCTGACAGAGATCGACTACAACACTTGCCTGACAGAGATCGGCCACAACACTCACCTGACAGAGATCGGACACAACACTCACCTGACAGAGATCGGCCACAACACTCACCTGACAGAGATCGGCCACAACACTCACCTGACAGAGATCGGCTACAACACTTACCTGACAGAGACCGGACACAACACTCATCTGACAGAGCTCGGACACAACACTCACCTGACAGAGACCGGACACAACATTCATCTGACAGAGATCGGCTACAACACTCACCTGACAGAGACCGGACACAACACTCATCTGACAGAGATCGGACACAACACTCACCTGACAGAGATCGGCTACAACACTTACCTGACAGAGACCGGACACAACACTCATCTGACAGAGATCGGCTACAACACTTACCTGACAGAGACCGGACACAACACTCATCTGACAGAAATCGGACACAACACTCACCTGACAGAGATCGGACACAACACTTACCTGACAGAGATCGGACACAACACTCACCTGACAGAGATCGGCCACAACGCTCACCTGACTAAGATCGGCAATTACACTCACCTGACAAAGATCGGACACAACACTTACCTGACAGAGATCGAACACAACACTCACCTGACAGAGATCGGACTCAACACTCACCTGACAAAGATCGGCCACAACACTCACCTGACAGAGATCGGACACAACGCTCACCTGACAGAGATCGGCCACAACACTCACCTGACAGAGATTGGCCACAACACTCACCTGACAGAGATCGGCCTCAACACTCACCTGACAGAGATCGGACACAACACTCACCTGACAGAGATCGGACACAACACTCACCTGTCAGAGATCGGACACAACACTCATCTGACAGAGATCGGACACAACACTCACCTGACAGAGATCGGACACAACACTCACCTGACAGAGATCGGTTACAACACTCACCTGACAGAGTTCGGACACAACACTCACCTGACAGAGATCGGACACAACACTCACCTGACAGAGATCGGACACAACACTCACCTGACAGAGATCGGACACAACACTCACCTGACAGAGATCGGTCTGGCGGGGCTGGAAGGGTTTGCTCCTGGAAGACTTGAGTGACAGTAGTGAACTCTCCCCTCTCTCCCCACCAAGCACCACCACCAGATCGGACACATTGCCCCTTGTTCCACCTTCACCGGTCACTGCCTCTATCTTCCACTGACCCCCTGGGCACACAGTGAAGACATCAAGGATTAGGAACTCATGACAACAAGTGGCAAATGTATTGTATCAGGATAAGTAAGTGAGTGCAGCTGCAAATCCATTGGATTTGGCCCAGACAAACCAGGTTTAGTAGCACAAGAAGCTATCAAACTGTCGAGATGGGGGAAAATTCAGTCAGATTCTTGGTGATAAATCCAGGGATTAGAAATGAACAGTAGTTACTGTGGTTACATCATACTAAATTTTGAGCTATTCTTTAAGCCTTTAAGACCAATATTGAGTACAAAACTCATGTTTTGTCCTTTACATGCTGATGCACTCTACACTAGACCAACAATAATACATAGCATACCACTTTGTCACCAGTAACAAAACGTTAAACAAAGGGTTGTACCAAACCATTTGGCTATAACCAAGTGTTCAGGCACTTCAGTTTTAGAGCTTCTTTGAGTGGCATTTAGAAGTTGGTGTGAAGAACAGGGAGAGTTTTAGGGATATACAACTTCTTTATTTATTGATGTATGCAACGTCTCAGTGTAGATGCTAACACCATTATCAAGTAAGTGTTCTTCAGTTTCAGAGATTTATTTGACATTGACATGATGTACAAAGTGTTGACTGCAGACACAGTGACAGCAACAATAGCTGTCCACATGGGACTGTCTGTATCCTGTAGCATTCTCATAATAAGTAATTCTCACACCTACCAAGAACCAAAGTGGTAAGACTCACGTGACACTGGAAGATCGTCAGCAGATTCAGGAGGCAAGGCCACTGCCCTTGGTCTTGTGCCACTCAAGGTCAAGGTCTCATCAACCTCCAGTGACTTGCTCCTATCACTTCCTAGCCACCTGGAACGGAAACAACCAAACTAGGTTATTTGTGGATTAATACTGGTAACATCAAAGCATCATTCAACAAAAACTTTATTGCCTATCATTATGGGAGTAATCTCTTAATTCCTACCTGTCAGCGTCAAACACCCTCTGAGTGTTGTCAAATGGCCCTGCCTTGATGATGATCTTGTCCAGATGCCAAGGATTGCCTGGACCCTTGGTGACCTTCACCCTGTCTATCTCCCCAAGGTCAACCGCACTCACAATGAAGGCATCCACCTGAGTTACGGAAAATATACAACTCAAGAGAAGTTAGAGAACACGGTTTCTTTCATGGTATTATAGTTAATCTGTGATAGATGACTGACTGTACTGTACACAGTACTCTTACTACCTGTCACAACTGCTCAGGAAGACCTCCGAATGTACTCTGACTACCTGTCACAACTGTGCAGGAAGACCTCTGATTGTACTCTACGTGTCACAACTGTTCAGGAAGACCTCCGAATGTACTCTGACTACCTGTCACAACTGTGCAGGAAGACCTCTGATTGTACTCTCCGTGTCACAACTGCTCAGGAAGACCTCCGAATGTACTCTTACTACCTGTCACAACTGCTCAGGAAGACCTCCGAATGTACTCTGACTACCTGTCACACCTGTGCAGGAAGACCTCTGATTGTACTCTACGTGTCACAACTGTTCAGGAAGACCTCCGAATGTACTCTGACTACCTGTCACACCTGTGCAGGAAGACCTCTGATTGTACTCTACGTGTCACAACTGCTCAGGAAGACCTCCGAATGTACTCTGACTACCTGTCACACCTGTGCAGGACGACCTCTGATTGTACTCTGACTACCTGTCACACCTGTGCAGGAAGACCTCCGATTGTACTCTGACTACCTGTCACATCTGCTCAGGAAGACCTCTGATTGTACTCTGACTACCTGTCACACCTGTGCAGGAAGACCTCCGATTGTACTCTGACTACCTGTCACATCTGCTCAGGAAGACCTCTGATTGTACTCTGACTACCTGTCACACCTGTGCAGGAAGACCTCTGATGGTACTGTACTCTGACACACCTGCTCAGGAAAACCACTGATTGTACTCTGACTACGTGTCACACCAATATGGGTAGGCTGTCTACCTGGCCCTCCTGGAACTTGGTTGACTTGTTCAAGTTGTTACGGAGCAGCAGTCGCCGCCCACAGTCCCGACCCTTGCTGTACATGTTCAGGAAGACGTCTGATTGTGTCCCAGCATTCTTCATGTTGCTAGTGTACACCACTACCCGGTAGTCGATCACTGAAACAGTTGTCAGGAATATTGCACACATCTTGTTGCTCCTACAGCACTTCAGGTTGAGGCTTGTCACAGCTGTTGTTGAAACTGTGTACTGACTAAGTATTATTCCTTAAAAAAAAAATTCTCTAAAAATGGCTTACAAATAGGCTAATACAAATTGTAATCACAGAACATGTTTAATTACCAAGGGCAATGGAAGACATTCTCATGGCTCTGCAACATATCTAATATTCTACAATATCATATTTATGATGAAAGGAAATATTCCTTTTTGACAAAAGCTTCTATAGATTAAAAGGACAAATAGGAATGCAATTCGTCTACAGTACATAATTTCTGAAAAGATTATTTGTGTTTGAGTAACATATGTACTTTTCTAAAACAACACATGAGGTTATCAAAAGACATATCTAACTTTTCCAAATACATTTTAGACAGTGAAGACCCTGTCATGTCCAAAATACTTAACTGTTACATAAGAGAGTGGAATTTGAACACATTTCCCTCCATTTTGGCTAAATTAATAACACTCTATTTGTACTCAACAACATCCATCTCCTTTTAACCACTGTCATACTGAGCATGCAAAAGCTAAAAAATAGCAGAACCCTGAATAGACAGTGAGTCCTTTGTTTACCAAAAAGTCTCCAACAATGAAGGCAACTTTGACTGTTTTGTAGCCAGTATCTTAGGCCTACCAAAGAAAAGTTTCCCATTGTGCAGAAACGCAGAAAAACCTACATTAATCGTGGAAATAGCAACATAAACATAATACCTCGCTACTGAAACAGTAAAACCGGCAACGAAAAACTATGAAACTACAACATTATTACATCAGCGAACTTTGACCTCTACTGCGCATGCGCATTACGATCCGTGCTTCATTCCAATTTCCGAGCAACCGTGAATCGCCTCGCGTAAAAAAAGTATTAAATATGTCGAAATAATTGCTGTCAATCATTTCATACGAATGGAAAGTAAAATAAACAAATGTTCACACAAGTATCATGATGATAAATGTCAAATAACACAACAGAAATACTTAAAAAGGAAGGTAACTTTTGTCCAAACTGGAAAATGTCAACATGCGGTCGACACTTCCTCTTCCATGTGTGCATGCGCAAAATCGAAGTTGCAGGCTCTTCGTTTTTTGACGCAGTTTTAGCGATTTAAAGTTGCCGTTTTTACTGTTTCAGTAGCGAGGTATTATGTTGATGTTGCTATTTTCACGATTAATGTGGACTTTTCTGAGTTTTTCTGCACAGTGGCAAAGTTTTCTTTGGTAGGCCTGTATCTGCCACTGACCAAATACTGAGGAGCTTACATGGAGGGAATGTTTGGCCTGGTTTGATGAGAGGGAGCTCCTTGCTGATGTCACCATTGACTTCACCGACCCAGGAGTCAAAGTTGAAGGTAAGACTCTCTCCTGTCTCTGCATCGGTCAGGGTCACCTGGAACACAATGACATTCAGGCTTGTTGGATTCAAGATGGACTGATGAGTTTACTGGAGGAGCATGGGGGAGTTTGAGATTCTGGAAGATCACAGGGACTTTTGAGGTTGTTTCTAATGGATGAAAGGTGAGGTGAGGTGAAATTGGGTTTTATTTCGTGCTCGAGAATATTTCACTCATATGACGACGTGTATGCGTGTGTATGTGTATGTGCGGCTGCTTGTACTAGCCCAGACTTAAGCTGGTTTTAGAGTGCTAGCCCACTGGGATACCATGCCGCAGTGAAGCATGAATACCCCACTCAGACACATTATACTGACTCCGAGCCGACCAGTCCTTGTTGTACCCATTAATGCCGAGCGCCAGGCAGGGACCAACAAGTACCATATTTTAACGTCTTTTGGTATGATGCGGTTGGGGATCGAACCCGCGACCTTCCGCTCTCCGGGCGGACGCTCTAACCACTACACCACGGAGGCGGTCAATGGATGAAAGGGGTTTTCAGGTTTGTTTCTGGAAGAAACGATGAGTTACTGCAGTTTCTGGAGGAGCAGAGAGTGACAGAGGAAGCTTTTGAAGGAACAGAGGGAGACTGATAATGTTTCTGGTATGGAGGAACAGTGGGCTAGGTGGTTTCTGGAAGAAAAGAGGGAACTCTGATGATGTTCGTAGGGGAACAGTGGGGTGATTCTTGATGAACAGACACTGATGAGGCTTCTAGAGGCATTCTGACTACAGTGGGGTGTATATATAATTACTAAGGAAGTACCTGCTGTATTGTCCACACTGGTTTCTCCTCCTTCTCCTCCCCAAGTGTCACTCGCACCTTCTCAATGTCACCAATGTTGCCCAACTTTATGCCCTGTCAAAATACATGCCACATCAGTAACTGTAGAGTGACTTCCCATGCTTGTCATAAGAGGTGAGTAATGGGATCGGTGATCAGACTCACTGACTTGATTGATCCATGCCATTGTAACCCAATTGCCTACATTGATGCTCATGATGCTAATCACTGGATAGTCTGGTTCAGGCTCATTTACATGCATATGTATAGCTTGAATAATCCAATGAGCCAACAAACAAAATAAGTTTAGGCACACCAGGCATCAAACTGACAGTTTTGGTTCAGAACTCCAGAAATGTCCTACCGCAAACTTGTGAGTCTGACCCGGCATCAGATGTGTCTTCTTCCCATTGGTCAGTTCCAGCGCTCCCTCCACACTCCGACTACCGTACACAAACATCGTCACTGGCCGCGGCTTGCTGAAATCGGTCTGTGACATGTCCAACTTGTCTTCAGTTGCCATGGTGACAAAACATGTCCACACACCCTCTACAGGCATAAAACACAAACATTGATCAGGAATCAAAGTGAGAAATTTCAGTATCCTAGAATGTTAATTGGCCCTCAAATACATAGTGATTAAAGATAGTGAGTGAGTGAGTTTAGTTTTATGCCACACTCAGAAATATTCTAGCAATATGGAGGCAGTCAAATACATATGAAGATAGAGTGACAAAACCCTTTCCACATCAGTAAGAAATGTCTGATAAAAGCAGATTACCCAATTCTGGCTAAATTAAAAGCATGTGATTATGAATCACTATCAAACAGTCATGACACCAGGTGTTCTTTTAAACAGGTGAGCATATCCTGCCCCGCCTGTGGCTCCCATCCTAACACAATGCAAAGGCTATTCAGTTGTTCACGGTCTGTACAAACACTGCATGTTACAAGTCAAAAAAGGAATTGCATCAGACATTGTTTTTGTCACTGATGAGTAAAATTTTGAAATGTCCTCTAAATATCTTCCATAGAATGTCAGTGCAAAAGCATACACAGTCTTTATTGTCACACAAAACTGATTTCAATTTGGCATAAAGGAAAAAGAAATGGGCTTCCACATTGTACCCATGTAGGGAATCGAACCCGGGCCTTCAAGCGACAAGCAAACTATATGAATATGGTTCTATTGGTATCATTTGAGCCCCTACAGCTGATCTCTAATTTTCAAACAAGAACATGTTTGTGGACAAAACAGGCCAATGGAGTTATCATACTTGACTTAGAACGTTGAGCTGGAGTAATTTCTGGTCCTGGTTGAAGGTGAGCAAAGGGAGTTAACTCTCTGACCAGTCGACGGTCTTCACAGCCAGAATCCATCCATCTGGGAAGAAAATAACACAAACATATAGTGAGTGAGTGACATGGGATCACATCTTAACTACCAAGCAATATCATGGCCTTTCATAAAGCGGGAATGCCAATTCCCTGCTCCACAAGCAGTCTTAAGGGACCGATCATAATTTATGGCTAGTGGGGTGATGAAGAAGTTAAAGGGGGGTGGGGTGTCACCATTCTGGGAAGGTAGGAGGGGTCATCAATTATGACATACGAGGGAGGGGGTCACTTACTTTGGACATAAATTATAAGGGGGGGAGGGGCATTCACATTGTACATGCCTCTCCATAGAAATCATGATCACCCCCACTAACCATAAATTATGAATGGTCCCTAATGCTAAGGTGATTGTAACCCCCAAACTTTAAACAAGGGCTTATTATATTAGCAGCGACAGATATCACTAAGAATGGCACCCTGGAACCTGGAAGAGAATAACAGCAAGACTGTAATAACAGCTGTGATGTACAACACAGACAGGATGCCTGGCCTCTAAAGCTATGCACACAGGAACATCCCCAGTACTTCCAATGTCAAACACAGTGCCGAATGGCCATGTTTCTTGTATGGCAGTGAAAAAAGCACATGGATATCATTTTTTCACAGATAAAGTGACAACTGTTCAACCTTTGTCAAGCATTTTCTGGAGGTCGCAGTCTGAAGCTTGTGTGTCAAAACTCAATAAAACTGCAGTTTGACTGACGAATGTCGACTTCCTTATGGTCATCTGAATGTGATTGGTCAGTTAAAATCGGAAAAAGGTCGTTATGATGTGACCTGTGACCATTCATGCATCCTCCTTTGGTAAATATTTTACATCAACATAGTGCTTGTGACCAGGGTGTTAACTGACATGTATCAGAGACTTTTCTTGTTGATTTTTCAAAATGTCATTCATTGGAAAGTCAACTGACACCATCACCTGTCATTTCACAGATCTCATATGTCATTCACAGATCTCACCTGTGACCAGGGTGATATCAGGAATTCACTGACTGTCATTCTTGATCTCATATGTCATTCACAGATCTCATATGTCAGGACAGATCTCATATGATTCACAGATCACCTGCTCTCTTGCTTTGACTTCCAATGGACACCCGCTCACAATGCCAGCCAGCTCCACGACCGATTTCATTGTGGCCAATCAGAAGCTTAGAGATTACACCAAGGTCAAGAGTTCGAATTTCAAATTCATCCCGCTGTAAAAAAAGAGTATTTGGTTATTAGTTAGACATTATGGTCCTGAACCTGTATTGGTACTTGGCATGCAAATACTCACGTCATGTGATAAATACTGTGTGATTTACGCACCATGTGTTGTATAATAATAATAATAATAATAATTGGCTTGAATAGCGCCTAGTTTCCATCACAGAAGCTCAACAGCGCTGCATACATCATTAAAAACACAATAAGTGTGAAAAGAGTATACTATTTGTTCACAAAGCATTACATTATTCAACAAAATTAAGCAGGCAGTGATATTGTACATAGGTTTTCTGGAGCTCTGTGTTCAGTATAAAAAGCTATGTCCAACTTAATAGGTGCCCTGCTCCAATAAATAGATACATATTTCAGTAGTCTTTCAAATTTTGCACATATAGCTTTCTTTCAGTCTGTAGAGCTTATCAGCTGCAAACATTATTATTTATACCTTACCATAATATAATAATCAGATACTCAGTCTAGTTGAATATTGGTGTTTTTTTTCAATTTTTTTCAAGTACCCACACTTTATATGGACCCTTTACACCTAATGTTTTAAATATGGTTTGTGTTACTTGGGTGAAGCAAACTGCTGTACATATACTGATACCTTGATATGTTCACCTCCACAAAACCTGGAATTATCATCAGTGGAAGAACTACAAAACTGTAACGTACTGTGGCTAGTTCATCAAGATAGACCAGTGAAGATCCGGGGTAGAATAGGTCTTCAGTAACCCATGCTTGCCACAAAAGGTGACTATGCTTGTCGTAAGAGGCGACTAACGGGATTGGGTGGTCAGGCTCGCTGACTTGGTTGACACATGTCACTGGTTCCCAATTGCGCAGATCGATGCTCATGCTGTTGATCATTGGACTGTCTGGTCCAGACTCGATTATTTACAGACCGGCGCCATTTAGCTGGAATATTTCTGAGTGTGGCGTAAAACTACACTCACTCACTCATCAAGATAATTTGACAAACTGACCTTTCCCTGCCGAAATGGTTTCTTTTTACTCTGTGGGAGCGCCAACACTCTCTCTCCAGTGTCTCCCCACTGACCAATCACAGTACAGAACACTTCAGCATCAGTCTCTGCCACAGGTAGATCCCCTGTCACCACGGCAACCTGATACACCGTATCTAGGGAGACCAGAATAGGCTAGAGTGTTAGTATTGGACACTATGGCAAATATCACAGTAAAGGAACACATGTAACTGAGGAGGATACATGATTTTGAAAAGGGAGGCGAGCATACTGCCCAGGTATACACGATTATCAAGGTAAATAAATTGACATGTAAGGTGTCTGACAAAAATAGGGCTGAGAAGCCTCTGCACCACCAGCAACATCTGGCATTTGCAGAGGTTGGCATCTTCAAACCTATCCAGCAAGACTTGCAGGTGCATGAAGAAATGCAACACGAAACAAGTCTTTAATAGCTACTGACTGCTCCTGCTATTTACCATCACAATTTAAAAAAAAAAACCCCAAACCAACAAAACAAAACAAAGTTGTCCTTACAATAAGTCTTGGACAAGTTCATTAAAAAGTATGTAATTTTTCAAGTAAAATTGATATTTTTATACTTATCCTGACTCATGATCTTTTGCTTATCTCCCTTTCCCTTGCGAATGGTAGTGGAACACTTGAATCCTTTGAAGTTCCCGACGCGGACGTAAAAATACACCCACCCACGAGTTACATCCCTTTTCCCGCGTAAACAGTCATGTGACCAGCCTTACTTGTCACTCTCTCCCTTTTCGCCCAAGTGGATGGTTGGGCGAGTACTGGAGTCCCGTATACGGCATTATATCCTTTTCATTTAGGTCCTATTCTTCAAAATTATGTTGTGTAAAAGGATTCAAGTGTTCCACTACCATTCGCAAGGGAAAGGGAGATAAGCAAAAGATCATGAGTCAGGATAAGAAAATATCTTAAAGTCTAAAGCTTTTATCAACAACTAGAGATGTTATTTCTGATAAAGGAACAATGTTTGTATCGACCTACCTTGTAATGGCGCCATGTCAGGTCTGATGGTAGGAAGCTCTATGGTGCCGTCAGGGTTGTCTGTGGAGGATCTCACCCAGTCTCGGTACTCTAGGTTGAACTCCTCACCTGAGTTAGCATCCTTCAACTTCATCTACAATACACATGATAAACATATGCAGCACAATAAGATATGCTGGAGATTGGTACCTCTACCTGACTGAGCTAGCATCCTTCAACTTCATCTAAAATACACACGATAAACATATGCAGCACAATAAGATATGCTGGAGATTGGTACCTCTACCTGACTGAGCTAGCATCCTTCAACTTCATCTAAAATACACACGATAAACATATGCAGAGCAATAAGATATGCTGGAGATTGGTACCTCTACCTGACTGAGCTAGCATCCTTCAACTTCATCTACAATACACACGATAAACATATGCAGCACAATAAGATATGTTGGAGATTGGTACCTCTACCTGACTGAGCTAGCATCCTTCAACTTCATCTACAATACACATGATAAACATATGCAGCACAATAAGATATGCTGGAGATTGGTACCTCTACCTGACTGAGCTAGCATCCTTCAACTTCATCTACAATACACACGATAAACATATGCAGCACAATAAGATATGCTGGAGATTGGTACCTCTACCTGACTGAGCTAGCATCCTTCAACTTCATCTACAATACACATGATAAACATATGCAGCACAATAAGATATGCTGGAGATTGCTACCTCTACCTGACTGAGCTAGCATCCTTCAACTTCATCTACAATACACATGATAAACATATGCAGCACAATAAGATATGCTGGAGATTGGTACCTCTACCTGACTGAGCTAGCATCCTTCAACTTCATCTACAATACACACGATAAACATATGCAGAGCAATAAGATATGCTGGAGATTGGTACCTCTACCTGACTGAGCTAGCATCCTTCAACTTCAGCTACAATACACACGATAAACATATGCAGAGCAATAAGATATGCTGGAGATTGCTACCTCTACCTGACTGAGCTAGCATCCTTCAACTTCATCTACAATACACACGATAAACATATGCAGCACAATAAGATATGTTGGAGATTGGTACCTCTACCTGACTGAGCTAGCATCCTTCAACTTCATCTAAAATACACACGATAAACATATGCAGCACAATAAGATATGCTGGAGATTGGTACCTCTACCTGACTGAGCTAGCATCCTTCAACTTCATCTACAATACACACGATAAACATATGCAGCACAATAAGATATGTTGGAGATTGGTACCTCTACCTGACTGAGCTAGCATCCTTCAACTTCATCTACAATACACACGATAAACATATGGAGCGCAATAAGATATGCTGGAGATTGGTACCTCTACCTGACTGAGCTAGCATCCTTCAACTTCATCTAAAATACACACGATAAACATATGCAGCACAATAAGAACTGCTGGAGATTGGTACCTCTACCTGACTGAGCTAGCGTCCTTCAAATTCATCTACAATACACACGATAAACATATGCAGCACAATAAGATATGCTGGAGATTGGTACCTCTACCTGACTGAGCTAGCATCCTTCAACTTCATCTAAAATACACACGATAAACATATGCAGCACAATAAGATATGCTGGAGATTGCTACCTCTACCTGACTGAGCTAGCATCCTTCAACTTCATCTACAATACACACGATAAACATATGCAGAGCAATAAGATATGCTGGAGATTGGTACCTCTACCTGACTGAGCTAGCATCCTTCAACTTCATCTAAAATACACACGATAAACATATGCAGCACAATAAGATATGCTGGAGATTGCTACCTCTACCTGACTGAGCTAGCATCCTTCAACTTCATCTACAATACACACGATAAACATATGCAGCACAATAAGATATGCTGGAGATTGCTACCTCTACCTGACTGAGCTAGCATCCTTCAACTTCATCTACAATACACACGATAAACATATGCAGCACAATAAGATATGCTGGAGATTGGTACCTCTACCTGACTGAGCTAGCGTCCTTCAACTTCATCTACAATACACACGATAAACATATGCAGCACAATAAGATATGCTGGAGATTGCTACCTCTACCTGACTGAGCTAGCATCCTTCAACTTCATCTACAATACACACGATAAACATATGCAGCACAATAAGATATGCTGGAGATTGCTACCTCTACCTGACTGAGCTAGCATCCTTCAACTTCATCTACAATACACACGATAAACATATGCAGCGCAATAAGATATGCTGGAGATTGGTACCTCTACACCAAAGATCTGAAGATATCCCATTACAAATCAGCCCAGAATGACCTTGAGCAATGACCATTGACTGACCATTGACATGAAATCAACACATGCCTGACATCAGAAAGTAACTTTCTTGAGCAATGGACACTTCTATTCCAGACTACATCTTCCAACATATCTGACAAAGATATTGATTCAAATTCAGTAAAATCAAACAAATTCTGGATTGTTTGACACTAAGATTGTAATTCTTGTGTGTTTCAAATGTTTATCCCATGGAAGTAAGAGAAAGATGAGAACTGTCCTTCGAAATTACCCAGGTCCACTTTATACCAAGCTGATATCTCAGGACAAGGTCGGGCTGAAGTGACATGTAATTGGATGTCCTTAGTGGAAGCAACCACTAAGATCTGGACTTAATAAGATTGGGTCAAAAAGCCATTATGTAACAAGACAGCAGAAAATAGCTCAAGCCATTACAATCACAATATTCTTAACATTCATGGAGCTAAATCTATAACGTGACAGGGCAAGAGTTATTGACCACCCTCAACCAACTTTTCAAATAACAAATGTAAATGTTAGATTGTCATATAGACAATACCAGTGTCTCATTTACTGTTAATATCAGTTCAGAACAGAACAATGGCTTACCTTCTCCAAGAACCAGGAGGAATTCCCGGCTTTGGAATCAAAGAAGATCCGGACTTTGAACATTTGGCCTATCTTGCCCACATTCAGCTGAAAAAAAGATTTGTACAGTGCAGGTATTTAATTTTGATTCTAATGTTAGTATCCACGTCTGACAAATGAATGAAAAAAAAAGCAATTTTTTAAAGTTCTTATTAAAAAGAAATTCAGTTGTACCTTAATATTTCATTCAAATTAAAAAACATGTACATCTAACCATTACTGAACCTTCTTTGTATATTGTTAAGGTTACTTGAATACAAAGTATCTTGTACACTACACATATCATTTACAAACAATTACAATTTAAAGATAAAATGCTTGAAAACAGTTTGGAACGTAGATACTTTAAATACATAAGTGACAATTTCTCAACAAAAGATCTGACAACTTATAATGGTAAGTGTAAACATGCATGGTATAAGACATTTACAGATGAGGAACTGGAAAATTTTAGGTGCATAGCAAGCCAATTTTTTGGTGTAAGCCCGATAGGTTTAGTATTGAGGGCTTACCCAACATTTTTAGCAACAATCATGTGTAAGCCCGGGCTTTCATTCATAATGGTGGCTACGCCCCCGAATTTGTGATGACATAATATCAGTGCAGCTACACTTTAACCAGCATTACCTGCACTTTAAGACAGGACCCTGGACTGAGTGTGCCGTCTTGTTGATCTGCTTCGGCTCTGTGTGTCCACTTGTGCCATAGATGACCATCATGACCTTGTCTTTGGTCCCTGCATCACTCTGACCGCCAGTGTAAACCAGACCTGTCCATTTCCCTCGACTCTCCGGCTCTCTCTTGTCTCGTATCCGGAAGGCGATGTCCTCAGGCACTCCTGTTGAGATCTGAGTTTCTGTAATGGAGAGACTAATGTAGAGTCCTTGGCTATAAAATGCCAACATTTCTATATTTCCTTGTAGAACTGGGAGGTAGTTGGGTGAAATGTTGATACTGAGCACTGCACTATGCCTGTGACATACGAATCTGCAAGTGTAGGGGTGAGTGCATCACTGAGATACCATAACTGCTAGGTCACGGAGATACAGTGCCACAGGTTAAAAGCCAAGCACCATCTTTTAACGTCTTTTAGAATGACACAGCGGAGGTTTAACCTATAACCTTCTGCTCACTGACATAATGACAACTTGACATATGGAATCAGCATGATCATTCGACTTTCAAAACTTCATGATAACAAGAATTCTTTATCAACATTGAAATATCTCACAATATGGCTTCCCTTTCCCATTATGACCGAAATGTTCCTACACATTGCAGACAATTTCTGCAGTTATTGTTGGTTGATGAGCTTACCATGTGCCTGAAATTTTAATTCTTAAAAGTCCTGGTGAGATTCCTTGACAACCAGCTACCGATGTTTGTTGCTGGGGTTGACTAATTTACTGACAGGCAAGACTGACTGTGGTGCATTGTTAACCCAACACCATGAAGTACTGCTCCCAATATCAATCACTTGCTTGTCTACTCCAGATAGGATTATTTACAGGCAAAGGTCATACAGGCACATAAGATAAACAAACGAACGTTTGTAACAAACAAACAAACACAGCAATCAAGCTGTTGTACATATTTCATTTCAGATGTTGATATAACGTACCTGACACAGGTAGAGACTTTAGGGTACCCTTGCCGTCATCCCTCAGAGTCTGGTTACATCGACACACACTCTCAAACGCTGCTGACACGCTGTCCATCACTGTCACGTGATCCACCGTCCAGTCGTTATCTGACAAAGCAAGCACTGTCACGTCTTGAAACTAAAACATGTATTGAACAATCATAGTCATCATGTGTGGCACCATGTTAGTGGGAGATCCTGAGTTACTGAAATCGTCTTATTCAGAAATTGATCTCTGAACACCTTCCACCATATTGGTGAGAAATGCGAACAAGCTTTTGTCTTAGTAATAATTTTGTAGTAACAACCTTTTTGCTGCCATTTTTCGATGCCTCACTAAAATAACTGGGTTATGAAGGTCTTGAAACATTATTAAGGGCAGTCCTTTATCAATAGGTGAATGCTGAAAAGAGAACAATGGGCAATGTGACATCATAGCTCACCTCTCCCCTTCCCTGTGAATTTGAGCTGCACCTGCTGGAGCTTGCCCACGGAGACAGCTGAGACCACGAACACATCCAGGTGGCCGTCGTTCCACATACTGGTAACTCCGTTCAGTGATCCGGTCAGTGGGCGGAGACCTGTGTTACCATGGACACCATATAGGTTGACTGCTACCTGTGCTCCAGGACAACCATCTCCTCGACCCCGCCCAGTCTGGATCATCACCACATACTGCAGGGCTGAAAAACAAACAAACAGAAGGAATCAGGTAAAGAATGTTGTTTTCACATGCTTAAAAAGATTACTGAGTAAGTGAGTTTGGTTTTACGCTGCTTTTAGCAATATTCCAGCAAAATCACGGCAAGGGACACCTGAAATGGGCTTCACACATTGTACCAATGTGGGGAATCGAACCTGGGTCTTCGGCGTGATGAGTGAACACTTTACCCACTAGACTACCCCATGCCCCAAAAAGATTAATGAAATAATGTTTCACAGTTATACATAATTTCTTTGTTTAATGCAACAAAAAAATGAATAAATGAATGTTTCATATTTTTAGAATTGCTTTCTTTGTTTAAAGCAGAACTTAACAGCAGTAATATTCAAGCATTATGAAGTCTCCTGTAAAACAACATGTCTGAACCAGACAAACCCGTGATTGATATCATGAGTATCATTCTTTAGTGTATGGACTCGCCTTGTTTGGAAGATGTACCATTCGCATCAGGAGGTACCAATACCAATTGAAACCTTGCTAATTAATGAATATTACCATTCAAATTCAAGAACAATGTACTTGAATTCAAATGTCATACTTCTGGTTGGATGCTACTTGACAAAGCTAGTTACAGAGAAAAACCGCCATGGATTAAAGCTTAGTTATCTATTGGCTTGAGGACTGTCTGGGTCCATAGTAACTGTTTGCGACACAAAAACCTGCAATCATTAGGACTCAAACCAGTTACCATATTTCTTTTAATAAGCGCCCTGGCACTTATTTATTTCAACGGAGTTCCAGACCTGGCGCTTATTAGAGGCCCCAGGGTGTTTGCCCTTACTGGGCGTAATTACCGTAATTGTTAGTTAGCTGCTTTACCCCCGACACTTATTAGAGGCCCGGCGCTTATTGAAGGAAATACGGTACTTGAAAAACAGTATTACTTTGTGGTGTTGGATTTGTTTGTTTGTTTTGTAACTCGACAATATTCCAGCTACATGGCATCTGTAGTGTTGGACTTCAGTACAGGTGATACTGGCGATCTCATACATCAGTCATTACAGGTGATACTGGCGATCTCATACATCAGTCATCACATTTGTCCAAACACTGACGCTGTCCTATTCTGCAAAACTAACTCTGTGCCATAACTCCCATGCTTCAACAAGGAAGTTGAATCGTAGTTCAGTAATGTTTCATTGTTTTACGACAACAAGGCTAGCTAAAGTGTGAAAAAACCACCATGAATCAAACTTCAGTCATCTGTTGGTTTGAGGACTGACTTATTAACTGCTTTCCACACAAAAAAAATGTGATCATTAGGATAGAACCCATTTAAAAAAATACTATTACTTTGTAGTGTTGGTTGTCGAATGCCACACTCAGCAATATTCCAGCTATATTGCAGCTGTAGTGTTTGGTTTTATTACAGTTTGTATACATAAAACATGTGATCAGTTACATCAGTTATCACATTTGTGCAAACACAGACATTATCCTATTCTGCATAATTACCTCAATGCAGTGTTTAAAACTCCCAAAATTCCAAGCCAGACATTTTAAAAAATTACCAGTCCGGATACAAACTTGCCTGTCCGTTTTTCAACAATAAAAAAAAAATAAAATCAAGTTTCTGAATACTTTACTGCATGTATTGTAACATTAAGGCTAAGGTACATGGCCTGGTTTACAAACTAGAAATCTGTTGCATTTTCTGCCTCTCAATCACGATCAGAGAAATATCTAACAGACCACTACAGACTACTTTGAAATTTGACCGTCCGAGATGAAAATAGACTGTTCTGGACGGTCGGGCAGGCGGGAATTTTAAACGCTGCTCAATGCAAGTACAATCCTCACTGTCATTACTCCCATACTTCAACAAGGTAATCACTTTATAGAGTAAGATAGTCATGTTAATGTATAGCACTTACAGGCCCAGACAGGCAACTTTGCTGTTGTGCAACTGTGAGATGTGACTGACCTGGAAGAGGCATCTGACTGGGTCTGCCTGTGACAGCAATCTCCCTCACGGTCTGTCCATCATCCTTCTCTTCAGCAAACCACCTGTCTACATACAGCATCAGCTCCTCCCCTGTGGAGGAGTTCGAAACCTTCACATAGTCACACTTCCATGTAGGGCTCGCACTAGCTGCCTCGTGCTCCAGACGAATCTTCATCAGGTCCCCGATGTTACCAGCATTGATCTGCAGAGACCAGAGACCTTACAATGTGAGTGCCGTTTGTGACTGAACTGATTCTCAAGGGCACCAATCTGCTTCTTTGTGCACCGATTGATTCATGTATTAAGAGTCTGACCAACAGTTCGTCTAAAATATGGTTCTGATTAATACTTTTTAGTTACATCTGAAACAAGAAAAATATCTAGGACCAAGTATTGTTGTCTTATTTTCAATTACCATTAATATTTGACATGAAAATAAAAGCAGCAAACATTTTAAATTGGAGATAACTATGGTTTCGTAACCCACAAACATACTCCCACACATAATACCTTCCTTGCCAACACTCAAGTCTTGCCTGGAAATCCACCCAAACACATAAATTTCACCTCAGTCTTACAGATAACTGTGGTTTACCCACAAGTCTTCTCCCACACATAATACCCTCCATGTCAACACTCAAGTCTCACCTGGAAATCCACCCCAACACATAAATCTCACCTGGAACTTCCCCTCTCTGCCAGGATAGAGCACATCACCCTTCGGGTCAGGGACCTGCTGTGGCTTAGAGTCACCATTTTTACCACACAACGTGACTGAGACATGTGACTTGGTCCCTGCCTCTTCCTCATTGGATGTCTTGACGATCACATCATACACACCATCTGCAGGTTGATTGGCAGTTTAAACTAATGCAGTAATACATATGGATATACAGGTGAGGTGAGGTGAAATTGGGTTTAACGTCGTGCTTGGGAATATTTTGCATATGGCTATATGCAGTAATACATGTGTATGGGCTGCTTGTATACAGACTTAAGCTGGTTTTATAGTGCTAGCCCACTGAGATACCATGTTGCATGGCATAATACCCCACTCAGACACATATGGCTGATCGACCGACCAGTTCTTGTTGTACCCATTAATGCCGGCCAGGCAGGGACCAACAAGTACCATATTTTACCATATGGCTATGACAGACCATATGGGCGGACGCTTTAATCACTACATATGGATATTATGGATATACAGACACATACGGATACATAGATACATACATACAAAGTATATCCAGAAGGTTTATCAGCCAACCACCAATCACAAATGTTTAAAGATCACAAGATTTGAATGTTGACAGAAATCAAGCTTTGGAGGGTCATTACCCTCTTTATAGCAATCAAACAATGCAATTATAGCGTTACGCCGATCATAAGCCAACGTGAAAGTTAGGGAAACTAGTGAAACGGGGTCCTGGTTACTTGAAGTAAAGATGAGAATGACAATATATCATCATGAAGTACTCTTCCTAGATGGGCTAAATCAATGAACAGACTAAACTTCTGCTGATAAATCCTGAACTACTCACTGTTTTTGCCGCTCTTCTTTGCGGGTGACTTCTTGCGTGTATCTACAGTGTCTGAAAAGTAACCATCATTCTACATCATCCTTCTGCTATAGGATGGTAGCCTCTTAATAATCTAGATTGGACCAACAAAACAATTGATTGATATTATAACCAGGGGTCCAGATAAAGGCCGTATTGGCGTATGTATGTATGTACGGATATAAAATATGCACGATACAATAGGAAATAATTTTAGAAAACGTAGCAAATATGCACCACAGCAATGGTGTACGGTTTTAGAATCATTAATAGACGTATTTTTTTTAAAGTATTGCTTTATTGTATATTGACCTGTTTAGATAAGAGTAGCAATGTTGTGGTGCATATAAGAAACGAAACACAAGATTACTGATACTCCTGTAAGTCCAACTAGTACTCTCAATGGTTTTCCAGTACTCCTCTGTTGAAAATATAAGGAGTATGTACCCTGATGTTGAAAAAATTATCTGAGCCCTGTCTTTGATTTTCAAAAATGGCTGCTACCTGCCGAGAACATCCAGCCAGTCTGTGGATAAATGCTATTTAGGTTTGTTTTCACTGAGTTCTAAAATCAAAACTACTACTGGTAGTAAAATATATATTTTACTGATGGCCAATAGGATTTTGCATGACATAGCATATAACAAAACAATTTCTCTCCTAACAGCGAGGTGAATGTCATCTAATACTACTTACAATATTATTGTTACTTCGACCACAACCTCACTTCCGAGGAAGAAATGCGTTATATGTTACAAGTTGTGTTATGGAAAATCTTTATGGTCATCAATCATATACCTATTTACTATAACTAGTAAAAGTAGTTTTGATTCTTTAACTTCCGTGTAAGCCGATCTGAACACAAGTAAGATATCGTTTCAGGCTTCCACAGCGCCGCTTCTCACTCACAAACATAACCCATCTAGCACACGAACTGCGGGGTCCTGTGGAAATCTGTGCATGGTGACACCATCACCCGACCCCTAGGAGCAATTGACGACAAAGCAACGATTCGGCATGTCGTCGTTCATGTTGAGAAATCATCAAAATGATGGCGTGCTACACACTTTCTATACAACTAACTGAAAATCGTTCCTCATATGACGTCACTGCAGTGCTCTGGCGACAGAGTTACGTAACCTGTCTGTGGTTTCGTTGGCGGGCGAGAGGGAAGCAGGCGACTTTTTGGCCACTTTTAATCGCTCGGTATTAATTAACCACAAGTTTTTAAAGAATAAATTTGGTGTTCCGCATAAGACTAACCACAAATCTTTCATATGTAATGGTTAAAAGAGTAACAAAAAACAAAGTTTAGTGGTTCTTTAACGTCTTTTGGTATGACGCGGTCGGGGGATCGAACCCTCACGATCCGTCCGCTCTTCGGGCAGGCGCTTTAACCACTACACCACGGAGGCGGTTTATGGATATGCACACACATATAGATACATACAGACAAAGTATATCCAGAATGTTCATCAACCAACCTCCAATCACAAATGTTTAAAGATCACAAGATTTGAATGTTGACAGAAATCAAGCTTTGGAGGGCCATTACCCTCTTTTAAGCAATCAGACAAGCGCAATCATAGCGTTACGACAATCATAAATAACGTTAAAGTTAGGGAAATTAGTGAAGTCCTGGTTGCTTGAAGTAAAGATGAGAATGACAATATATCATCATGAAGTACTCTTCCCAGATGGGCTAAATCAATGACTTAAAAAAAATGAACAGACTAGACTTCTGCTGATAAATCCTGAACTACTCACTGTTTTTGCCACTCTTCTTTGCGGGTGACTTCTTGCGTGTATCTACAGTGTCTGAAAAGTAACCATCATTCTACATCATCCTTCTGCTATAGGATGGTAGCCTGTTAATAGCCTAGATTGGACCAACAAAACAATTGATTGATATTATAACACTTGATCCCTCAATCCATTAATTCAGTTAAAACAAGCATACATTGCTGAAGAAACTGTTCAAAACATGAATTCCCATGGAATTGTTAGAAAACAGGGTCACTCAGGGTCAATACTGTTAGACTGACTGACTGAGTTTAGTTTTTATTGGTGTCTTTTAGCAATATTCCAGCAATATCATGATTAATAGTCACCAGAAATAGGCTTCACACATTGTGCCCATGTGGGGGTATTTTGATCGAACTTCTTAACTGACTTCAGTCCTTGTTTCGAGCCAACGCTTTAACCACTAGGCTACCCCTACCGTCCCCTATAAATCAAGAGCCTTGTTAGAGGCACATTGAGTGTCAATAATCAGTACCACTCTTATCAGCATACTACAATTATTGTATGATTAAGGACATAAGGTCACCTCTAACATGATAATAAAATGACTGAGCCTTGTATAGAAACAAACCGAGTGTCAATAATCAATCAACCATCAGATGACTATATTACAATTATTGCACAATTAAAAACATAAGATGACCTATGACATGATAATCATCTGACTGAAAACATTAGGTGACTAAGCCTTGCTAGAAACGAAAAAAGTATCAATATTCAATAGATACTGTAAAGACTATACTTATCACATGATTCACAACTTAAGGTGACCTCTGACCTATGAGATTGAGTGTCCTCTCTGTCGCTCCATCCCCCTCCCCACTGTCCAGCCACTGGTAACAGGGGAAGACATGCTGGACGCTAGGGCGGCTGCCACCTTTCTCCATCACCTCCACCTTGTCCAGGAACCAACCAGCACCATGACCTTGGCTGGAGTGACCTATGACCAAGTTCCGTAACTCTCCCAGGTCCACTGCTTCAAACTCAAACGCATCAGTCTGAAAGGAAGTGTATGATCACATACAACATTCATCTTTGCTGCTCAAGCACATAAGCACTAAGTATATAAACTCAAGTCTATAAACCCATCATCATTCTTCCATTTTCCTCCCCCTTTACAAAACAATAAAAAGGGGTGATAAGCGGATGGTAGTGTGCTGGTCATGTGGGACACAGTGGCGGGAAATGGGAGTCAACCCGATGAGTGAGTGATTTTACGTTTGCTTCAGGTAGCAAAGGGATTCAAACTTCCATGTACCGTTCAAAGGGAAAGGGAGATAAGCCTATAGCATGAGTCAGGATAAGGAGTGAGTGAGTTTAGTTTTCACTCATTCACTCTCTCATTTTTGTGCCAAAGTTGAAGTGACCTATGCAAAATACTTTGAATCACCCAAGGTTTAACATAAATGCAAAAGTGATGACTGAATAAGGAATATGCTGGTAATCAGATTTTACTTCAAGGAAACCTTGACTTCAACGCTTATGTAATACGTTTGTATCCCTCCTCACCTTCCCTTTCCTGAATTTGGGTCCATCAGCTGGGTTGACGTAGAGTCGTCTACGCCCCGTGTCGCCATGGCTACCATATAATGTCATGTAGATCTCTGCATCAGTTTCCCCTGCCCAGTGATCTCCAGTGTGAACAGTCAGGGTGTAGTGATACACTGTGGAAGGACAGAAGTAGTTATGTGGGATCTATTTAATAGTTCTGCAGTAATCTACTGGAAGTCTCTCCATTTAAGATGGATTATAGTGCCACAGCATCACAGAAATATGAATACAGACATGGCGCTATAGCTCACCTGGACAAGTACTAGATTCCAAATCATGTGCCCTTAGCAGTCAATTTAGGAATAAAATATATGCTACAATGTTCAAATTTGTTATTGATCAGACCTGAACAAAATATGACATCACATTAAGGAGAAACAGTCATTTAAGATCTGGAGGTGAGGTGAAGTGAAATTGGGTTTAACGTCGTGCTTGAGAATATTTCGCACATATGATGACGTGCATGCATGTGTATGTGTGTCTGCTTGTACTAGCCCTGACTTAAACTGGTTTTATAGTGCTAGCCCACTAAGATACCATGTCGCAGTGAAGCATGAATACCCCACTCAGACACTTTATACTGACTCCGAGCCGACCAGTCCTTGTTGTACCCATTAATGCCGAGCGCCAGGCAGGGACCAACAAGTACCATATTTTAATGTCTTTTGGTATGACGCGGTCGGGGATCGAACCTGAGACCTTCCGCTCTCCGGGGGACTGGATGCTCTAACACGACGGAGGTGGTCCCCTCAGTCTGGTTATTTCAAAGGCGTAGAAACTTACAGTACTAAATATTACTTTCAGGATATTTATGCAATTTCTTCCAATTTTCAAACAAAACAAACCAGGCCATGACATTAGTACATGCGGCTTTCAGTAATGTTGAACTAACATGGCAAAACAAAATGTAGACTCATAATCCTGATATCAAAATGTTAAAACAGAGCTATAGCTCCGGTGTTGTGTGGGTCACATGTCATACAATGATATCCTGATAACTGACTGACTGAGGTTAGTTTTACGCCGCTTTTAGCAATATTCCAGCAACATCAGGGCGGGGGACACCAGAAATGGGCTTCACACATTGTGCCCATTTGGGGAATCAAACCCGGGTCTTCGGCGTGACGAGCCAACGCTTTAACCACTAGGCTACCCCACCGCCCCCCTGATAGCTGAATCCAACAAAAGAGTTCCAGATATCAAACATGAGCCAGTGGTATACATTGTCCTACCTTTATCGACTGGCTTGCCTCCCCTGACAATAGCAATCTCCCTAGTCAGGTCCGAGTCATCCATCCCCCTTCCCAGCCAGCGGTCAAACTTGAACACATGTTCATCCTTTGTATGTTTGTCCTGCAGAGTGATCTGAAAATAACCAAAGGAAGTCTGAATGCATCTTGTTTGATTGTTATATAACCGTGGAGTATTCCAGCTGTATGACAGTGTCTGGACAAGACAATCCAGTGACAGACATCACGAGCATAGATCTACGGCAAACCGTGACCACCTGATCCTGTAAGTCCAGAATGTATCTCAACTATGGATGGTGCCAGAATGTTTATCACAGATGGAGCTAACAGGAATGGTGCTGAGTCATCAATTGAATAACACTGTTGGTTGATGATGTATTGAAAAACAATCAGATCTTTGTTTGGAATCTTTGGGACATATGAATAAAATATGGATTCATCTTCGATGTTATCAAGGTCAACAGCATTATAGTCATTATACGTGTTTGTATGGCCCACATTCCACTCTTGAGTCTGAAGTTACAGCACCGGAAACTAGTTATGATTTTACGTTGATTTGGTAGCAATTCACTGGTTAAATATGGTTCGACGCTTATGAGTGAATAGTACATTTGGGTGACTTGATGCATGCCAGTTTGAGTGAAGCAATAAATCTCTGTAAATGAATGACACTATGTAATACTAGAGACTCTGTAGGCCTGATTCAGCAGTTTCAGCAAGATCCCACTTATAAGTCTTGTTCAGATATATCTATGTGTTACAGGTGAATCAAACAGGAGAAACATCAGATAACATCTTTCTAATCTAAATTTAAGCTAATATGTCAAGTAGAATGGTCTGCTTCATATGTTCAGATTACTTACGGTGTTTTCAACAATTATGAGGATGGAATAAATGCCAAGATCCATAATATACCTTTCCATTAAAGAAAGACCTTTAAAGACTGACAGAAATGTAGACAGACTGACACACAGACTTACATCTTGCAGGTGCCATCCTTTCCACTCCTCACTGTCGTCCCGGGAGATACGGACCTTATACAACTCCCCTATATCTCCCACTGAGACCTAGTGGAGAAAATACATATGGTTAAAATCACTCACTTCATTACTATTATAGTTTGCCATAATGCATTACCTTCCTTTCAACGAATAAATAATAATTCAATTGTATGTGGATACTCTCTTTACATTTTTCACTTTCTTAAAAGAAGTAATCTAGTATTTGCAAATTTTCAAAGGTTTTTGGCTGTTACCATTTGACATTTTTACATATTATGAATACAGGTTTCAATTTCATGAATGAATCGACAATACATCAGCTGTTTTCAGTACAGACCTCGAACTCATCCATGTTTCCAGGTTCAAACAGCTTGGCCTGAGACGATGGAGCATACAGAGCGATGTCTTCACTGTTGCCGGTGCTGCCGTAGAAGGCGATGGAGACTTTGCTGCCATTGGCAGCTTTGGAGTCACTGGCAGTCTTCACTAGCAGCTTGAAATCTCCCTCTGTCATATAGATGATAGGGCAGATGAACATGGAGACAACAGACACAAGAAAAACAATGCCGCTCCAGTACTAGTCATCTTTAGTCAATCATCATCATCATCATCATCATCATCATCAATGCTCGCTTCAAACTTACGCTTCAAAAGTGTGGAATATACTTTTGGTTTGTTTCAATCAATTGTAAAAAAAATTGGTACATCATCATCATCATCATCATCACTATCATCAGTGCTAGCTTCAAACTTATCATCATCATCATCAGTGCTAGCTTCAAACTTATCATCATCATCATCAGTGCTAGCTTCAAACTTATCATCATCATCATCAGTGCTAGCTTCAAACTTATCATCATCATCATGAGTGCTAGCTTCAAACTTATACTTCAAAAGTGTGGAATATACTCTTGGTTTGTTCCAATTAATGGTAAAAAACATTTGGCATCAGTATTCCAGACCCTTTCCCGTCAGTTGCTGTGTTACCAGATGTTTGGGCATCCAACACACAGATGAGTCTGAGACTGTGGCTGGCCATTACTCTATACACTGCTACTGTTGTTTGTACCCCCTACACAGGACAAGTGTACTCACGTGACACAGAGGGAGGGTCAGCAACCACCAGCTCCCTCTCTATCTTCTTGTCCTCCTTCCCACTGTCCAACCATCTGTGTAGAAGACATAACGTCTCAGTCATACCACCTAGTCTTACTCTACCAGGGTATGAAACTAACCAAACATTTCAGCCAGACCACAGGGCTGGTTAGATGTAAAACTTGCCATCCCTGACCAAAACTTAGCTGCCCGCAAATAATTTAGGTTTGACAAGCGATGTAGTTTATCATCCAATTGGAATTCATCATTTATTTTTATAAGTGAATTAATGATGATTTATTATCCTGAAATATAATGAATATCTTCATGTACATGTCTAAATTTTAACCCGACCATCGGGCAGGTGAATTTGAGAATCTGGCAGTCCGTGTTCTGAATCTTGCAGACCCCTCCCTGGCAGTCGGGCAGTCAGGTATTTCGAACATTGACTCTAATGTTAGTTTCTTTGTTGTGTAACGATGCACTCAGTAAGCTGTCTGTAAATAATCTAGTCTGGACCAGACCAGATACTGACACATGAGCATTGATCAACACAACTGAGATACGATGTCAAGCATCAACCAAGTCAGTGTGCCAGACCACCTAATCCAGTTGCCTCTTGAGCATTGGTTGCTGAAGACCAATTTGAACCTCAATCTTCAAGGGTATCTCACAATATAATATTCAAGCTATTTGATGGTGGCCCATGTATAACTGAGTCTGGACCAGAAAATCCAATGATTGACATTATGAGCATCAATTCATAAAGTTGCGATATTCTGACATTCAAGCTGGACACCTGACCCTGTTGACTGCCTCCGTGGTGTAGACGTTAGAGCGTCCGCCCGGAGAGCGGAAGGTCGCGGGTTCGATCCCCACCGCGCCATACCAAAAGACGTTAAAATATGGTACTTGTTGGTCCAATTTCACTCACTTCACCTGGACACCTGACCCTGCTAGTTGTCTCATGTAACAACCATAGATAGCTGAAAACCAAGTCTAACCTGGATCTTTATGGGAGTGAATTAAGCCAGTAACACCATCAGTTAGCCTGACCACAAAGATGAGTGTACCTGTCACACGGGAAGAAAAACTGCCGACTGTCAACGCCCGATGACTCTTTCACGACAACCTTCTCAAGGTACCAGCCATTTCCAGCACGGATTCCATCATGACCGATGATCAATTTCTCCAGTTCTCCTAGTGACACAGCTTCCACGTCAAACACATCAATCTGTGGAACAGTACATCACGTCAATAGTCAATAACCACACTAGACATGCTAAACCAACCAGTTAGCAGGAAGAAATAGTGATGTGTAAAGGATTTATCTAGATCTGCTCAACTTTGTTGAGACGACTTTCACTGATAACCAGACCGATAAACACCAAAGAGCTGTAAAATTTTAGCATTATGTTTTTGCTTTGAATAGAATATTTAAATACATCTGAATTAATGAAAATATGCAAATTCCAAATCACCTTGCCCCTCTGGAATCCCTGCTTGTTTGATTTGGACATGTATAGCTTCCTCTTGCCGGTGTCCCCGCTCTCGCCGTAGATGGTGATGGAGACATTAGCATCAGTGTCGGCTCCCTCACCACTCCCTGTGAAGACTTCCACCTGGTACACATGCACTGAAAACATAGGATGCCAGTGCTACAGAAACCTTCAACATGGTTTACCCAAGCTGACATGCTTGTAGAGACATTAAGTCTGATTTTCCTTATCTACATAATCATACACATCTTTACAATCAATAATAACAGAATATCAGCAATAAGGAATAGGTAGGCTCAGTCATGTCCTCGATACTGCATGTGACAAACTTATACACTGATTGTTGTTTTTTCAGTATCTTTTGATGAATATGTCTTTCACTGAACCCATGCTAGGTCTAGTCTTTGACTGAACATAGACTGAGCCTGAACTGTCTTTGACTGAACCTGGACTGAACATAAAATGTCTTTGAACCTCAACTGAACCTAAAATGTCTTTGACTGAACCTAGACTGAACCTGGACTGAACCTAAACTGTCTTTGACTGAACCTAGACTGAACCTAAAAAGTCTTTGACTGAACCTAGACTGAACCTAAAATGTCTTTGACTGAACCTGACTGAACCTAAAATGTCTTTGAACTGAACCTAGACTGAACCTTTCTTTGACTGAACCTGGACTGAACTAAACTGAAACCTGGACTGAACCTGTCTTTGAACCTCAACTGAACCTAAAATGTCTTTGACTGAACCTAGACTGAACCTAAAATGTCTTTGACTGAACCTAACTGAACCTGACTGAACCTAACCTAAAATGTCTTTGACTGAACTCTAGACTGAACTTGAACTGTCTTTGAATGAACCTGGACTGAACCTAAAATGTCTGACTGAACCTGGACTGAACCTGTTCTTTTGACTGAACAGAGACTGAACCTGAAGTGTCTTTGAATGAACCTGGACTGAACCTAAAGTGTCTGACTGAACCTCCAGACTGAACCTAAAATGTCTTTGACTGAACCTAGACTGAACCTGAACTGTCTTGACTGAACCTGGACTGAACCTAAACTGTCTTTGACTGAACCTAGACTGAACCTAAAATGTCTTTAAATGAACCTGGACTGAACCTAAACTGTCTTTGACTGAACCTAGACTGAACCTAAAATGTCTTTGACTGAACCTAAACTGTCTTTGACTGAACCTGGACTGAACCTAAAATGTCTTTGACTGAACCTAGACTGAACTTGAACTGTCTTTGAATGAACCTGGACTGAACCTAAAATGTCTGACTGTACCTAAACTGACTGTACCTAAACTGTCTTTGACTGAACCTGAACTGTCTTTGACTGAACTGGACTGAACCTAGACTTTGTCTTGAATGGACATTTGACCTCTAGAACCTATAGTATGCCTTTGACTGAAACTGGACTGAACACAGACAAGGTCTTGAAGGTCTTTGACTGAACCCACACCATGTTGTGGGCTGTATGACTGAGACAGACACCACACCTGGGAGAGGGCGCTGGTTCTTGGAGGTGACAGGCAGCTCCCTCCACACATCATGGTCGTCCTCCGTCCTGGACAGCCAGCGGTTCACCTTGAAATTCAGTTCTTCCTTGGAGGTCATGTCCATCATCCGTACCTAGACACCGAGGATCAGATTGGTCTAGTTGTCATACAGTCAGTGTTACCTGGTATTGGCATATGTACATGCTTGATAGTAATTTTGGAGGTAAATATCATCTGTTTTCTGATATTCTGGTTATGCAGAGAATCTAATGTCCAGAGAGCATGTAATCCCAACAGTAATACTGACATGTTCTAATGAACAATGGGCTCAACTACTGTGATCAGTAATCCTCCAGATTATAGTCCGTTTTGGCTCAAAAGCGGACCGATGAATTACAATCTAACTCGAAAACTAATAAACATAAAATACTCAATGAAACGCTGATCATAATCAAAACATCATACCAACTCTGTGAGGTTTTTGCAGAATTTTTGTCCTAAAAATAAAAAGTTGTTTAACAATCTATCATTAAAATATTGACACAGTTCACTATTTGTTACGAGGGAGGAGTGCAGAGAAAGGGACAGCCAGGTGTTCGAGAAGGGATGGAGACGGCACAGCACAGGTTAATGAATAAATAACTTTGTCTGTGAACGTGCTTCTCGAACACCTGGCTGTCCCATTCGCTGCACTCCTCCCTCGTAACAAACAGTGAACTGTGTCAATATTTTAATGATAGTTTGTTAAACAACTTTACTTTTTTTAGGACAAAAATTCTGCAAAAACCTCACAGAGTTGGTATGATGTTTTGATTATGATCAGCGTTTCATTGAGTGTGTTATGTTTATTAGTTTTCGAGTTAGATTGCAATTCATCGGTCCGCTTTTGAGCCAAACGGACTATATAGGTTTAATGAAGAAACTCAACTGTTTCACAGTCACGCTGATAAATAATGATCAACTACTATAGTATTGTCTCAGTATCCATTTCATCAATTTGAAAACAACGCACCAAAAAACACACTATTTTTGAGATAGAGAAAAAAAAAAGATACTTATAAAGGAAAGACCTGATATATAGTAACAGTAGAAAATCAAGAAGAAATTCTAGAATCCATTCATATTTACAGCATTTTTTATAGAAAATATTGCAACACATTTGCCTATCCTTTATACTACAAAAAATATCACATATCTGTGTAGATCATGTAGACAAGGTAACTTCTGAAACTAAACATTGTGTTTCAGGCTCGGAGAGTCCTTGGACGGGTGACCGTGTTTGGAAGCTTGACTCCTGAGAGTTTCTAGGACTTCAGTCCTGCCCCACAACGAAGCACATCTGATACATGTGGTCTCACCTTAGGCAAGTGAGTTTGTTCAAAATTGCCTCTGTTCACCCAGCAGAATATGGGTACCCGGTGGGACAAGTCGTGTGACTAGAACCAGCTAGCGCCTAACAGGCAGCTTGGGTTATCCGGGGTAATAATGTGCTGTGCGTTGATTGTTAGTGCTATGAGCATACCTAGTGTGAGTTTGGCACTATATGAAAGGACACATTTTTATTATTATTATTATTATTATTATTAGAGTAGGAAGACCTGTATCCAGGTGAGGGTGGGAGACTGTTGACTCACCTTCTCCAGGTACCAGCGGCTGTCTGGCTCAATCTCCGACAGACCAACTCGGATCTTGTACAGATGACCCAGTTTTGACTGGAACTGTTAAACAAACATTGCAATATGTACAGAGGTGATACTTGATTTGTGAAGGCTTCTTGTGTTTGTTGTTCATTTTTGCTGTTTTATGCTGCACACAGCAATATTCCAGCTATATGATTGCAGCCTTTAGATGTGATAGGATACATATAGCATGGCCCAGGATCTGACAGGATGCATATATCATGGCTCAAGATCTTATCTGAAAAATATGTCATGGCCTAAGATATGATGGGAAAAAGGTATCATGGCTGTGATATGTTGCTTATAACATTCTAAAGATCTGATAGAAGATCACACTCCGGCACAGTGATGACTTAATATAACATTACTGCCACAGGCTAATTTGCATATCACGTGACCGGACTTTTCTCTTGTTTGTAATCAAAGCGCATATTCATAATAAGAAGAGACTGGACTCACGAAAGCTTTTCGACGCTCTCTTCATAATGTTTTACATTGTTACATATATATTCTTCCACAACTGCGACAGTAAGGTCTATGACAGTACATATTTAGATATCAAACTGGCTGCATCGTTTGCTCTCCATCAGCTTCGATGACAGCACGTGGAGCCGTACAACCCATGTAAACAAAGGATCGATACGCAAATCGAAATAGTGTTACATGTTTTAGGATATTTTCTCAATGAAACTAAACCATTCTATCAAAGATGTTTAATTAGTTGTGTAGACTCGTCAAAAATAAAAGAGTTGAGAAATATGTAAATTATATTGAATGGACGGTGCAAGATGTGACGAATCGTCACATTTTTCTGGCCTGTGGCAGAGATACTTATGCTGTCTTGCCGCATGGAACTCTGGGTAGGAGAGTGATAGAAGATCTCATGCTTTTATAATGGCCTACGATCTGATGGGATACTCATGTAATGGCCAAGCTGGACTTCAGATATAATTATAAGACACTTACATGTACTTTGAACTGATCTGTGTTTCCTGATTTGAAGTAGTCCTGTTCCCCCTTCCCCAGTGAGATTGGTCCCACGTGTCCCGACGATCCATACACGTACATCACGACTTCATCCTTGGTGACGATCCCATCCTTCTTCCCTGTTGTCAGCCACACTGTCCAGTCTCCAGCTGCAGCAACAACAACAACATTACAACTACATCATCCTGCTACACAACAGCGCAACACCAACCTTCCCATGAACACAAAACAGTATCATAAAAACAGAAGAAACACACAACATAGACCCTCAAAGATACAGACTGAATACGTCTTGGAGCCTTCATGTTATTTCATGGCACCAACGTTGCAATGGTGTACATATGTATCTATTCTAAGAATATTTAAGAAAATCAGGAATTGTCGGAAGTGGCAAAAATATGAATACAGTTTTGAAGACATTCTAAAGTAACCCATAATTCAGTGTTAAACATTGTAATGGACCATTGAGAAGGGGAAATGTTATATATTGGCTGGAACAGGATATTGCACAAAAGAGAAAATCTTTCTAATTTGTTTTACGTTAAGGAGCTATAAGCAAATCACAACCCGAGACCAAATCAAAGTATCATATCCCAAGCTAACGTAATGAGGATTCTAAATGCATGTATGATCTTATGGCTATATGGCTTTCAAAAACAGATGACTCAACACCTCAAAAGTCTCAATACTCTTGTTGGTTCAGTATGGATGTTATGTCCTATTCCAGATTAATGACTTCCGTATCAGCATGGGAAAACAATTTCCATGTGAAATGTGAGTTGATAAAAGGAAGTCCTTTGATTCCTGCTATCTTCACAAGAGAGTTACATCCACCTCTGGTTAAATTACACCACCTCCAGGTTTGGAGAACACATACCCAAGGCAGTGAAAATATAACAGGACGTTCGGAATATGTCTGGGGCATTACTTACGTTTATTGCTTTCTTCCTTCTTTTTTGTTGCAGTTACTTTCTTCTCTGTAGGGAAACAAGGTCATCAGATCATTTCTATACAGAATACACACAGGTAACGATCAGGTCCTCTTCTGTGAGGATCAGCAACACCTTCACATCAGCTGTTAGTATGACACACACTATGATAGTAGGGTCCTAATGTTAGATCAGCAAGTATGCCAGCTAATACTGATGTCAAATTGTCAGCCACACTTGTGGATTCAAATAAAAAGCTGTCACGTTACACTGTTTTAGTTAGATTTTAGTCAGACACTAGATTATATACTAGTATTTCTTCTACAGACAAGTAGCAAGGAACGCCTAAGAAAAAAAATATGGGTTATACTGATTCTGTTTTTTCGTTAGCACTGGAGCTACTGTTATATGCTGTAATGTATCTGATTTATGATTAAGAATTGAAATAAATACTAAATAAAGATCAGATATATAAAAAGACTTAAACAGGATGCAGGAATGAGAAACTAGAAGCAGTTGTAAATACTGGCCTAGCCACACTGGTCCCTCAGTCTAGAGAACAGTAAAGTGTATACATGGGGTAGGTGATCACAGCTGATACAAACGCTAGTAAACCAACAGTACAAGCAGTTAATTATTCAACCCTTGGCCAGTTCATAACACTGACTATGTTACACATGCAAAGAGTTAGCATTTGTTATTTTATGGCTGTGCCTAGTAAAAGACAAACATTATTATCTTCCAATATTACACAATAATACTGTTTCAGAACTATCACAATTGCACATCCTGTGAAATCTTGGTACCTTTGGTCCACAGAACAAAGAAAACAAATACATGTATTACCCATAAGAGAACAAATATAGGAAAAATTACTTTTAGCAATTATCACTGAGCATTGTAATAATTGTTTCATTGTTATTCTTCGTTAACATGCCCAAAGCAAAATGATATATAACTGACTGACTGACTGACTGAGTTTAGTTTTACGCCGCTTTTAGCAATATTCCAGCAATATCACGGCGGGGGACACCAGAAATGGGCTTAACACATTGTGCCCATGTGGGGAATCGAACCCGGGCCTTCGGCGTGACGAGTCAACGCTTTAACCACTAGGCTACCCCACCGCCCCATATATAACTGAAGATGATTTCATTCACTGTCATTGCTATGACGAAATTTAATATGAAGTTGTCCAAAAGGGGAGTCTTTCATTTGAGATCATGAAACCCCAATTTTCCTTTGTTAAAAAAAATAAAGACTACGGTAACATATAATATTACCGATCTCCCAAGATGCACTTCTGGATCATGTGTTGCTTATCAGTTACCGGGGTACCTGTCCCTCGTTGATTAATGTCAAATGTTCCGCACGAAGGCTTGGAACTTACAAAATGAATTGTGTACATAAAATGAATGTAAATCTTGTGATTTATCAAAAGTTCCCTTCAAGTCTTGGTAGTGAAAAACTAATTCACTAAGGACCGAAACTATATCATTCCTTTCAGCTCAAAGGTGAATACCATTCCCACTTAACATTCTCAACATTGTCAGTGCAATAACATTCAGGTGTGGGAGTAACACAATACATGATGTGCTGGTAGGTGTAACACATTGTGATGACACGAACACTGTTTCCACACTACATATATGGCGGCGGTCTGTAAATAATTGATCTGGACCAAACAGTCCAGTGATCAACACATGAGTATCGATCTATGCAATAGGGATACGATGACATGTGTCAACCAACTCAGCGAGCCTGACCACCCAATCCTATTAGCCGGCTCTTACAATAAGCATGGGTTGGCTGGGACCAATTCTAGTCCAGATCTTCACAGGTCATTATACAGTAGAATACTTTTAAAATGAACACGGATATAACGAATTGACGGCTATAGCGAACTGTTTTAAAAAGTCCAGAATAAACCTTATATTATCATATAAAAAACTGAATAGCGAACTACGGATATAACAAACTAATTTCAGTGGTCCCTTAGAGTTCGTTATAAAGGTATTTTACTGTACTAGGATAGATATGGGATTAAGTTCTCTGTCATGTTTAGGAGATTTATTGACAATTTGAAGAAAGATCAGCTAGATCGTGGCAAGAGTGGGATCTCACCGTGGAAGCATTTTCAATTGGTAAAGTGATATTAGTCACATATTTGTTGTAAACATGAATGCTACAAACACCATTCATGAAATACTTCATATTCATATTAAGTTACATTATTATCAGCATTAAAGCACCATAAAGTGCATGTTATTAGAAATGTTGTGCAATAATTGTTAATATTGTGTGTGTACAGCTACAGACACAGACATAGCTATTCCTATGTGTTATCGAAGTGATGTGTGCAACATTGTACATGCACAGTGCATATTAATACAAATACTGTGGAACATTATGCGGTGTATACACAACATGGTATCTTATACTATAACCTGGCACTGAGGGGAAGGCGATAACAAGCTGCTTGACCCTGGAACTATATCAGTCAGCTGGGGGATATGTACTTATATAGAATATAAACAGTCTCTGGCTGGCTTTATATGGCAAGATGTACAAGCACTATCTAGCAAAAGTAATGCTGCATCATTCAGACACTTCAACAGACATGATAGACAAGTCATGCACCTTAATAAGTAGATATAGATGTTATATCATTTCTGAAAGTAGAGTATATATCATTTCAGGGGAGGGATTGAAGAGGTAGAGGGTCTGGTCAATATAAGGTCAGCACTAAACAGGCACGCTCCACTTACAAGGAACTCAATGGACTTTTTAAATAGATCAGGAATTTCTTGATAAAGTTGCAATTTCTGAACATGGTCACTAGTACACTCAAGTAATTTATTTAGCTTTTTAGTACAGTCCCTCGCAGTGTCTGCTCACATGTCAAAGTGGGCCTTATAATTCTGACAGAAATATCTTATACCATACCATCTTAATTCCCACAGTCATGCTGAGCCTGAGTTCGAATCGCTACATGGATATATTTCTGGTGTCTAAAAACCGTGATTATACTGGAATGTTGCTAAAAGCTGCCTAAACTGTGCTCACTCTTTTAGAGTCACCACTCAACCTCTCAGACATAGGTCAAGTATCGCAAATTATTAACAATTTCTGATTGAGACCTCCCATATTTCCCCCCAAACGGGTAAGTGAGCATGGTAACAGTATTCTATTCCCCCAGAACCATTAGCTTCACACAAACCAAACACTCATTAGTATGGTACACAAATTTAACACATAAACAAATTTCCTTGATGTTTGGACGAGTTAGGACAAGGACGACCACAGACCGTAGAGACATAGTGTCATGTGAGGTGCAACATTGTACAGGAAGTAGACCCTCCCACAGCAGGTCAGTGAGCTGGGACACACAAGCCTGGAGGCAGTACACACCTTGCTGGTTGATTAACAACCTCTTTCAAGAAACTGCCATAAACTCAAACAGGTTTCATATTTGACAGATGTTTTTATGTGCACATTCACATATTCATACTTTAACCTGTTCTAGAAAAAGAAAGAGAACTAGTTACTGAAAAATTACTCTTCCATATAAACATCTTTGTAAATGACCAAAAATGAGCCACATATACACAAATATACATATTCTTTCTTAAAAAAAAATGGACAAGAAAGCAAAATTTAGTAAGAAGTCACTTTCAGTATTTTCTTTTACTGTGCTACACAAATGACCTTCTACACAAATGACCTTCTACACAAATGACCTACTACACAAATGACCTTCATTAAATTTCCTGTCATTTGGGATCAATATATTACAAAATATGTTGTGTTTGAAACAGAATTCCTGAGGGAACTTATTGCTTCATATGATTCATGGTATTACAAACAATAAGTAAACATGGTATTCAAAACATCTGTCTCAACTCTTGGTCTCAAGGGATGTCACTTTCTGGTATATATCAAATGTATGCAGCCTCCAGGCTTCTGTGTCCGTCACACACACCGACCCCTTACCACACAGTATGCCACCCACACACTATCTTACCCTCCGCCTCGCCATCGGGGTCGGAATCATTCTGAGCATGCCTTGCAGGTGCTTCATCGTCGTTATCAGCTTCGGACACGACACTGTGGTCAGTGTCATTGCCGTCGTCCCTATCTTGTGCGACCCGCTCTAACTGCACACCGCCATGTTCAGATACTTCACTATTATCAGTATCCTCGTCAATTATGTCATTCTCAATTTTCTCCAGTTCAAAGCTTTCATCTTCATAAACAACGCTTGGTTCAGTATCATTAAAATCAGACTGACGACTATCGCGTCTTATGTCCCCAAACTGCAAGTTTCTAGTCGCAGCCTCAAGAGCTGCAGCGACAACCTGAGAGGCATACTCAGACGACTCGCGTCTCATTGCTATGGAAACAAAACATAACTTCATAATCAAAGTGAAATAATCATGAGTTAAGTATCACAACTGTGAGTCCTGAATGGTCAAATTCTAATTCGTTTGTGTTTTCATTCTTGTGTTAGGTTGTTGATTGTTTTACATAGTTTTCATGACAAAGACAACACAACTAAGCTATATAAAAAAGATTGAAGTACAATAAAGATATTGAAGTACAATATACTGAAAAAATACATTGGCTAAACTAACATCACCTAAGTGATATACTTTTAGTAGGTTTATGCAAATTTTGGGAAAATACCCATAACCTTTGTCTTTCTTCACTGCTGAACATTAAATTGTTTTCAATCTATTTATTTTGCTGTATCCTAATTTTTAATTTAATTTCATATTTCTCTTGTATTTATTTCATTTCTTTCCTGACAAATTTTTTTTCTTGTCATATGAAGTCTACAGCAAGCCAGATGTTAGTAAATGCTCAGCATCTAAAGAAGCTAGGAATCTCAAGTTACCCCTATGACATTTTCTATGAACATCGCAGGATATTAAAGTGTGAAGCTTTCATGAAGGATATTAAAGTGTGAAGCTTTCATGAAGAATTCACAGACAGAGGTTATATGTCCATTACAATGGGGATGATACTTTAAAGACTACATGCATGTGGTCCTATTGATCTATTCAGCATGTCAATGAAATTAGCACAAAACATATACGATATAACAAACATAGTATTAGTATGCACTTAAGGATAATATATAGTAACAACAATAATGTGTACCTGTCGATAGAGGGATGAATAATCGTTTGAGTTTTTGTCACCTCGGTTTGGATCGCCGTGAGAGATATTTTTCAGTGCTCTGACTGGGCATAATGATAGATCCAGTGTATCATGGAGGTCCGAGAATTGATGAGAGAGCTGGGATCTGTCTGGTTGACTGGCAACTGGTTCTTGGCGATGAAATCCCAGCCGTGAAGTCCCATATGCACCGATGTTATGATTGTCATCAGAGTGTGTTCTCTCAGCTATATTTTGATAATGTTGAGCCTTTTAGTTAGTCTGTTGTAGGCCACTGTGGATGTGTAGCATATCTAGCTGTAAATTTTCTTTGCAGCATATCTTCAAAACTGTGCCACTTGTCATCATTACAAGTAGCGAAAGTGGAGTTGCATAAGCAAGCGCGGACTGCTTTCACGCTCTGGCTGAAAAACCTCTCTTGACCGCCTAATACAGTCCATACGCGAAGTTGGAATGCTTCGCTTTCCGCGGCGCTTTGTTTGGTGGAGGATGTATTAGTAGATTCGAAAGCACTTTGAAGTTGTAGTATTGGTTGTCCGATCTTGAATAAGAGTTGGAAATAGTAGGGCCCAGCACCAAAATCATTTGGAGGCTCGAGTTTGCTTTGATTTTTCTGTAACACCTGTGGGATTAACGCTGGTGGCGAAATGCGACGCCTTGAGTCCTTCCCAGCTTAGCGTCCGCTCCCATGCTAGTGGGTCTGGGACTGGTGATAATGAATGTTGTCAGTTGATTGTTGAAGCGAAAGCGCAAATAGAAGTCTATTAGTGGAGTCCTTTTATAATTTGTGCAAATATCTCTGTATGGAGCATCAATTCTGCTCTTGGTAGGTGTAATGAGAGAGCGTCTGCTACATAGAGTCAATAGGTTCCCTGGTTGAGGCCTTGTTTGTTCACACTATAAAACGCCACTGTTGAATTGTCTGTGTGAATCATCAATTAGTTCTTTAGTAAGTTGCTCCAATGATGTATGAATATTGGGCCGACCCGTCTACATAGAGATGTGTTTTCAATTCCCGCTCTATTAAAAGATTCCATCGCCAAACATTCAGTCTCTTGGTCCACCATAGTAGGTGAGGGCTTGACGTGATTTGAGGTTGAGGTTCGGCCGAGATGAGAGTTGATCAGGATAACGGGCCGAGCTGTAGTCTGCCTCTGACTGTCATGTCTTGAGCTGACGGTAGACCCAACAGAGCTCTGCCATTGTTGTAGGTGGTAGTGGAGAGAGTTAGGCTTGAGGGATTGTCTGTTGGATCTTGGATCCATCAGTCCTCCTGGGTACCTAACGATACGCTTCGCCCGAGAAATCAATGCCTAGAAATTACAGATCTTAGGTTCTAGGTCCGACTTGAGTAGATATACCAACCATCCTATCTGTGGTTGTAGCTTGATGAAGTTTAACTGTAGTCTGAGACGCTGTGGATCTGGATCCACTTGTATCCCGTCGTCGAGGTAGAACGCACTGCGTAGTCCTTGACGATGTAGGTAAGAGACAATAGGTTTCGTCACTCTTGTGAATAACCAGGGGGCAGATGAGATTCTGAAGGGGTGCGGAGTCTGCATTGTGACGACGTGGAGGCCCTCCTAGTCTTTGGCTGCGGTGGCGCGATGTCCGGGGATGCAGGTAAGCGTTGGAGATAGCGATCAAGGCCCCACGCCTCTCTCCTCGAGGGTAACTCTAGCGAACACCAGACAGGAGGGGGGTCGTCCGACAGCAGTTGACAGGGTAAAATCTGTTTACATGACTCTATCTGCTGCACGCCTCAAGATTAAATATTTATCAAAGGCAGTAAAGAGGTAAATAACTAAGAATAAAACAAAGGATATAATGTGGAAGGAGACACAGGCGCCTCACATCCTGCTCACTGGGCAAAGGAGGAGAGAGAGAGGGCATGTGGCAAGAGGTGGCTGCCCTCTGATTGAAGGGAGCTTCAATTGGGAGATACAAGTGTTCCACTGTGTTCGGGTAAGAAGCAAAATAGCATGAGTCAGGGATAAGGACAAATAATGAATATCCCAACATTCAGACCTTCTACTTTTGTTTGCACTTTTGAGTGGGCTATTTGTTATCTTGCGTTAACAATAGGACATTGTCTCTGTCATTTGTGTTGAACTATAGTACATTGTGTCTGTGGTAAAACAGAGGCATCTGTGTTGATGGATGGTACATAGTGTCTTTCATCTGTGTAGAAGAATGGTACATAGTGTCTTTCATCTGTGTAGAAGAATGGTACATAGTGTCTTTCATCTGTGTAGAAGAATTGTACATTGTATCTGTCATCTGTGTAGAAGAATTGTACATTGTATCCTGTCATCTGTGTAGAAGAATGGTACATTGTATCTGTCATCTGTGTAGAAGAATGGTACATTGTATCTGTCATCTGTGTAGAAGAATGGTACATTGTATCTGTCATCTGTGTAGAAGAATGGTACATTGTATCTGTCATCTGTGTAGAAGAATGGTACATTGTATCTGTCATCCATGTGTAGAAGAATTGGTACATTGTATCTGTCATCTGTGTAGAAGAAGGGTACATTGTATCTGTCATCTGTGTAGAAGAAGGGTACATTGTATCTGTCATCTGTGTAGAAGAAGGGTACATTGTATCTGTCATCTGTGTAGAAGAATGGTACATTGTATCTGTCATCTGTGTAGAAGAAGGGTACATTGTATCTGTCATCTGTGTAGAAGAAGGGTACATTGTATCTGTCATCTGTGTAGAAGAAGGGTACATTGTATCTGTCATCTGTGTAGAAGAATGGTACATTGTATCTGTCATCTGTGTAGAAGAATGGTACATTGTATCTGTCATCTGTGTAGAAGAATGGTACATTGTATCTGTCATCTGTGTAGAAGAATGGTACATTGTATCCGTCATCTGTGTAGAAGAATAGGTACATTGTATCCGTCATCTGTGTAGAAGAATGGTACATTGTATCTGCCATCTGTGTAGAAGAGGTGTACATTGTATCTGTCATCTGTGTAGAAGAATTGTACTTTGTGTTTGGCATCAGTGTTGAACAATGGTACTTTATGTCTCTTATTAGTGTCGAACAATGGCACTTTGTGTTTGGCATCAGTGTTGAACAATGGTACTTTGTGTTTGTCATCAGTGTTGAACAATGGCACTTTGTGTTTGGCATCAGTGTTGAACAATGGTTCTTTATGTCTCTCATTAGTGTCGAACAATGGCACTTTGTGTTTGGCATCAGTGTTGAACAATGGTTCTTTATGTCTCTCATCAGTGTTGAACAATGGAACTTTGTGTTTGGCATCAGTGTTGAACAATGGTACTTTATGTCTCTCATTAGTGTCGAACAATGGCACTTTGTGTTTGGCATCAGTGTTGAACAATGGTACTTTGTGTTTGTCATCAGTGTTGAACAATCGTACTTTGTGTTTGTCATCAGTGTTGAACAATCGTACTTTGTGTTTGGCATCAGTGTTGAACAATGGTACATTGTGTCTGTCATCAGTGTTGAACAATCGTACTTTGTGTTTGTCATCAGTGTTGAACAATCGTACTTTGTGTTTGTCATCAGTGTTGAACAATCGTACTTTGTGTTTGTCATCAGTGTTGAACAATGGTATAATGTAAGTGTCATCATGTGCCAAAATATCATGTTGTTTATCATCCAGTATTAAACAATGGTAGATTGTATTGAACAATGATATACATACTAATCATCATTCTGTTGAACAATTAAAATTGTGTCTGTCACATGTCATTGTGGATATTTATGATAAATAACTACAAAGCTATTATTCATTGTCATTTACAGCCATTGGATCTGAAATGTGAGAATCTGAAGATCAAATTTGTGTAAAATGAAATGCGTATCTATTTCACATTCATTGTCTGAGATAATATACACTATGAAATAAAACAACACCAAAGTCTTTCATATTACTAGAGTTCATCTGCTTATCATTACAGATTGACTAAGATAATATGAATCAATTGGCATTTCTTTAACTTCTATTGTGTAATTTACTATGAGAAATCCCTGACTTATTCCCTTAGGCATGTAGAATACCAAATTTAATCATTTTCGGGGCAACAGTCTGTCACAAACTGTTACAGTTAAATCAACCCCCACACACTGGCAAACCCATGGAGGGGTACCTCCATAATGCCATAATGACACACACAGACATAGACTCACCTGTGACGATTTTGCTGGGGGCTGGCTCTGTAGAATTAGAAAGGAGAAACATTGCATGAGTCTGTTTTGTATGCAACAGGCCAAACACAACCACCTCAGTTTCTTACCATCCACTGAGTGGAAACAGTTCATAGTTTTCTCATGTGTGCTGGGGTGGAAATAACCCATTGCCTGACGTCCGAGTCCAAATTTTTTTTCTGTCGGGCAAGCAAATTTGTATATCACACTGTACCGTGTTCAGTTGACTTTCCAATGTTAATTATGTTGTTTATTAAAAAAATCAGCAAGAAAACGGTCGGTATAGTGGAAATATTATCAGGGCAAGTGACTTTACATATACCACTGTACTGGAGTACACTAGCAATTTTAAAGTTATTTCCACCCCTGGTGTGATACATTTGTATGTTATATTTGATCTGATTTTGTTTTAATACTTCTTTGTCTCTACAAGGATGCTTCACAAAGATGCTTTCATAATTCTTGACGTGTAACCTGTATTCATGTATGTTCTTTTGGCATATTCTCTCTCACCTTATTTTACTTTATCCATAAGCTTTACCACATCTAGCTTGTTCATGACAATATTTTTGTGGTGGATATGAAGCTTGTTTCATGAAAATACTTTAATGGCAGTCTTTGAGCTTGTTCTGGGTCTGAACGACAGGTGTTTAATAATACTTGATCTATACTCTTGCTAGTTAACATTATTCATTCAATGTAAGTAAAAATCTTTCACCTCAGACTTTATATTATTGTGGGTCTAGATCATGCTTAATTTTTGTTCTATTTAATTGAGGATTTTGGTCTCAATTTGATCTATAATCGATATGTTCCATCTTAGTTCTTGATGCTTGTTCCAAGGTTCATATTTTTCTGGATGTTGTAATTGTACTTTGTTGCAAGTGTGTGTGATTGTTTTAGAATTTCTTTTTGTATCATCCTTATATGATCAATAGTCTTATTCATGAACTTGGGTCTTTAGGCCCTTTCAGTGGAATTCTAACTTGACAAATTTTATAAATGTTTGATCATTGTCTTTGTGCTTGATTTAGAGTCTTTCAGAATGATCCAGATCTTAATCTTTTACCTTGATTCTGAATGCTTGAACCAGGTTTAAGTGTTTTATGTCACTGGTGAATGCTTCAACCAGGTTTTAGTGTTTCTTCTAAGGTCTGAAAGCTTGAAGCAGGTCTTACTGTTTTAGTTAGGGTCTGAATGCATTTATTGTGCTTAATAGTAGGGTCTTTTCGGGATTATTCTGATCTAAATTTTTATCTTGAGTGAGTGAGTGAGTTTTTTAGCAATATTCCAGCAATATCATGGCGGGACACCAGAATTGGGCTTCACACATTGTGCCTATGTGGGGAATCGAACCTGGGTCTTCGGCGTGACGAGCGAATGCTTTATTAGGCTACCACACCGCCCCAAATTCCTATCTTGAATTAGAAGGCTCGGCCGAGATGTTGAATATTTTCTATGATTTACATGTTTCATGCAAGTTTTACTCCTTTGTCTAGGGTCTGGTAGGTTTGAATTCTTGAGTGAATGAGCGGTTACAGCGTCTTTGCAGCTATTGATATGTTTAATAAAGGTCTTAATGTTTCTGGAGGAGCTGAAAGCTTCATGTGTGTTCTTTTTGCATAATTCTGGGACTTTCAGTGTGATCCAAGCAATTATGTTTCTATCTTGGGTCTGAATTCTGGATCCAAGTGTTAATGTTCTATGTAGGCTTAATCTTGGTCTTAGTAGTTTATTTAGGATCTAAATGCTTGATATAGATGTTTATGCTCTATCTGGGGTTGGTGTGTTTCACATTCATTCATTACTGAATATCAAATCTTACAGCTCTTATTTTGCATCAAGTATTAAAATTTCGCTCAAGATATGACGTCTTCAGTTGTCAGATCTTCTCCCCTTTGTCTGTGAAATGGTGATATTTTGTGAAGGCTAGATTCAAAAGCAGCTATACTATATTTGAAACATTAAAAGGCAATCATTTCTCAAATGCAATGGTATTGGAGGATTTTGATACATTCTTGAACAGAAATAAAAGCAACATCATGAAGTTTCAGCTTTGTTTTTCTGTAACAAAATACACCAGTACACTTGATTGCCACACTTCAAGACAAAACACAAAACAGACGTTTTCGAACAATTCTAAACTTTATTACAATATAAATATAAAGATAAATTTCGGTTAATCTTGGCATATGTATTTGACAGAAAAACAAAACTGAAATATCAATGTATAACAGATGAAGCATGCACATGCAAGTACAATCATGCAAACATTATTACACACTGAAAACAGGAGTGCAGACAAAAGGTTAGATCGTGAATATTCTGTATAAGTACCAGAATAAGTTTACAAAACATTCATACAGTCAAAAAGAGCTACCCTTCTCTTTAATAACTAACATAACAGTTCCTATTACATATACAGATGCATAAATGGCTACCCCTGCTAAAACAACTAAATAATGAGATTACTTACAGAAAATATACAGAGCAAATAGATAAAACCGTGCTTTAAAAAAACCCTATAACAGTGTTCCCTTTATATTGCTAACAGTTACTGATTTTTTTTTATTTTCACTACCTAGTTCTGTATTTGTAACTATTTTGACAATAATCATTGCTGATTAGTTAAAATCATTGTTCTGTTATCTAAGTAATGTATCATACACAATGTTACAATTAACAAACTCATTAAAACTGGTTAGTTAAAAATACCAGTAAATATATCCCAAAAATTCTAAAATCTGTTGTAGAAAATAACTTTCTAGATATATAAAATATAAACTATTTTACTTATGACTACAAATGATTAAAAACAGCTTTGATGAATATTTTCAAATAGATCATTTCACTTTTGAAAAATGCCTTTTCATTTTTACTGAAAAATACCAATTAAAATTTTGGAACTTTTTCAGATCAATTTTAACCTTCGTCTATCATCTGCCCTGACGTAGCATACATAACCCATATCACATACAGTACACATAATGCATTAATACGTTGATATCACAGCAATAACACAAAATCAAAGGAAAGGACAGAAAAACACCAGTAGCATTAAATATTGCTGGCAAAATCTTTTTAAAAAGCTTTAAAAGGTTTGTTTTTCTGTTTCAATATCTTCACATTTAATCACATCAAATCTTTCTGATTTAGAAAACATAAAACGTCTGATTTTGCCAACATAACAACAACCATTACCTGAGAAAGAAGCAAAGTGCCTGTAGTGTTAAAACCATTACCATAGCAACCAGGTGAGACAGTGAGTGACATGTGAACAAGGTGTTTTTTTAGGTGTAAAACAGGTGCAAGACTTGGTCTTATGATGTGTTTTATAAGATTTATCATACAGTTTTTCAAAAGTCTATAACTCCCAATAGCAAATCCAGCCATCCCTGTCAAAAATTCACATATTTATCACTTAAATTAAAAATACTATGAAACAGAAAGAATATCAAAATATTACCTCATTGTTGTTTTGTCTCAATTATAAAACCCCAACTCTCCAATTTTCAAATTATATGTCTGTAAGCATACACCTGAAGCATATTAAATCTTCTGAGTATTTGAGTATTATGAACGACATAATATTGGCATAAACACAACAAACAGTCAAGTGGTTCTGGATCTTACATCAACAACAAGCTGACATGCACATTCAAGACAGAATAAATTTCAACATGGACAGGATTAGTGACTTGACACAATCATCCACAAAAAGCATGGGTGCTGGTTAGTGCATGCTGGGAAATGGAGCATCACAAAGGGAGGTAACTGTTCACATACCCTTGACATGCAGAGTTCGCTCGATACGTCGGTCTTCCAAGCTAGAATCAAACCATCTGAAACCAACAAACATAACTGAAGGCAGAGTTACACGAAAAGTGAAGTAATACAATTGTGGATCCTTAGGGAAATGAAATGTCTTCAGTGTTATAAGTGAACACTGTGCTTCAAAACCATCTGCTGAAACCAGAGATAGTTGAAGATAGTGTAAGCAACAGAATGAGGTGGTACCCACTGAGATTGTGGATGAGAATAGGTCCACAACAACCCATGAATGATGTAAGAGGCAACTTAATGTAACAGGTGGTTGTTTTTCTTACGTCTGGTAGATTATGCTCCTTTGAATCAGTGACATGGGGGTCAGTGCTCATAATATCAATCACCGTTTTGTTTGATGTAGATTTAGCTACCTACAGGCCTCCATCACATAGCTCAAATATTGCTGAGTGAGATATTGAGATATTAAGCAACGAAGAAGTCATTGTTAGATAATCTGCCATGTCACAGCTGAGGGAAACACACATCACACAGAAACTCATTCACAGCATCCATATTGGCCAACTGATCCACAACCCCAGCATCCTCTCAACTGCAAAGATGAGGTGGCTGAATTACGCACTGAATCAAGTCCATAATTATTAGATGGAGAAGGAGGTTTATCATCATATACAAGATTACTGCACTTACATAGTGATGTATGTGTATGTAGTACATACTAATCTGGACCTCTATTGTATGTATGTTTTATAGATATCCACTGAGATACCATGCTGCAAAGTAATATGTACAGCCAATTTAGACATCCTATACAGACTCCAAGGCAACTAGTCCTTGATTAATCCCTCTAATGCTGAATGCCAGTCAGGGTAACATCAAATACCATCCATTAACATCTTTTGTATGACATTGCCATGGGACAAACCACTGACCTTCTGACTGATTTTCATCTGGCATCAAGTGTTCTGAGAGATTTCAATGCATAATGTTAAACAATGCATGAGGCATGTTCTGGTTGTGAAGATGTGGGAAGTGCCATCTGTTTCAGAAGGTGAGTGAGTGAGTTTAGTTTTACGCCACTTTTAGCAATATTCCAGCAATATCACGGCAGGGAACACCAGAAATGGGCTTCACATATTGTACCCATGTGGAGAATCGAACCCGGATCTTCGGTGTGATGAGCGAACACTTAAACCACTAGGCTACCCCACTGCCCCTGTTACAGAAGGTGATCGTAAGTCCCATAGACCTAACACACTGGAAACGCTAAGGTTGTTTTGTACAACAGCTCCCTGATCATCTTGGCAGACAGATTGCTGTGATCTCTAAATCGGTTTCTGTGAGATGTAACAGATGGATTCTGTTATACCAGTATTCATTATACAATGATAGAAGCAACAGAATTAAACACATAACAAAATATATCACATAGAACATCTCCAAATGCATAACATGCTTTAAGATCGAATATATATATCAATATAAATCTAAACATCACATAAATCTAAACATGCAAGCGTTAAAAACGTGACAGAATCTGCTGTTTTTTAACACATGACATTTCTAGGAATGTAGGGAAGTTCTTGCTGCATTGTGAGACGCTTCATGACATACATGTCGACCTGCAGTAGCAGTATCACATGAACTTTACAATATGAATCTGGGATAACAGCTCACCTGTCACAAGGAAAGATGTACTGGTCACGGGAGCTCTCACTCTCCTTGATGATGACTTTGTCGAGGTGCCAGCCATCACCTGCACCAGTGGCATTGTGGCCAATGTGGACTTTGTTCAGTTTACCAAGGTGTACTGCCTCCACTTCAAACGAGTCCGTCTGCAAGAGAAAAGGTCAAGGGTGTTGGAAACACTGGAGACATCTGGCAGAGAAGATCTGCCTCAAATAGCAGAAAGAATTGTGGTACACAAGTTCCAACAGATGTGACATCCTCTGAACTATGAGTGAGTGAGTGAGTGAGTCTCTCGGACTTACTCAACCACTATGTCCCCAGCCGTTCCCTCTGCTCTGAATCAAAGTTCTCAGTGTGCCTAAAGTCAGAACGACAACTTATGGTCAACGTGCCTTTGCCTTTGCCGCTGCCTCATGTTGGAACTCTCTTCCTCAGATGATCCGTCTCTCAGGAACTCTATCAACCTTCAAAACAAGCCTTAAAACCCATCTTTTCAGACAAGCTTTTCTTCCCTGAATCTTCTCTCAACTGTGCGCTTTGAGCATGCATTTAGCATGGAACTAGCACTATACAAATGGACTTATGTTATGTTATGAGTGAGTGAGTGGGTGAGCAGGTGGGTGAGCGAATTGTCTTATGCCGTTTTTAGCAATATTCCAGTAATATCACGGTGAGGGACATTAGAAATGGGCTTCACACATTGTACCCATGTGGAGGAATCGAACCCGGGTCTTCGGAATGACGAGCAAACCCTTTAACCACTAGACTACCCCACCCTCTGAATTATTTTGTGGTCCCAATAGTCAGAAATAAGGAACCAACTGACCTGTCCTGCCTTGAACTTGTTTCTGTTGTTTGACAGACGGAGCACTCTCTTCCCTGAGTCCCCACGTTCACCGAAGATGGTCAGGTGAACATCTGCATCAGTAGAAGCGTTTCTCTCTGTCCCAGTCATCACTTCCACGACGTAGGACAACACTGAAACACAATCATCATAATAATCACACAGGTACTTAGAGTGAGACACAGAGTGTTTGACATTGTAACATCACGATGCATCAGTAGAATTCTCAGCTCCCTAAGGAGTATACAAGCTCCATCATGCAAAAGTCATGAGATATGAGTGAGTGAGTTGGGTTTTACCCTGCTTTTAGCAATATTCCAGCATGATCACGGCGGGTGACACCAGAAATGGGCTTCACATATTGTACCCATGTGGGGAATCGAACCTGGGTCTTCGGTGTGACAAGCGAACGCTTTAACCACAAGGCTACCCCACCTTCCAATCATGATATACATCAAACAGTATTCCTTCATCAGCAATGTGGGAGAGTATTCAGTACAAGCGATAAGATGTATGTCACAATAAGCCACATTTTGATTGGACACATTGAACGGACAGGAGCAATCTGACCTTGACCTTTAGCTAAAACAGCAGATGCTGATTTTTGCTGGTTTCACTTATAAAATGTTTTTCTCTGAACATGTTTCTATTTGAAACAGTCTCATGCCTGCTTAAATATTTAGCAGTACTGATTCCTGAATATAGCACTTCTTATCTGGAACTTGTGAATGTGAATGTGTCATCCAATGCAGTACAGACAGTATTTATTTATATATTTTTTTTATTACGATAGCAAGTAATTCAATATTCATACAGCTGGATAATACAGAGAATACATATATTCAAGCTGCAGAATAAATGGGAGAAGACATGATAATGACTGTATGAATAAAGTACCAAGAAGAAGGAATAGGGACATAGGAAAGTAAGAAAATAGAGAGAGAGAGGAAAATATGATCAAACATTGGTTTGCATCCATCTATATTAGTAAAGGGGACCATTTTTTCTGCAAATTTGGTCTTCTCTCCAGAGATGAATTTTTCTATGTTGTGATTATATTTTATTAGCAGTAATAACTGGGTACAGTACAGACACGATCTGAATAAACCAGGGCCTTGAGCTTCGACGCTTTAAGATAAGATAGAAAGTGCCATACATTAATAAGAGCTTCACGACTTATCTTAGCGCTTAAGAGCTTCCAAAATGGTTCCTATTTGTCTGTCTTTTCACAGCAACACTTTCATTAACTGTCTCCTGTGTCTGACATCTCTTTTGAACATTTCACTTGTTCTCCTTTAAGCAGATGTATGACAATGGAATAACGTTTTGTTCTTACCTGGAAGAACATTTTCGCCAGGCCTCACAACTGGCATTTCTCGCATGATTTCCTCGTCATCCTGTCTCCGTGACAACCATCGGTTGAACTGGAATTTGAGCATCTCCTTAGACTTAAGGTCCTGCATCTTGACCTCTCTCACCTTCCATGATGGAGCCTTGGTTGGGTTCTTGGGAATCAACTCCAGACGGATCTTGTACAACTTGCCACACTTGTGGAAGTTGGACTGAAACTATGCGGCGTAATAGCTGTTATAAGCAGTTGGTGCCTGGCATTGCCACTGGGGGACATGTTTACCCACTTCGTGAACACCTGGTGTCATCATTAATTTTCATTGAACCATTTAAAACTTTTACCACTAATTTGCATTTTGTGACCAAAGGAATCTGTTTCTGCACATTACTGACTATTTCTGCAGAGAACGGACACTGTTCTTCAAGGACAATACACAAGGTACCATGACAAAGTTTTCCCCGAGCAATGCAGGTGAGGTGAGGTGAAATTGGGTTTTACGTCGTGCTTGAGAATATTTCGCTCATATGACGACGTGCATGCGTGTGTATGTGTATGTGCGGCTGCTTGTACTAGCCCAGACTTAAGCTGGTTTTATAGTGCTATCCCACTGAGATACCATGCCGCAGTGAAGCATGAATACCCCACTCAGACACATTATACTGACTCCCGAGCCGACCAGTCCTTGTTGTACCCATTAATGCCGAGCGCCAGGCAGGGACCAACAAGTACCATATTTTAACATCTTTTGGTATGACGCGGTCGGGGATCGAACCCGCGACCTTCCGCTCTCCGGGCAGACACTCTAACCACTACACCACGGAGGCGGTTCCCGAGCACTGCAGCCAAATGGACAACATTCAGACATATTTCCAGCCATATCACAGCAGCCAAATGCTACCAGGCCTACATGGACAGTGAAAAAGTAAGATTCATACTTGCTAGGTTATAATGTGACACCAATCAACCTGGCACCATACTGCACTCTAATCATATACTTTTGACACACTGCAGCCATTGTGATAAATTTGAATCTCATTTCAGCTGCTGTCCCATACCATGAAACAAAATTTTGCCTCAAGCAAGAAACAGACTCCTAACATCATCAATATCCCACCTTGAACTCATCATTGCTGCCAGTCTGGAAGAGCGTTCCATTTTGGGCAGGGCCGGCGAGGATAATGGCACCAGAACAGCCCCTGTCACCATACGCAACAATTGCAACTTCACCATTTTCCAGGCTCTCCGAGGAGCTGACGATGATCTTCCAGTCCCCATCTAGTAACATTCAACACTTGTGTTTCATACACAGAAAGGAAATCTACTGATGATAAACAAACTGTGGTGCATTTTCTGCATCACTGACACTGAAAGCTGTAGTTCATGGTTTTATCATATCTATAAATAGTAGCACCAAGATGGTAACTTGTATATGTCCGGATTTGGGGCCAAATGCCTCTCGATTACATAAAGTGGATGTCAGTCTCTCCATACTTCAAACAGATACGACCCATGAAGACCGGTGTAACAGGCCAAACTTTCCCCCTGGCCAAACCCGGGTGGTTAGCAGACTCACTGACTTGGTGACATTGTATCCCAATTGTGTAGATCAATGGTCATGCTGTTGATCACTGGATTGTCTGGTCCAGACTCGATTATATACAGACTGCCGCTGTATAGCTGGAATATTGCTGAGTGCGTTGTTAAACAACAAATAAACCAACCAACCATTCAACAGATACAGAAACACAAACTATACATTTGTAATAAACTCATCATTGTTGGGTGATTCTAGAGTTATGGAATGTTGACAACTTATATGCACAAATTTCATGGCCACAGAAAACCTTCCTGTCACAGTAAAAGTATGAATTCACATGGAAGGTGTAAATATTTTGGAAATTGCAGAATTTAGTTGTCTTCAGCAAATCTGTACCTGAGAACCATTTTACTCTTGATCCTTGATCGTAAACAACATCCATGTTTCTCACCTTCTTCTCCAACCTAGGGGAATTAGGGTGAGGTGGGCTGAAGGTTACGGGGTGGCAGTAGACAACATGTAATGTTTCTCACCTTCTATCTCTGCCCTTGGAGACCTGGGACGACGTTCCCTTGAAGACCCTCTTGGGGAACGCCGGCCCCTCTCCCGTGAAGACCCTCTAGAATGGCGGCCCCTCTCCCGTGAAGACCCTCTAGAACGGCGGCCCCTTTCCCGTGAAGACCCTCTAGGGGAATGGCGGTCCCTCTCCCGTGAGGACTCTCTAGGGGTACGATGGGATGCACCACCTCTCTGTTTTGGAACACCAACTGCAACAAGGATCATAAACAGTACACACACTTTGATGTGGTGAGCACTGAAACAATTTATTTCTTGTTTCCCCTTCCTTATATGCAAATTAGAAAAAGGACAAATGGTCCTAAATAATGAACCGAATGGTTATTAACTGCTAACTATATGAAATGAAATTAATACTGGTATAATAATCAAGGTGTAATTGGTAGCCCAGTGTATGTTTTTGCTTATCAGGCCTTACATCTGGTTCTATTCCAAATATTGGCACTAGGTTAATTTTCTGTTGTGATATTGTTGCAATACTTTTAAAGTCAAACTTTTCAGCACACAAAACTATATCCATAATTTTGCTACCTGCCTTAAGCTTTATATCTGGTTTTAGCTAAGCACCACCCATTTTAGGAAATGTAGCCATCACAGCTTAAAAAAATCTTATTCTAAATAGACCTAATCAAAAACTCCAAACACTCACACTCCACAACCTCCGGGTAGAGCCAGATGTTCTGCACCCCTGTGTCGACAGTGGGGTGTATCCGACCTTGAGTGGTCAGCCCCACATACAGGCCTCGGCTTATCGCAGACTGTAGAGTTACATAGCCCTTGTCATGGTGTTTGGCCACGATGAATTGACAAAGGTCATCTTTTCTACCCTGGAATAGATGTAATATGTTAAATGAAAAAGTTCTGACATTGTCCACATAAAAACATCTGCACAATAGTCAGTGGTACTAGGATACTTCAAACTATTAAACTAACGTATTCTTGGTTAGAAGGATTGTCTCATTCTACAAAACATCCCTGCATGAAATAATGATAGAACAGTATTTGATTTCAGCCAAAGATGAACATTTTCACATTTTTCATATGCTTTTCAAGTTTTGACAATATTTCTTTACCAATCTTTCAAAATCAATCACTAAAACAACATTTGAAATTCATACTTTTAATCATCATTTCTCCAACAAGTAAAATTCTGCTTGGTTTGAAAGTGCTACTGCTTACATCCTTTGTTATAAGTTCTTAATGACATAGACTATTTGAATTTAACAAATCATACAAACAGTGCTTTAAACTGACTGTTTGAAATGTTAACGTCTGGGCTAACAAACACCCCCAAACATCCATGAAGTAACATCCATCTTCGAAGCACTTTTATTGCAACATTAAATGGTCAACTCTAGACACACTTTCTCACCCTTGTCAGCCTGTACCAAACTGGCAACAGTGTTTGTCTTTAATAGCCTAGAGGCCAGTTGCAGAAACTACAGCAGCTTTAAGACTACTCTAACTCAAATACCATATTTCCTCTTATAAGTGCCCAGGTGACTTTTATCAACAGACTTCCAGACCCAGCGTTAGAGGCCCAACCCTATTGTGCTTACTGAGTGTAATTACCGTGAATTGTTTGTGAACTGCTATACCCCAGCCGTTATTAGAGGCTCGGCGTTTATTAGAGAACAGCTGCTTATTAGAGGAAATGCGGTACTTCTACCCAGAGTAGTACTACAGTTGTACCAGTTTGATTGCTTTGTGGAACAAGTCCCTGATCAACAAATAATTACTCACACTACAGTCTATCTTGCCGTCCTTGAAGCGGAGGAAGTTTCCGGGGTAGATCATGCTCTCGAACATCCTAATACCTTCGGAGACCTTGTGGACACGGAAGTGGGCCGCTCTGTTACACTTGCCTGTCCCGAAAACTGTTTTGTCCTGGTCCACGTTGATGGCCTGGGTAGGAGAGGTGCGAAACAACACGATGCCTCGCTCACGGAACATTCCCTGCATATACATGACAGATACTCAATTGTCAGAATCCAGTTTAATATCTTTTGTTTGGGTCTTTTAGAAGAACAAGGTGAGGTGAGGTGAAATTGGGTTTAACGTCGTGATTGAGAATATTTCAAACCGAACATTATAACTTTACTATATCCATCTTTATTGTGCGATCTTATGACGACATGCATGCGTGTGTATGTGTATACCATAGCCCAGACTGAAGTTGGCTTTTAGTGCTAGCCCACTGAGATACCATGCCACAGTGAAGCATGAATACCAGTACATCCCACTCAGACACATTATACTGACTCGAGACAACCAGTCCTTGTTGTACCCATTAATGCCGGTTTGTTTTCACTGCTATTAGCCAGGCAGGGACCAACAAGTACCATATTTTAACGCTCTTTTTCTTGGTATGCACGCGTTTTTTGCGAATAGCATGATTTTACCCAAAACTTTCGTCTGAACCTGCAGGTCGGGATCGAACCCACGGCCTTCCGCTCTCCAGGCGGACGCTCTAACCACTACACCACGGAGGCAGTCCTTAGAAGAACAAGTGTTAAGGATATAGCTATGTAATATATGGCCTGTAGTAAGGTCTAAATCTGACAAATCAATGGTCCTGAAACTGATTAATCACGCTGTCAAGCAGATAGATATTTAAATCTTGATACCTTGCAGAAGACGCTGAACTTCTGATTGGGGTCGTAGTCCAGGATTCCCCGCACTTCACCAGGGCGACCATTGCTTCCGATGGTGACGAACTGTAGGGGATTCTTGAGGGCCTCGAGGATCACAGACTGGTCAGACTGGACACGCACTTTGAACTCACACAGGGACCCTCCCTTTCCCTGGAATCATGAAAAAATGAGAGATATGTACAGAGACCAAAAATGTGTGTGTGTGTGATATGATGATGATTTAAGGGGAGCGGTGGGCGAGCTGGCTGAGGTGCCAGACTGGTGATCCAGCGAGCTTGGAGTGCCGGGATCGAGCCCACCTGTGACTGGGTGTAAAAACGTTGGAGTCAATTTTGTGTGCAGACTCTTTCAGTGTTGTCACAACCCCTAGTGTACAGTACACAACCCTGTGCACTTAAAAGAACCCACGAATCCGTTGGTATATGACCAGATAGTGGCCACATGAACACGTGCAAACACCTAGTTGCGGGTACAGCAACGTGCAGTAAACTTGGACAAAGTACTGTGACTATGTGTCCCAGTCCACCCAGCTGTGAATGGGTACCCTGTTAGGATGAGAAAGCCACACTAACTTGGTGTGCCTAGTGGCTGCAAGAGTTGTATGATCCCCAGGGAGTTGAGATTGATAATACGATGTGCCGTTGAGATTGATATCCAGTGATCAAGGGAAAAAAAATACCAGCGCCTTGAGCATGCACTAGTTGCGTGGATATGTGCGCTATATAAATATCCTATAAAAAATAATAATGATTTTAAGGCGGGTTCACCCATTTTGTTCTGGGCAGGTAATCAATTTTGTACACATGTACTAAGCAATTTTACATAAAACATTAAAAAATATGCTTAGAAATTATGGGAAGTCATTCAAATTTTGTACATGATATGCAGGGGTTCTCCATCAAAATTGTACATCATAATCAAACCACCCCTAGCGATAATTTATGAACAGTCCCCAAGTGAGTGAGTGAGTTTAGTTTCACGCTACACCCAGCAATATTCCAGCTATATGGCAGCGGCCTGTAAATAATTAAGTCTGGACCAGACAATCCAGTGATGAACAGCATGAGCATCAATCTATGCAAACGGGATACTGGTGTTCCTACTCTTAGTGCATTGCCAAAATGTCTGCATGGCAAGCTTTCCCTCAACAATATCTTACAAAGTAAAAGGTTCTTTGTTTGTATGGCATATCATCATTATATGGAAGTTTTTATATCATACAGCTTGGTACTTGGGCTCATAAGGAGGTGGGCAGGGCTGTGGGGTAGCCTAGTGGTCAAAGCGTCTGCTCATCATGCTGAAGACCCAGGTTCGATTCCCCACATGGGTACAATGTGTGAAGCCCATTTCTGGTGTCTTGATATTGCTGGAATATTGCTAAAAGCGCCATAAAACCATACTTGCGCTGGCACTATGGAGGCCTCAGGTTGATATTGGGGGCTGGAGCTGATATGTGAGGCTCCAGGTTTGATGTGAGGATCTTGGGCTGACATGATGTCTGGGGCTGATATGGGATTCAGGTTGATATCAGTCTCTGGAGTTGATACTAGGGTCTTGGGCAGATATGGATGTCCGGGGTTGATACGGGCTTTGGGTTGATGATTAACATATGTGTTTGAGTATCATTATGCAGGGCTTATATCACCTGATGTGCACCAAGATGGCGGCCCCTATGTTAGATACCTGTATTCATGTAAACAAACTTACATGTCCGAGCAGACGGCCATTCTCGATGGCCAGGTGGAAGTTGGGATTGGTCTGACTGCTGAAGACGGCCACCATGTTCTTCTTCTTGAGCACACTGAACACACCTGAATAGCAGGTGAAAGGTCAGAACGTCAGGTAAACAATTCGACAGGTGATTATCAAACAACGCAAACTGAACTGAGCTCACATAGTTTAACATAAATCTCATATAAATTAACATCTGGAAGTCTTTTGAATAATCTAACATTCACTCATACAACAATTTATCACATATACTCTCAGTTTCAATTTTGTAAAATATTTTTGACAGGTTCTATGATAGAATATACACTGCCAAGGTATGCTGAGCATCGCATGTCTGAAATAAAAGAATTTGTCACCTGAAACATTTCAGTTATCAGAATCCTCTGAAATTTACCAATAGCTTACTTTAGAAAGCATGCAAACATTCCATGCACACTGACACAACAAGATCCTAAGGTGAAGTATATGGTACCTATGCTTGAACATTGTTCTATAGATGAGAATGGTGAGCAGAATGGTGGAGCACTAACCAGTTTGATCCTTAGGTTCACCAAGTCCATCCACGGTTCCGTCAAGTTTAATTCTCAGAGCTTTCCCTGTAGAGTGCGAGAAATAGCATCACCTGGTTCCGATTTTCAAACTTCCACTTCTCAAACTCCCACTGAAAATACATATATTCACACATAATAAAAGATACAAAGTCCATGCAAAGAACACCAAGTCTCTCTGAAAATACACATTCATCATAGCAAATTTTGTAGAATTTCTAGTGCAATTGTATTGGTGTAGTTTGAGGCTAAAATTCATAGCGACTATGATGAAATCGTAATGGTTGGCATCTCTGCATATACCCCTCAAGACTGGTAAATAGCTCATAATGGCCTCCAAGTTTATTCTTCATCCATCCAAATACAATAAGCATGGTCCCCTGACCAGGTCCATTATGCTGAAAGGTAGAACACAGGAAACATTCTGCTCCAGAATCCCCTGAAGATACTGATGGTGGTGATGATTCGGTAACCTCAAACCCACAATTCTTGGACTGCCACTAGTTATCCCAATAACTAGTTATCCCAAACCTAATTCTTTTAGATGACTACAGTTCATCTGTGATGGATCATGGGTAAAACACTGATTTCCAATTGTAGATGTTCCTTAATTTGTTTGAACGGTATATTCATGAAAATCACTGACTGAAAACACTTTATTGGTTCAGGAAGTATACTACACATGTGTGGTCCATATAGCTCTAAATTTGCTTCACCAACAAATGACATACGTTTCTCTTTTCCAGGATGTCGTCCGTGTAATCATTCTGCACTCGCAGCTCACGAACAATCTTCCCATCATCCTCTCCTTCATCCAGCCACCTGAAGACACACGGAAAACATATGACTGTTTACATGAGCTGTTAACAAATCATTTGGCAATAAAAACATATAACCTGCTCCCTTGATACTCAGTAGATGTCTCTTACCAAGAATATTTATTACAACATATAGTTAACATTATAATATTTTACAGATTTAAACATAATGCAGCACAGAGAGGTTCTGTGGTCCTGGCACAGTCAGGCTGGGAAGCCTCATCATCAGCTCAGATACCCTTGCCCTCTCTAAGCACAACCCAGACAGTGAATGCGACTTCTTTCAGGAAGCAAGAACTTTCTGGAGTGAGTGAGTGAGTTTGGTTTTACGCCGCTTTTAGCAATATTCCAGTAATATCACGGCGGGAGACACCAGAAATGAGCTTCACACATTGTACCCATGTGGGGAATCGAACCCGGGTCTTTGGCGTGACGAGCAAACGCTTTAACCATCAGGCTACCCCACTGCCCCAGAACTTTCTGGAGAATATGGAGACTCCCCAACACTGAAGCCTTCTCCACTAGCCAGTGTGTCAGAAGGTCTGTGCTCCTGGTAAAGAATCAGGGAACACTTCTGATGTCTGGAGTTACCATTAACCAAGGGAACAATATGGAGCTTGATGACAGTGTACTTGGCGAATATTATTATCATTATTAATATTATTATTAACACCTTCACAGTGTAGCACACTTACTTGTTACAATGGAAGGTGAAGATCTGTTGTTTTGAAGTAGGGTCTTTGATGACAAGACGTTCAAGGAACCAACCAGACCCTGAAACAGTGGATCATACCATTGTTGTTCATGTATATAAAACCAAGAGATATCATACCATTGTCATACATGCATATAACACAATGTGATATCATACCATTGTCATACATGTATATAACACTGTGTGATATCATACCATTGTCATACATGTATATAACACTGGGTGATATACCATTGTCATACATGTATAGAACACCAGGTGATATACAATTGTCATACATGTATATAACACCCGGTGATATCATACCATTATCATACATGTATATAACACTGGGTGATATCATATCATTGTCATACATGTATAGAACACCAGGTGATATCATACAATTGTCATACATGTATATAAAACCAGGAGATATCATACTATTGTTGTTCATGTATATTAAATCAGGTGATATACCATTGTCATACATGTATACAACACCAGGTGATATCATACCATTGTCATACATGTATACTACACTGGGTGATATCATATCATTGTCATACATGTATAATGGACAACCAATTCATACCAAGAGTCATCTTGAGATTAGCTTAATACATATTAAAGAAATAAAATACAAAACAATAGGAGAGAGATTCATAAAAAATACAATCGTTTTAATCCAGTAAAGATTTTTCAACTAAAACTAACCTGGTCCAGTAGCATCATGGCCGACAATGACCCGCTTTAAGTGCCCGAGGGATACCGCTTCCACTTCGAAAGAATCCGTCTACAATACACAACAAACACTCTTTCACATGCAGTCCAATATTGTGTCCATGTGAAATATCATGTACATATTCATGCAAGCTGAGACTGTAAACTTTAACAGACACCACAGGCATTTTGGAGTTTGGTCTGGGAAAACCCTCCTTCCCCTTGTAGAATTGGAACCAGTTGAAAAACTGTGCCTCTTGAAACGACCTTCACCTTGTACTCACTAGCCCACGTAGCACCACTTAAGAACCCAAACGAACCTTTGTCTTGTAGAACCAGTAATACACCTGAGCCTCTGGAAACCAAACGTCACCTTTCAGAACTCACTTGTAAAATGTTGAACACCTGTGCCTCATGAAACAAACCTTCACCTTGTAGAACTCACCTGTAAAACATTGAACACCTGTACCTCATGAAACCAACCTTCACCTTGTAAATCTCTCCTGTAAAATGTTCAGCACCTGTACCTCATGAAACCAACCTTCACCTTGTAAAACTCACCTGTAAAACACTGAACACCTGTACCTCATGAAACCAACCCTCCCTTTGCAGCACCCACCTGCCCTTTATTGAAACTCCTCTGCCTGTTCTCAGTGTACAGCTGACGAACCCCTGTGTCTCCTCGATCTCCATATATGGTCAGGTATACATTTGCATCTGTGCCAGCGTTCCACAAGTTCCCTGTAGTTACGTCCACCTCATACTTGAGCACTGCAGACAATACACCAGATCAACAGGTGACAATTCCATTAATGCAAGTGTGAAAGTAAGCTGAGCTAAAACCATAAACATACAAGCTACACAATGTGATACATGACTGATATAATTTCTGCAGTTGCAGAATGACAGATAGAGTGTTTCTTTGCTTAAACAGCAACTATATCATATTTACGTCAATTCAGCTTATGCTGTACTTTAGCATCTTAATCTTTTTGCCAAGTCAGCAGAACTTGTGCATGATAGTTAGCACTATCAACCATATTTTAATCAAATCAGCGGTATTTAATGCTTAGTCAGCATTATCAATGCTATATCACTTCAATATAAATATGCTTAGCATGGAACAGGTGTTAAGTTACAGCCTTGACCTATGCCATCTGAATGCCATGACAACCTAGACGTGCCAGGTGCCAGGTAAGTCTCCCCTGGACTCAGCTTACATGGAAGATGTGGGTCCCCTGGACGTGTGACTGGCAGCTCCCTGCACGTCTCGTGGTCATCCTCATCCCTGGCCAACCACTTCTTGCACGGAAACACAAGTTCCTCCCCTGTATCGATGTCCTTCATGCGCACCTACGCAGGCAGAACACACATCAAATCAACTTGAACTATTAATCACAAGAAAGTGGTGGAGTGAACTGTGTGCTGAAGTCTGTAATGTTATAGAAACACTGTTCCCTATGAAGCAGTTTAGTCTGGATTGGTCAGACCTGTGGACAACAGTGTCCACTAGGCAAGAACAAAGACAGTGCATGATAAACTGGCTGCTGCAGAGAGGGTGTCTCTCCTGGTAGTAACAAGGGACTGGTCAATGAGGAGTACTTGTGAAGATCCGGGTTAGAATTGATCTTCAGTAACCCATGCTTGTTGTAAGAGGTGACTAATGGGATCGGGTGGTCAGACTCGCTGACTTGGTTGACCCATGTCATCGGTTCCCAAATGCACAGATCGATGCTCATGCTATTGATCCCTGGATTATGTGGTCCAGACTCGATTATTTACAGACCGCCGCCATATAGCTGGAATATTGCTGAGTGTGGCGTAAAACTTAACTCACATACACACACTAATCAATGACAAGTACTAACCAATGCCAAGTACTAGCCAATGACAAGTACTAACCAATGACAAATACTAACCAATGCCAAGTACTAGCCAATGACAAATACTAACCATTGACAAGTACTAACCAATGACAAGTACTAACCAATGACAAGTACTAATCAGTGACAAGTACTGATCTCTGATAATAATAATACTGGACATTTATAATGTACTTGTATCTACATACTGGAACATGCTCAAGGCACTTTAACAAAATCAGGGGATTGTATACAAAATATATACAACCGGAATAACTGTTAATCTGTTTTTAAAAAAATCTAGGAATGTTATTCAACACACAGACTATAACATTTCAGTAGGTATTTGTCTGAAAGTGGTAGTTCATTAATCATTGGAACCAAACCCCAACAACAAAAACTGTTCATTTAGCCTTTGAGTCAAAGAGACAGGTACTTTAGTTATTCATTATATAACATTTTCTATAAAATGCTGGCAAACTGTGACAAGATACAGATCGTTTGACTGCAGCAGTTAAACATGGGCAATGTTTGAAGACTCACTTCATCACAAAACCAGCCTGGGTGGCTCCCAGTGTTGTCGTGGGCGATACGTATCTTGTAGATCTCTCCGATGCTTCCTACGCTGATCTGAAACACATGAAATATTCACTCACTTTCATTTCAAGAGAGAAATGATTTTATAATGTTGTCACTGATCCATCACAAACCAGTAAATCCCACCTAAGTTCAAGGACACTTAGTCTGCCTAAGTGTTGAGTTTCACATGAAACAAACATTCGGACTTGTTCTCATTGAGATTTGCCATTTAAAATTAATTAATTAATACTAAAACATACAGGCCTCAGAACTCACTCGGCTGGGATAGAATATCTGATAGTTGTTGACCACAAATGATATCATATAATCATCAGCGAAGTATTTCTCTTATCGTTTTGAATTTTTTTAAAATTAATGATGCTGAAAAGATAATCAGGGATTCATCATAGAAACTGCTTTAACTATGTCAGGTTTATCACTGCACCTCAGCTTAACATGGGTGAGTGAGTGAGTGAGTTTGGTTTTATGCTGCTTTTAGCAATATTCCAGCAATATCACGGCTGGGGACACCAGAAATGGGTTTCACACATTGTACCCATGAGAAGTGAGTGAACTTCTCATCAGGTTGATGTGGGAGGAAGGCCTGAAGTGATGCCGGTCTCATTATGTAACGCTTAACACTTTGGTGAAACCCACTAGCATGGGTATGGGGATACACAGAGACATAACCTGGAGAATATGGGATTCAACCCACATCTTCAGGGTTTCAACATTTTTGTGAAAAAAAATCCAAGATATTTTTAAGACAAATATTGCTTCTTCCAGACACAACAACATATCTCCAAGGATATTATTATGATAAGGGTCTTGGGCCCAAGTGAGGTTTCCCGGTGATACCCCTTATCTAACTGGCGTGCTGGTCTGCTGGGGGGAATTAACTCAGCATAGAGTCCGAAGTGACAAGAAGCTAATCACAATTTTATTTACAAGATCAGAATAACATGGGTGAGGGCTAGAGATGACCTGTGTTGGGAGTCTAAACCCTACTGTCTAAATAATTCTTCTTCTTTTCAGTTATATGCTTTGGAGGTCGCCTTCGCCTGCTGGCATTTCGGCAGACCTATCCCGCCTTGGGATGCGTGGGGTCACACCCAAAATAATTGGAACTGGTGACTATTTATCTAAAATTGAAACAATACAGAGATTATGATTCGTTGACTGATACAAAAATGGGTGTAACCTACATTAACCAATGAAATACAGAATATACAAGATGGGGTGTGTCCTACAAACACAACTTCTATGACCAGACCGGGGGGAGTACTCTTAATCCTGTTAATCCTATTTCAACTGGCACTAATCTCGTTGGTACTTTTACAGGATGTTTGGATGCTTAACCCTGGGCTAGATCTTAACGACATGTTTACTTTATCAAAACAGGCTAGGATTTTATCTTGAGCATCTGTGAAATTGTGCAGCCGTAATTTACACCTTTTTTTAATAGTATGTCTGTGAGATGAGTTTTACTACTTTTGACAGGAGTCTTTCTCTAAGCTGTTACTGATGCATGATGAAACTAATATTCTATATTTATATTTTCCTGATATCTGAATCCTAATATATTGCCTGTAGTGGTTATAATTAATAATGAATTTTCATATGAATTATTATTCCATGATAATATGTTGACACCCTTAAACATATATTACTGTGTCTAAAATAAAATATCTTATATACAGCCTCCCATCTCCCATTACAGCTCTCCATTCATACCGATTTATAAGATGACATAATAAAAATAAAACATCAAGTGCAGCAAAAAATATAAAAACAAGATTATTCCATGATTTTATTTTTCAAATTCCCTGATATTTCAAAGACTGGAATATGGAATGTGAAATTTCAAGGTTTTCCTGGTATTGTGGGAACCCTGCAGCTTCTATGCATGTCTTAAGGGTCATTATTATTAGTGCAGTAGGGCATCCAAAACATCTTACACTAGCACTAAGAATAACTTACATACATCAAGGGCTGCGTAAATGCAGCAGCAATACTGAATATAGATTTGTGCCCAACTCTGTTCAGAAGAGGCATTTTGGCTGGTGATTTTGTGCACAATAATCATCTGCTATTACCTGTGAGTTAAATTTGTTTCCAGACATTGAGAGGTATTGAACCAACTTAGTTCAAATGTGAAGGCCTTGGAAAATTATCCAATCATAGATACAAAGCAATTATACACCTCTCTCTCCTGCTATTTGCTGTCAAATGATCTACGAGGAACGCCTTTTATGGATAGACAACTTTTTTATTGTGGTGGATGCGACATTTCGGTGTTGATCCTAACACCGTTATCAAGCAATTGATACACAACATATTCACAAGGAGAAATATATACATGACGGGTATTTAAGTTTATACAATTGAAGAGGTCTGTTGTACATACAAACAGATGTGGACGGTCATAGACTCTTTTGGACATTTAGCTGTAGATTGTACACTGTTATCAAGACAAGTGATCACTCATTGGTTGGATAGCAAGTCGCAAATGTCAAGGTTATAGATATCACAGTGAAGATGTCATGAGTGTAAATGTCCTGGGGGTAGATATCAGTGCTGGATATTGCCCTGATTCTCATATCGTGATATACTGCAATAATTTAAGTGAGTGAGTGAATTTGGTTTTAAGCTGCTTTAAGCAATATTCCAGCAATATCATGGCGGGGGACACCAGAAATGGGTTTCACACATTGTACTATGTGGGGAATCGAACCTTGGTCTTTGGCATGACGAGCGGACGCTTTAACCACGAGGCTACCCCACCGCCCCTCAATAATTTAAAAGAGATATTGCGCTACATATTGAGACATATTGACTGGATGGTTTCTGCCCAACTGTGTATGTCATAAATTCATAATAGCTCTCTGTGTACGACATCATCTTCTGCGGATGACCCAATATATTACAGAATCTGAACTATATCCCGATATTTGTGGAAAGATGTCATGCCAACATGTAATGAGGTAGATGTCATGGGTGTTGATGTCATGGTGGTAGATACCATGGATATTGAGGTCATTGGAGAAGATGTCATGAGGACAGATGTTATGGGTAGATATCATTGGGGAAGATGTCATGAGGACAGATGTTATGGGTAGATATCATTGGGGAAGATGTCATGAGGACAGATGTTATGGGTAGATATCATTGGGGAAGATGTCATGAGGACAGATGTTATAGGTAGATATCATGGGGGAAGATGTCATGAGGACAGATGTTATGGGTAGATATCATTGGTGTAAATGTCATGCAGTAAATAAATGTACAACAAAATAAAGGTACATAAAGGAAAGATGTCATGCCAACATGTAATGAAGTAGATGTCATGGGTGTTGATGTCATGGTGGTAGATACCATGGATATTGAGGTCATTGGAGAAGATGTCATGAGGACAGATGTTATGGGTAGATATCATTGGGGAAGATGTCATGAGGACAGATGTTATGGGTAGATATCATTGGGGAAGATGTCATGAGGACAGATGTTATGGGTAGATATCATTGGGGAAGATGTCATGAGGACAGATGTTATGGGTAGATATCATTGGGGAAGATGTCATGAGGACAGATGTTATGGGTAGATATCATTGGGGAAGATGTCATGAGGACAGATGTTATGGGTAGATATCATGGGGGAAGATGTCATGAGGACAGATGTTATGGGTAGATATCATTGGTGTAAATGTCATGCAGTAAATAAATGTACAACAAAATAAAGGTACAGTCTGACTTTGGACACACCTCTTAATGATAAGCAAACATACAGACTGCGGTAACATATTTTCCTTTTCTTAATAAAGACTCTCTAACAATGATCGATGGTCAATATTCAACTTTGGAAACCTTCATACATTCAGAAACTATGAAGTTCATCCTCTATTTTGCTTTATAATCCTATACATGTTTTAAGGAAATTTTATGCAGCTTCGGCAATGCCACAAATTCCGATAAAAAACCACACAAAATATTACTTCAGCTTATTTACATCATTAGATACAGCCTCCTATCTGCAACTTTATCTGCATGGACCTGAGATAAGGCTTTAAAATCAAATCTTTACTCTGATTATATAATATTTATCACAGCCTTTGTAAGTATCTCAGTGTTTGGGTGACTTGACATTGTTACTGAACCAATCAATAGTTGAAAAGAAGAAACGTCTGAGCTCATGGAAATGTAATACTCTCCCGTCAACTAGCAACATTCCTGTGTCTACAATTACACAAGATGATATGATTGTCTTTAAATCAGCTTAGGAACCATTTGAACAGCATTTCTGTTATATATACATGAAATACCATATGTCAATTTGATTTGGAAGGAGAATATAGACCAAGGGAAGACTGAATTTAATATTTACCTGTTTGGTGAACATCTAATTCATGACTATTGTGCTGAGACCCTAAGATCATAATTGGGATACTCTGGGACTCGAACCCACAGTTAGCAGATCATGGTATGAAGAAGGGGCATAACTCTGCATAGCAAATTCCAGCACTGTCATCAAGAAATAGGAATACTCTGTATTTTGTTCTTATCTGATGTCGAATAATTTCATCATCTTGAAAATCACTGAAACCTAACCAGTGTAAACTGGTATTTAAACCAACATTCACTGGAGTTCAACACATCTGAGAGAGGCAACAGAATGAATCCTGTTCTCAAGTGGAATGACTGACTGAGTTTAGTTTTACGCCGCTTTTAGCAATATTCCAGCAATATCACGGTGGGGGACACCAGAAATGGGCTTCACACATTGTGCCCATGTGGGGAATCGAACCCGGGTCTTCGGCGTGACGAGCCAACGCTTTAGCCACTAGGCTACCCCACCGCCCCCAAGTGGAATGAAAAAAGCTCAAGGGAACAAATACATCATACACAAAAAAACATGGATCTGTGTCCTTGAATTATATCCAAATAACATTGCAGTCATACAGATGACTCCATTCTAATTATTGACTTCAACGAAAATCGCAATCGGTCCTGAAAACACATTCATTACCAAGAAAGAAAATGTTGTATTGGGGTAATAAAATATATTTTTCTTGGTAGAAATATAGCAAAATCAGTTGATCAACCTTCTCATAAACAATGAAACACTCCTAGTAAAGCTTGGATATCATGTTACCACACTGAATTATGGGGACATTAAAGCAGCTCTCTATTGTGAGTTTGTTAAAGGTGTATATCTATAGAAGCCTTGTGATACGTTCCCTCCATGGAGACAGGAATACCACACAGGCACACATGTAGAAACTGACGGCCACTGAAACTTGACACTCAGTAGAGATGTCTGTCAACTTCTTATATAGTCTTATACCACACAAATTAATTTAAAGACCACGTGATTCCTTCATATGTTGTCTTATTAACCGAAGGTTGAGACAAATGTTTAATGAAATACACTGCATACCATGTTAGCTGAAGTGTCAACGAAGGCGATCAGAAATGACACAATTAGAATTGTAGTTTAACGTTACATACACGAGTGTATTTCATTCGCCAGGGAAGTGTTAGAACTGTGCGAATGAATTGTAAATGGTGCCAATAACCCATTTAGCGAAAAAATGCTAAATGTCATTAATCTGTTCTATAGTGTTGACTTGGTACTGGTTGTTAACAGACTGTCATGACAAATTATTTGTAGTAATTTGAAGGAAACAGGTGGCCGTTATATGTTGTTTCGAGTTGTTCATATTGCACTTTGTTAATTTACCAATACCTGATTAATAATATGATTGCGCTAACCTTATTACATTATTTCATTTAATACATGAACTGTCAAAAAGAGTATTGGTGGTAAGATCTGTCAAAGTGAGCCAGGCTTATAACAAACAGTTTTTTTTTATCCCAGTCACTTGCTGTATGTTGTAGTGTTGGGAATTGGTTGAAATCTCACAATTGATGATTGCTTCATTACCAACAAACAATCATCGAAAAAAATTGGTTAGCGTCATTTTTCAGATTTTCCTATCCAGGTTATTATTGCAGATATGTATAACATGATGCAACTTGCTACTTTAAAGTGATGACTTATATATCATCAACATAAACTTTCTGGAGTCTTCAAGAAATATTCTGTCATGGCTTTTCAGTTAGTGAAGTCAGTTTTCTATGAATTAAACACGTTTTCAGGCACTGACAACTTCAACGATATGTTCCATTGTCAAGTATTTCAAAGACTAAAAAAGTAGTTCAAAAATTGTTTATGTTCGATTATGGGAAAATGTGATCGATTGCTTGGTTGTTTGGTCACTGCGACCAATTTTCGATTATTTCAATTAATCGGAACACCACTAGTATGTTGCAGTTGAAATTAGTACAACAAACTATGACAATAATGAACTAAAATTTGTGGATCCTTTGAGTGTTTATAAACATAGTTTACTGTATTAGTCAAATCTACAAATACCAAAATTAAAGCCAATCTGTGAAGCATATAAAGAGGTTTGTTATCGCTGAATTATATACATTTCATGTTTTTAACCAAGGCGACATCATTTGAATTACCAACAAATGCCTTCAAGGAGTTCAACTATTATACAACATGTATGCAGGCAAATAGTAGTTTGTTTGGCGTCTTTATTAACGAGTGCTTTACCAATGCTAAAGTGTAGTCTTGTTCCTAGTTTACTAACCTACAACTATTCCAATTCAAAAGCAGCCATGAATAGTCACCACGAATAATTCCAGCCCCTAACATAGAATGGCAACTACACACTGTGATATGAACACTGGTATCACTAGGCAAGGTGCAAGTCAAATGGATGTATTAATCCAGCCACAAAAGGGAGAGATCCTTTAGTGGTGTAGACTGTTTGGTGACGACTCTCAAAGACCAGCACATTGATCACTGAACACGACCGTATGGAGTTGTCAAAAGCAGTGGCTTAATGGGAGTGCCCGGACACCATAGATCTCCACATAAACACCCTGTGCTTTCACCAAACACTGGCCACATAGCATGTACTGTGTGTAGACACAAAGTTGCCAATGGAGACACATGTACTGGTTCCTGATAAACAGGCAATAACAAAATGTTGCTCATTGTGAAAGTTAAATTTCTTTCCAAGCTGCTGTTTCCTCTAATGCTAGTATCTGTACAACAGACTTGGTGTCAGGTAAATGATGTAAATGATGAAAATTTTGTGGAGGTCAACTCCAGTAATATGGGCTTTTCGGAGTATATTCCTATTCATTAATTAAGAGGTTATGTTCCCAAATCAAGCGTTTACTTTGGATAATTCATGGAATATTCAACATCAGATAAGAACAAAATACAGAGTATTCCTATTTTTTAATTAAGAGGATATGTTCCCAAATCAAAGCGTTTACTTTGGATAATTCATGGAATATTCAACATCAGATAAGAACAAAATACAGAGTATTCCTATTTTTTAATTAAGAGGATATGTTCCCAAATCAAGCGTTTACTTTGGATAATTCATGGAATATTCAACATCAGATAAGAACAAAATACAGAGTATTCCTATTTTTTAATTAAGAGGATACGTTCCCAAATCAAGCGTTTACTTTGGATAATTCATGGAATATTCAACATCAGATAAGAACAAAATACAGAGTATTCCTATTTTTTAATTAAGTGGATGATATGTTCCCAAATCAAGCGTTTACTTTGGATAATTCATGGAAATTATTCAACATCAGATAAGAACAAAATACAGAGTATTCCTATTTTTAAATTAGTGGATGATATGTTCCCAAATCAAGCGTTTACTTTGGATAATTCATGGAAATTATTCAACATCAGATAAGAACAAAATACAGAGTATTCCTATTTTTAAATTAGTGGATGATATGTTCCCAAATCAAGCGTTTACTTTGGAGAATTCATGGAAATTATTCAACATCAGATAAGAACAAAATACAGAGTATTCCTATTTTTTCACTATTTTTAGTGAAACCATAGTAATGTCAATCCTTCAAATAACTGCCTGGAAATAATTGCGTCTTGAATCCTAATTCCTGAAGTTTAATGGCACACTGTTCTAATTCTATCAAAATGAGCAGTTTTCAGCCATATCATATAATATACATCACAAGAATGAGAGTGGATCCTATGCAAGAAGATGGCCCCCAGTGACGTACGCTGCTCAGATGAGGCGACTGAAGGATTTTGGTGGTGAGGTAACTTGGGTGATGCGTATGAGTGTTCTCATATCAGTTGTGAAGAATGATGATCATGAAAGATATGTTATATTTGGGATTACACTTTCTCAGTAAAGTACCGATTCTAGAACTTTATTAGGTGCCTGACTCTGAGGGTGTGGGTTCGAATCCTCGATGGGGCTCAAACACACACACACACCAAAAAAAAAAAAAAAACAGAAAAAAAAAGAAAAAAGAAAAAAAAAAAAAGTACTAGAATCGGTCTTTTACTGAGAAAGTATAATCCCAAATATAACATATCTTTCATTTGACCACTTTCCAAACTGGCATTGTGTATTTCAGATGATCATGAAGTCTAAAACTGAACTGTTTGGTCCAACTAATCACAGGCTATGGCCATGTACTGGTATTAGGAAAACTGATGCGTGTGGTGTTTCATACAAACAAATTCAGAATAAACCTATCTACTGACATAAGACTATCAAATGAGTTTCAGAAACCTAGACAACCACACCATCTAACTGTCAAGAATTTCTAAAAATATTGCTTTGAACTTTTTTTAAAGGTCACATGCAACCAAAAAATCAAACATAATTAAAACACAATTATCACTTATGCATGACATATAATATACTTTGCTGATTATGAAAAAACATATAAACAAAATTATAAGCGTACAATCGCAAATCAAAAGTGCAATATTGTGTACTTGGGTTTACTTTACTACTCAAGTGTAACGGCTGGTTCATTTGCAGATGCCCTCACGGCTCATTGTGTGTGGATATATAGAGATGTTGGGTTTTGTAAATATATGCTCATTTTTGGTGTATAACATTTTGCAATCAACAGACATCATAACATGTCATGTGTACAAGTATCACACCTGCCTATCTGTGTAATTACATAATGTGACAGAGACCGAACTCGGGCCATAAATCAATGCGTTTTGTTTATGGTGTATAGCCTGATAGGTGTTAAGTTCAAATTGCATGTGGTCAGTGATCGAAGTTGTGTATTGAATATTGTCATTAGCAGACAGTCACCCTGGCAGGCAGACACATAGATGTCAATAAAACAGACATTGAGTTTTGTCTGTGACAACGACATATCTATATCACAGTTAGAAATTCTGTCAACGCTAAATAATGACATTGCTTTTAAGTATCGAATTGAGAAAGTGACTCGGTAAGAAGAACGTATGGTGAAATAGACAAATGAAATTATATAAACAGTTAAATCGGTAATCTACTGTCATAACATATAAAAAGCACGCGCCTGTGAAATATCAACAAAACATTAGAAAAATAGCTCACACCAAAGCCTTCACCAAGTATTCACTGGACAACCCGCTTCCAAGCTGCGCGAACCTATTTAACTGCACATGTGCTATGAGCGCAGCGCAGCCCAGCTGTTGAAACCCCTTTTCCCCCAAACGCTGGGGGAAAATTAGTAAATAGTTTGAACTCCGATTTTGCGTGGGTTTTTTCATCACATTATTTTTCAACTTTATAAGTTGAATTTGCATTTTTGATGATTTGTTTCGGTAAGTCCATACCAAAAGTATCAGAATCTGCAAAGTTGTGTTTTACGTTGCATGTAACCTTTAAACATATACAGTCATCTCTCGCAATAGCGCTCTTCACGATACCGCAGATTTGGTTAAACCGCGGGGTAATCCGTGGCTCCCATAAAAACAGTGGCTGTGCGATCACACATCTTCACGCCATCGAAAATAGCACATCAACAAATCCAGATTGCAATGAATGGTGTTCATCGTACATATCCATGTTTTTTTTTCAGATGCTTAACAAAACATCCAGGGTTTTCTTGAATATTCAGACGAACAGTGGAACATTGTAATAACTTATAAAAGACAAATATTTGTACCAGTGATTCATCACACAACCAACTTTTTGGGTGAAAATTAAGATCACAAAACTTTTATCTCCAAACATCACCAAATGTAACATAACGAAATGCTGGCACACATTATGTTCAGAAAGGCTGCAGCACACTGTCAGTGACAAGTAGCTAGATGTCTAAAGGAATATTGTATATTCATTTCAACAGTTCAAATCTGAACTTGTTTTTCTGAGAACTGATGACAGAATGGGTTCATGTTTATCCAGTCTCCTCTGATGGCCCTCTATTCATTGTAGACATTTAGAATATGGCAATGTTAAATTCCTAATGCCGAATACAGTGAGTGAGTGAGGGAGTATGGTTCAACGCCGCTTTTAGCAATATTGCAGCAATATCACGGTGGCAGTCACCAGAAACGGGCTGCACATATTGTACTCATGTGGGGAATTGAACCCCGGTTGTAGAGCTACAACATTCGTAAGCCTCTGATAAACTGCAGAGTTATGGCCGGTTGTTACGTTATGAACCTGTTCTGTATCGGGACGCTGAAAACACATTCAGTATATAAACATATACATCAAATTTATTAATCTCACGTAAAATAATCATTTACACTGTCAGAAAAAGTGCCGCATATCAGGCATGAAGTAATAGTATAATGTTTTATCTTAATGTTCCGTCAACACGAGCCAAGGGCACATTATACCTCCACAGATATGTTAACACAATCGCGATCTCACACACCTGATCCAATCAGCCTTGAAGCAATGCACTATGAGAAATAATCACCTAATCTCACCTCAGGGAAATCTACACCAGCTGTGAATATCAGCATTTAAAAGTGAACAAAACGAGAAATAGAGTGACTTTTTTTTAATGCTTTGTTTACGATTCCATATGAATCTTGCTGTTGGGACTATATATGAAAGATGGTTCAACCTGGAGACAATGTATTCTAATGTACTGAGTGACATATGCAAATTTTTATGGTGAGAAAATATAGCTTCATTGTACGCATTGTTGGTGTCGAGCCAGGTGTTTGTATACACCACCCTAGCAACCATCAACCTCTTTCACACTGTCTCAGTGCTTGAAACTAAATGGGTTGCTATAACGTTTCAATCTAATATATTCCTGGTATCTTTGCATTTTTCATGTTTGTTTGTTATTTAACATGAAACTCAGTAGTTTTTGAAGTAAATGATGGCTGCAAATTGTAAATATTTGAGTCTGGACTAGACAATCAAGTGATTGACATTGTGAGCTACAGTTCAAGTGGTCAGCGTACAAGGGCATTCGCTATAAATCTGAACTTTTAATGTACCCCAGGGTCTGATCCTGGTTTACAAAGTTCATGTTTATAGGTTTGTCAACACCAAAACCATCCTTGTGGGATTCACCGAAGAGCTAAACATGTAATGAGTGAGTGAGTTTAGTTTTACGCCATACTCAGCAATATTCCAGCTATATGGTGGCGGTCTGTAAATAATCGAGTCTGGACCAGACAATCCAGTGATCAACAGCATGAGCATCAATCTGCGCAATTGGGATATGATGACATGTGTCAACCAAGTCAGCAAGCCTCAGGCGGCCCGACCACCCAATCCTGTTACAACAAGCATGGGTTACTGAAGATCAATTCTAACCCGGATCTCAACATGCTTAACATGTAAGAATCAATGACTTGATATTTTCCGCCCACATCAAGTTCACAAGCCGTGATATATATATATATATATGAATATGTTTAAAGCAATATTAACCCAACTCACTCACTCAATAGTAAATTCAGTTTGTAAATGCTGAAGGTGAGGGTATTACAGACTTGAACATCTTTGAAACCAACAAGCACACATATAAAGAAGGGAATTTGACATTCCTAACAGTGAACAGTGGATCCTTATATGACAAAGGGACACTACTCCAGATAGCAAATTGTTGTCATTAGAGATTTAGTGTTTGTGGATTTCAATTTGTGATAAAACTAGAAAAGGTAAGATAATCTGCTGATCATGGATTTATTGCTACTTTGAACTCTTTTACTCCAGAGAGTATTCTGTGATAATTAATCATATATAAAGTAGTGATATGTACTTGGAGCTACAATGTGGTGATAAAGTATTGCATCCTGATAGAAGGTCCCTGCCACTCCCTGTAACAATCTCCTGCCGCTCCCTGTAATCTCCCTGAACTCAGTGTAACAATCTCCCTGCCTCCCTGTGTAACATTCTCCCTGAAACTCAGTGTAACAATCTCCCTGCCGCTCCCTGTAACAATCTCCCTGAATCTCAGTGTAACAATCTCCCTGCCACTCCCTGCAGCACTCTGCCACTGTGTAACATTCTCCCTGAAACTCAGTGCAACAATCTCCCTGCCACTCCCTGTAACAATCTCCCTGAAACTCAGTGTAACAATCTCCCTGAAACTCAGTGTAACAATCTCCCTGAAACTCAGTGTAACAATCTCTCTGAAACTCAGTGTAACAATCTCCCTGAAACTCTGTGTAACAATCATCTGAAACTTGGTGTAACAATCTCTCTGAAACTCAGTGTAACAATCTCCCTGAAACTCTGTGTAACAATCATCTGAAACTTGGTGTAACAATCTCCCTGAAACTCAGTGTAACAATCTCCCTGAAACTCAGTGTAACAATCTCCCTGCCACTTACTATAACGGTTTCTGCACTCTTCTCAAATGTATCATAAAACTATCTCTCTCTATTGCCATTACATAGTTACATGGCATGCTTGAGAAGGAAAGGCCAAATAACAAATCTCCATGGCAACCGTTATTGACAACAGCAATACACTGCTATTGATTGTCCTTGAGAAAGTAACAACAGTGCTTAGAAATTGACCTACAGTGTTCCACAAGCAGAAATGCCAAGATACTGGAGATAAATTGTCAGTAAATTATCGTGTTCCGTCAATATCCAGTTGACACATGTCAAGCTCACAAAATGACATTTCCAAACCATTAATGGTCTTATTGGAGAGTATCAATTTCTTTCCTTTTCCTGACTCTAGAAATCTGAGAAATTATGTTTGTGATAGAAATGTTTCAAATAACACAACAATATTTTCCAACCAAACTGCAAGATGAGGTGAAGGTGAGGTGAAATGGGGTTTAATGTCGCACTTAAGAATATTTCGGTCATATGACGACGTGCATGTGTGTGTATGTTTAGCTGCTTGTACTAGCCCAGACTTAAACTGGTTTTATAGTGCTAGCTCACTGAGATACCATGCCGCAGTTAAGCATGAATACCCCACTCAGACTCATTATACTGACTCCGAGCCGACCAGTCCTTGTTGTACCCACTAATGCCGAGCGCCAGGCAGGGAGCAACAAGTACCATATTTTAACGTCTTTTGGTATGACTCGGCCGGGGACTGAACCCGCGACCTTCCACTCTCCGGGTGGACACTCTAACCCCTACACCACGGAGGCGGTCTGAAACTGCAAGAGTACATAGTAGTGCTCTTGTACTAATTAAACAGTGACAGAGCACACTGCCACTACTGAAAATTATTCATATCATCTACTATGTGGCATAAACATGTATGCATTGTAAACAGTTTTATAAAATATCTCTATAATTAGTCTTCATAGCTTCACTGACAACAAATTTTGAATTTACATATGAAGAAAAAAAATCCATATCCTTTAACTTAAAAATGTGCTATTTCCAGAAACAAATTTGAGCAATTAAATCCTGTATATTAAACCTGTGTGCACTTGCCATGAAAATCAATATTACAGCAAACAACACCCACACTATCGTCCCAGGACTATAAGGACAGAAAACAGCCATGAGAACACATCATAGCCTGTCTCAATAACCAAGCTTTGAGCTAACCACAAATTTATTTTCGTTGGTGACAAGACATTTAAAAATAAAATATGATTGTTTTTTCCCCATTTTCACAAGATATTAAACAAGTACTTTTTCATAATCTCAGGCAAAAAGTATTTTTATCAGGTTTGCTTGAGATGATTTCTGGAATACTTATAATATTTTCTGGTTTACTGCTCTCTGGGGTAAGAATTATTCCCAAGATAGTTTCCTGCATTCAATCTCCAATTCATTTAACACAGAGGTACAGATAAACCAGGTACAGAGGTACAGGTAAACCAAGTACAGAGGTATGTAAACCAAGTACAGGGGTACAGATAAACCAAGTACAGGGGTACAGATAAACCAAGTACAGAGGTACAGATAAACCAAGTACAGAGGTACAGATAAACCAAGTACAGAGGTACAGATAAACCAAGTACAGCGGTACAGATAAACCAAGTACAGAGGTACTGATAAACCAAGTACAGAGGTACAGGTAAACCAAGTACGGAGGTACAGGTAAACCAAGTACGGGGGTACAGGTAAACCAAGTACGGAGGTACAGATAAACCAAGTACAGAGGTACAGATAAACCAAGTACAGAGGTACAGATAAACCAAGTACAGAGGTACAGATAAACCAAGTCCAGAGGTACAGATAAACCAAGTACAGAGGTACTGATAAACCAACTACAGAGGTACAGATAAACCAAGTACAGAGGTACAGGTAAACCAAGTACAGAGGTACAGATAAACCAAGTACAGAGGTACAGGTAAACCAAGTACAGAGGTACAGGTAAACCAAGTACAGAGGTACAGAGAAACCAAGTACACAGGTACTGATAAACCAAGTACAGAGGTACTGATAAACCAAGAACAGAGGTACTGATAAACCAAGTACAGAGGTACAGATAAACTGCGTGTATCTGCATAAATTACGCAAATATTTATGTGAAAACTCAATTCCTATTAAGAATATTGCGAGTACAAGTAAGCTTGAATTTTTGCAAATACTCAATAAATGTCAAGTCTTACCTTGCGTACCAGTGGATAGATAAAATAACTGAGGTATACTGAGAGGTTCTATTTAACCACATAAACCTATCAGTCTTTCTTATAGTTTCTCATATTACAGATCAAATATAAAAAACAAACACTAACATTTAAACTTTAATATATTTTTACAATTAATGAAAAATGGCAAAATACCCTATTGAGTTTGAGTGAGGTGAGTACAATATGTTTTTTTTTTTTTTACTCAACAGAAAATTAGGATACCCAATTGAGAGCGGGTACATAACTCAATGACCCAAAAAGTTATCTGTAGCTATGTTTAACAGCTGGTTTGTTTGTCTCATGGTACAATGCTCGTGTCATCAATCACTAGTTTAGCAGACCCAGACATGATTATTTAGTCTGCCGTGATGAAGTTGTACACACAAATATCTTTTGTCCATAAATAAGATCATCATGTCCGACGACACAATCCAGTGATTAATGTTAGGAGCAACAATCCATGTTGTCATGGTAACGTGACAACAAAACAACAAAGCCAGACCATCAGATTCGTCAAGTCTCCTCACAACCAGCACAGGCGGCTGGAACCAGTTCTAATCAATTACACCAAAATATAAAAAAAATAAAATAAAACTCTCACTCACTCACTCACAGACAACAACATGGTAGCAGTAATTCTTCATGCATAGTAACTACAGTAAGTGCCTGTTGTGGTTTGTTTACACCTGTTGGCAATAATACAAGAACACTTTTATTCATCTTCAAATGCAGTTGAAAGGTCAAGATTGACGCAACACAAACCGGTTTTGTACACTCCATGGACAGACAAGCATGTTTACCTTCCCTACAACCGATGTGTGCAACGGAACGTTGAATGCACAATCAGATGGATCATTCATACAGAAAACTGATCTGTTTTGACAACAAAACTACAGCAACTAATAGAAACCTGTTTCGACAAAAATACTGCTGTGTTGAGTTCACAGAGTTTTGTCCAGAAATATTTATATAACTTCTGTGGCTGAGGTTACAGGAAACTATGTTGTACATAAGGGCATGGTGATTTGATGCTCTAAACATACAAGTTTATGTTACATGTATTTCATACAATTTCTTATATCTAGCCTATTAAAAAGAACTATATGTCTATATTTTACAGCTATATGTTCATACTGAAATGCACATGTGATGAATATGGAAATTGCTGAAGGTCTGAAACTGCTAAACACAAACGGGAATTAAAGAGACACTTTGTGAAGATATATCATGGAATAATTATTCATACAAAATTCATTATTAATTAGTACCACTACAAGCAATATATAAGGATTCAGATATTAGGAAAATATATAGAATATTAGTTTCATCATGTATCAGTAATAGCTTAGAGAAAGACCCCAGTCAAAAGTAGTAAAACTCATCTCACAGACATACTATTGAAAAAGGTGTAAATTACGGTTCACAATTTCACAGATGTTCAAGATAAAATCCTAGCCTAAGGTATCAAGGACTCAAGCTGTTAGTAACACAAAGTTATGTCTAGACGTTTTAATAAACTGCTTTGATACAGAAAACATGTCATCGCCCATATTACAATAACATTTCACCGGAACCATCACTTGGACCCAAGACCCGTATCATAATAGATAACTGAAACTATGTCCTATGTAATGTGTAGTTTCACTTCATTGAGGTGATGATTCAAATGAGTTGCAGTGATAAAATACTTGATGCATGTCTTCCACAGCCATACATCGAAATTCATAACCATTTTAAATGGGAATTCATGTTTGCAGAGATAACTGAAAATATGTCCTATGTAATGTGTAGTTTGCTGGTGACTGAAACAGGACACTTCATAGACGTGATGAAAGTTTGATTCAAGAGAAATGCAGTGATAAAATACTTCATGCATGTCTTCCACAGCCATACATCGAAATTCATAACCATTTTAAATGGAAATTCATGTTTGCATTGATAACTGAAAATATGTCCTATGTAATGCCTAGTTTTCTGGTGACTGAAACAGGACACTTCATAGACGTGATGAAAGTTTGATTCAAGAGAATTGCAGTGATAAAATACTTGATGCATGTCTTCCGAAACCATACATCGAAATTCATAACCATTTTAAAATAGGAATTCATGCTATTCAAGGCACAAGTGAATAAGAGCACATACAGTGATTGACAAATGGCTCCCATGAAGGCTCCCTGACAAATGGGTGACTGAAAGGGGAAGGCCCCCTCTGGTGGTGAGGTGAAATGGGCTTTAACTGCACATTCAAGATTATTGCATTTGCAGAGCGACATTCATGCAGCTACGTATGTGGCTCCTTGTCAAGACTACGGCCAGTCTCCTAGTGCTAAACCCATTAAGAAACTATGCCATAGTTTAATATAGATAACCAACTCAGACACCAAGTACCATTCTCAGACATTTTTTGTCCCACATCTGCATCCGCCAGTGAACGTTGATGTATAGTACAAGTAACATTTATGACTATACTGGGGCGGTAATGATGCATCGAACTATCGATGGATTGCAATTGTTGAGTCTCCGATAGCAATTAATTGATGGTAGTAACGACTATCAATGCATCGATAGTATGTCTTACTATCGATAGGTTAGTAATTGACTTCCGTTGTGCAGCGCAAATACAGGAAGTACCAGATTTGTTCACTTTGATTTAGAGTTATCCGCCCCTGTTAGCTCTTAAACAAACTTAATCTGGGTTTCAAGTTTCTTATCAGTTATTAGAAAAGACTGAAACTAATTCAGCTTGTTTCTTTTTCATATAAACTATACATTCATTTGGGAAATGACTTCAAATGTAACAATTCAAGGAGAAAAAAACTATTGCAATAGTATTGCAATAGTTGGTTGCAATAGACTATTGCTATCGCAATAGTTGTTTCTCTCTCAATAATCACCCCTTAGACTATACCCAGCTTTTGATTTTTTAAAAATATTTATCTGAGAGACACTGGACAGTCATTTATGTATATGAACTTAGACACGTAAGCTTGAGACATTATTGCCATATTACTGCCATGCCAGATCATGTCCAAAGCAAATGTCTATACATATAACCATGCTGTTTTGACGACATGGATTTTTAATTCCTTAACTTCTTCTTATCATTGTAAATGCTTAAATAATGACAATCCAACATCAAATATTAACCCAGTTGGTGTTTCACAAAGGGAGGCCTACGAAAATATCCTGGCATTTTGTAAAATAATACATTGGAAACCTTGAATTCCACATCATTAAGAGTTATCAATATATGAATGGAATGGCTTCATACATAGTGGTGAAAGCAATTCCCATTGAACAACAATAGGAGAATTGCCCTCATCAACAGAATCCATGGGTATTACGCCGTGAAAACATCAATGCATATTTTTCATTACTGTAAACTTAAGGAACAAATTTCACTGAATATCATTTCTGTGTTAAAATGCCCAAAATTGTTTTTTTTTAGTGTTTTTTGCTGTAAAACATTGAAATCATTGTGAATAGATATATTTGTGTGACCACCATCAGCAGTGATGACACGACTCAATTCCATCAACATCTTTAACTAATGGCTGGAGGTTTAAACATCAAAGGGTCATGCATTTCAATAACAGAATCCCTCAAAGGGTCAAGGCTTAATTGTCAGTGACATGTGTTGACTCTTCCAAACTGAGGCATCAGTGAACATAGTCATGAGCTGATGTTTAATTCCACTATCAGCATCATTATCCCTGCTACTCAACCACTGACATGACAACCAGATTAAGTATCCATTAATCAAATCAAAGTGACCCTTACCAAGCTTAATTAACTACACTGATATCAAGCTGGTCTTGTTAAGATAATGCATAGATGATCATCTGGAAACATCTTTCCAGCAACACTGAGGGGCAACAAGTCGGAATCATCTATCACGAGCAGCACAGAAATATAACGTAGAGAAACAAATAAAGGAACACAGGAAAATTCAAGCATTCCTTTATTATTTTCCAGTTTCCAGCGCTATTAACATTCTCTTCCCACAGAGGTTACTTGTCATATCTTCCTACGAACCTCTGTTCTAATACGGCCCTTTCATGGTGTGAGCGTTCAAGACTCGTGATTGGAGGCAATCAGATTTAGTTGTGCAATCAGCGACGTTGTTTCAAAAGTGATCATTCGCAAGGCCTCAGTAATTTCCGTATACTTCGAGAAAACTAAACCTCTTCCCCTGCACGATGCGCAAATTTTTCTTCTAGAAAGAACTCAGTCATGTTATGGCGTATCAGTGGCGTCTCCATCGCCCTCGTTGACAACGGACAAGGTAGCCATTAAACGTCTTGTGTGTAACATCAACACAAGTCCCCGGCAGATGGGGGATATTTGTGGCCTCACATTTGCTTGTGTTAGTCAAGTTGAATCTAAGTTGATGCCCTGTTCTGATTGGATAGAAAGAAGGGAGATAATTCGTGTTGCGATCTTTTGCCGATAGGGGATTTAACGAGAACCGGAAATATGGCCAGTATTAGAACAGAGGTTACGTAGGAAGATATGACGGAGTATCCCCAGGGGAAGAGAATGCGCCATATTAAAAGATGGTGACGAAAAAAGAAAATATTAAAGGAACATTTGAATTTTCCTGTGTTCCTTTATTTGTTTCTCTACGATATTTCTGTGCTGCTCGTGATAGATGATTCCGACTTGTTGCCCCTCAGATTCTGACTTGTTGCCATTCAGATTCTGACTTGTTGCCACTCAGATTCTGACTTGTTGCTGCTCAGATTCTGACTTGTTGCCACTCAGATTCTGACTTGTTGCCACTCAGATTCTGTGTGACACAGTTGCTGGTGAAATGATTGTGAGACAACATATGCAACACTGCCTTTGACGTAACACGTATGTTGCCAATATAACTGCGTCCACATAGTGACGTGCATACACATGTCCTTCAGGATGTTTGTACTAGTCCAAATAATGCCTGTTCTAGCTAGTCCAGATGCTGTCGTTTACCATTGATACTGACTCAGAGCAGATCCTTATTTTGTCCCCATGATTCCATGTGCCAGGCAAGGCAACAACAAGTACCATCTTGTAAAAGTCTTTTGCTGCACTAAAGACATCTTCATAGAATTCTATTACAGCAATAAAAAGTGTCTGTCTTGATTGAATACTACTCCATCCATAAGAAGTGTCCATCTTGATAGAATACTACTACACCCATAAGAAGTGTCCATCTTGACAGAATACTACTACAGCCATAAGAAGTGTCCATCTTGACAGAATACTACTACAGCCATAAGAAGTGTCCATCTTGATAGATGTTTTTTTTAATTTTAATTTTTTGACTGATTGATCTTGACAGAATACTACAGCCATAAAAAGTGTCAGTATTGACAGAATACTACTACAGCCATAAGAAGTGTCCATCTTGACAGAATACTACTACAGCCATAAAAAGTGTCCATCTTGACAGATGTTTTTTTAATTTCTATTTTTTGACTGATTGATCTTGACAGAATACTACTACAGCCATAAGAAGTGTCCATCTTGACAGAATACTACTCCATCCATAAGAAGTGTCAGTCTTCATAGAATATCTAAACATAACCCAATGAATGAAAATAAAATGAACTCACATCAAACTCATCAATTTGCCCACTCTGGAAGTGCTGGTCATCTGCATAGCCTAGAGGAATGGGCCCGGAGTTAGCCTTCTTGCCATACACGGTCAAGGTCACCTGGGCATCTGTGCCTGCACTGCCAAGCTCATTGGTCATTAACCACACTTTCCATCGTCCCTCTGAAAGAAAGGAAGACATCAGATATACTTCTGCATTACCCTATGTTCAAATTAAGCCTGTTCCTCTTTCAGAAAAGAAATTTAGTCTTTTGTTGTTTAATAACCAAACCTTGATCAATATTGAAATATATCAACCAGTGATTGACATAGCGTCCAGTGTCTCATACCTCAATCTGAGTCACCAAGTAGGCTAGGATTGCCCAATCCATTCTGTCACTGAATACAACTGTGGCTGGAGAACAATTCTATGATGGAATCCCAACAAGTTCTTTCAGTTTTGTTTGTTCGTTTTTTGTTTAACACATCAAGCATCAATATTCCACAGGGCTCCAGATAAGGGCCGTATAGGCGTATGTATGGATATAAAACAAACACGATACGGTAGGAAATAATTTACAAAACGTAGCAGATACGCACCACAGACATGGAGTACGGTCTTAGAATCATTTACAGACGTATTTATCTAAAAAAGTATTGCTTTATTGTTTATTGACCTGTTTACACAAGAGTAGCAATGTTGAAACGAAACACAAGATTACTGATACTCCATTAAATTCCATTCAGTACTCTTATTGTTTTCCAGTACTCCTATATTGAAAAAATTAGCAGTACGTACTCCTGATGTTGAAACGTTATCTGCAGCCCTGATTCCAGCTATATGACAGTGGTCTGTAAATAATGAACTCCGGATCAGTCCATTCAGTCCCCTACAGGTGCTTGTCACGCACAAAAATCAGGGTATATATTGCCACTATCGGAACAATAACGCTATCTGTTATTGTTATAATCCTGGTTGTGACAATACCGTCATGCCATTTTTGCATGACAAGTGCCAGTACACATGAGCACTATGTGTGAGGCCCATTTTGGGTGTCCAACAGCAGGATTGCTGAAGTGAGTTTAGTTTAACGGTGCATTCAGCAATATTCCAGCTATATGGCGGAGGGTATTGCTGAAGTAGTGATAAAGTGGCATAAAACTATACACAGTCATAGTCACACACAACTTACTTGTACGTATCAATCGATCCCGTCTTTCTCGCACCCGGCTTCCGATGTGGTCTCGGGTGGGATTCCTGCTCCTTAGCCGATGACTGGGGCCCCTTTCAGATGGGGGATGTGGGGCGTTGTACATCAAGGTCAGCATAGACTTGAAGGGCTCTTTACCTGCAGCCACAAAAACGTCTGGGCCTTTTAGGATCTGGCTCAAACCGGTTATCTGAAAAAAAAATAAGCAGGATTTCATTGGACTTCAAACACATTTTATGATCAAGGATAAAATGATTATTTAATACATAATATCCAGGATATTGTTGTACACAAACACATATGGGCCTGTAAAGATCTGGTACAAACCAGTTATCTGAAGGCAATTTCCGGGATATCATTGCATTCATACCAGAGGGTTCTAGTAGTGCTTCCTTGGAAACAAAATCTTGAACTATAAACAAGACTTAAGTAATATATGAGGGTGACAGTAACATTATGAGTACTTCAGATAAACCTGACTCCGTAACTAACACATTGCCAAGATACTGGGAGAGACAACACTTACCCTACGTCCATCAATTGTAAACAGTTTCCGTACAGCAAACTTGAACATGTCACTGAGATCTGAAAGAACCTGATCAAACGTCTGTGATGTCCTTCTGTTGAGTAGCATGATGTGTCTGAAGCTTGGATCCCGGTTTTTCATGACAGTCACTTTCTTCGGACCTCTGTTTGCGTTAGCTCCATATGCCATTCTCATTCTACGCTGTCTGACTGGTCTGCCCTCCTCCACATCAACCTCCTGCAGTATGTTATTGTACTCTCGAATCCCACTCTTTGGCTTCGGGCTGAGATGCCACAACTCGGGAGAGTGAACTTGTTCAAGGTCAAGTCCCTTCGCAAAACGCCGTTTGGTTGAACAAACATAATGTCCACCATCCCTAAGATCCCCGATACTTTTGAGGCTGTGGCGACCTCTAGGTGTAAACACTCCCCTGACTCCATAGTTCAAACCTGGAACTCTCCGGCACAACTCGGTGAGGAGCACATCAAACTTGCGGTATGATTTTTCATTAACGGCCACTTTGACTGCACCAAATTTATAATCCTGGTCTTTGTAAAAGTAGCACGTCTTTGCTCTAACTGGGTCCAAAGAGCCTTTTGGACCAAAGGAGTCATTGCTGTCATCATGGATAAAGTGGTGATCCCCCATTCTGTATTGCTGTTGTTACTGCTGCTGTTGTTGTTGTTGTTGATGTTGCTGCTGCTGCTGTTGTTATTAGCTCACCCAATACCCTGACATGTCATTCTGAAACAGAAAATTTGGCTGAAGTTTTACAAAAAACTATAAAAGACTTCATCATGTAAAGGCTGGTATTATTGATTTGATATGTCCATTGCATATACGTGGATGAGAATCCTATATATATGCACATTAGGTCAACTTTCAGAACTATTTTGAAGTTCAACATTCACCAATGCAATACTGTTTTTTCAGTGTACGTCTAGACAATGTTCTGTATATTAAATATTGAAATGTAATTTTTTTTTCACCTTCCGCAAATCATTCAGTGTCCAAAGGGCTCATCATCAATAACTATTTTAGTAAGCATGAACCTCCCTAATCCCGATTTCAATTACTCTTCTCAGTTCACCCACATCTTGACAAGGTCAGGACTCAAAACAATGTAAAATTCATCGTTGGTTGGTAATCCAAACTTTTTATCAACTAACAGTCACGATTGTCATGAGCCAAAGCAATTAGGAACTGTAGTCATGACACATTTATAATGCCAGTCCATGTGAAAACCGACTGAGGCTGCAGCATGGCCCTTCAGATCATTACAATCAAATGTTAATCATATGGACCAGCTGAGCTTACTTGATCGAAATGTAATTTTAGCAGACACAAACTTTGTAACTGCATGAGTGCTGTTTATGCTGCTTTCACTTTTAGCAATATTGCAGCAATATCACCGTGGGGGACACCAGAAATGGGCTTCACACATTGTACCCATGTGGGGAATTGAACCCAGTCATCGACACGACAAGCAAACACTTTATAATTAACCACTAGGCTAAAACCATACTCACTCACTCACTGTAGAAGCTATTACACATCTTTACAGTTACCTTTCAATTATCAGCCAACTGATGACTGATGACTAACACTTGCTATTCCAAGCTTATATCATGAGACCATTATACACAATATTCCCTTCATACTAAAAATGTCGAGCATAACTGAAGAACAGCTGAAATTGTAATTCAAGTGTTATAAAAAAAAAGTACATATTAACTGACCAGATTCTTGTTTCCTGTATGTTCAAGGGAAGCTATACAATACGCCCATAAATGGATCAGCAATTTTCATTATATGAAGGATTGTACTAACTTTACAGTAATAGGTTTCTGTCATCACTGACACAGTAGATATATTTTTAATGTTTTAAGTATGACTGTCATCCACCCGTGAGAGAGGAATCCTGCATAGTAAATACAACTTGTCAACATTCTGGAACTTATAGTATGGCCAGAAATTATTGAGAATTTTAGGAATATGTTTAATTGGATTTCTAGTATAAACAACCTTGACCAGCTATCAAGTGCTTCGTTTCATTCAAGAGAGACAACTCCGTTAATCCTTTTTCATTAGTTTGTGAAGAGTTATCCCCCTTTGTTTACTTGCTAGCAGACGGCATTTTCAATGATCCTCAGTATGGATGATTTTGAGAAGAGGAAGTTGATTTTAGAGTATTATTACAAGGACATCAGATCAGCTAAAGTGATTTCAAGTAGAACAGGCATCCCTTTGTCCACTGTTTATCGTGTTTTGAAAAATATTGCAAATGGATATGGCATTGAGCACCAGGGAGGCGTAGGTAGGCCCAGAAAATTGACTGTCGGTGACAGGAGGCGGCTTGGTATTCTTGTTTCTAAAAACATATGAAGGAGTTTAGAAAACTTAAGGCTGGATATGATTGATAGACGAACTGTGGCTGTTTGAAAGGAGACAATTAGAACTGAGCTGCATGCAATGGGTTGGCAGAAAAGCGAGGAATTCCATCACCGATCATGAAGCCTGAACAAAAGGAGCGAAGGTTGAACTGGTGCTTACAGCATAGAAATTTTAACTGGGACAATGTGATTTTCTCAGATGAAAGTTCTGTGTGGCAGTTTCCTAATACACTGAAATTCTGGACCAAACAAACTGAAAAACCTTTGTATCAGCGCCCAAAGTACAGTCTGAAATTTAACGTGTGGGGTGGCATATCTGTGTTAGGGGCAACGCCCCTCTGCGTATTGAAGGGAATATGAACAGTGAGCGGTACACAGATATTCTCGAGGGACATTTACTTCCATCTGCTCACGTGTTCTATGGACATTTTTGGATTTTCCAGCAAGACAACGACCCAAAAGATCGTTCAAAGCATTCACAGGCCTGGTTTCGGACCCAAAATATGCCATTATTAGATTGGCCAAGCTATAGCCCTGACCTAAATCCAATAGAAAATGTTTGGGGACTTATGAAGGAAAGTGTCAATAAGAAAATCTGACAAAATTGCTGAAATGAAAGAAGAGGTGGTCCGATATTGGGACAGCATTGACCACGACTTTCTAACTTCTTTGATCAGTAGTATGCCCCGCCGCATTGAAGCCTGCATTGCTGCCCATGGTGACTTGACAAAATACTAACTGTTCACCTGTCTTCGGAATTCCGCGGATCCACGGCAAATTCTCATCCCTGAGTTTAGGGTACCGATCAAAAGGGAGTTCAAGAATCGGTTATATCTGTTATATATAACTGAAATATTGCTGATGTGAATATAAATCTCAACTCACTCACTAAACTCAGTATTATCAGCAATCTATTATATCTTCAGAGGTTTGTCTTACTTATTAGAGTCATACTCTATTTTGCATGTTTATCTTACACAGAAATGAACCTGTAAACATACTGATACCTCACATATATATATATATATATATATATTTCTGCATACTTTATTGTTCCTGTCTTTATATATATATAGCAAATCAGGATATGACAGAAGTTTTGGGCATTCAGTATAGTAAGTATGTTTAATTCAAGCTTTGATTAAGCCAAATCAAAAAAAGTTGTCTTTCCAATTACAGCTCTTTAAAATTTAGGGTAGATAGGAAGGAATATTTTTATTTTTTAATATTTTTTTTTAAAGAAGTAAAGTACAAACAAATGACACATTTATCAATGTGCAATTGTTTATTTAATCAAGCTTGTCGCCATCATGTCGACTTTCTCTATCAGAATGACCGATGTCTGTCGGTGCTGGGAAAAGACAATGGTATCTGAACACTTATTTTATTTATACCGCTTAAAAAAAAATAGGGTCGGCACCAGAATTCAAGGGCCAGTCGGGTAATCGGAACCATAACAATTTTTTTAGGCCTCATCATAATCAGTTTCAGTTCATTTTTTTCTGCATTTTCAAACATTACATGTCAAATATCTTTGATATTATTTAAAATGTCAAAAATCTTATTCAAGAAGAAATATTTGCTAGGTTGCATATGAACATGAATATCTAAAGCAATGTTGAACATTTCGAAATTTTATCTAAAAGCATTTGGCACACCTACAATCATAGACCATAGAAAGTCATTAACCATGTTTACAGCTATATCAAACTTAAACGCTCAAATTGTGAAGTATACATAAAAACATTCTGGCACATGTCCTTAACTTATCTGATCACGATTTAAGCAACATGCACCAACAGAAACTATTTGCTATCTGTTATAATGATCCACCTTAATCCCCCAAAGTCTAGTACACTTCAACTACTTGTTTTCAGAGTAGATTGTTTATCGTTGTTTCAGTTACATGTCAACTGGAAAGTTTTGTTTCATGTGTATCTCATCTCTAACTTTAAAAACTAAGAGATTGTTTGGGGAAAAAAAACCGAAAAAAACGAAGGAAAATATAAAAAATGTTTTTCACTAATTGTGTAACCTATTTTACTAAATATATATACGTAGACCACTTGGTAATTGTCTTTAAATTCATTTATGATGTTACTTTGTATCAGAAACAATTTATTATAAGAACATTCGCAACTGATTCCTGTGACTGAAAAAAACCCCAAGACTTTTTACAACGAGCTTCCTGTAAATACTATATGACTAGTATCAGTGTATGATATAAGCCCAAAACCCAGCCAGACATCAGGGCTGGGTTTAAAATGGATTTAACCAGACCAGACACCAAGATATGGTGAATTTACTCAGATGTATGGGACATCTAAAAATTTTACCAGACCATCGGGACAGCTTGCTGTACATTTTAACCGTCTGTCAGAAATCTAGCCCGTCCCGGGTGGTCGGACAGGCCTTATTCCATACACTGCTAGGATACATACATTGTAACCATAGCAACAATTTAACCAGAACAGTGAATGACTAAAACATTGTGAAAATTGTACGTGGGAAGTCCTATATATGGCATCATTTAAGATTTATTGAGAAAACTAACGAAAAGTTCGAAAATAGAATAAAAACAAATGTCCACATTCAGTAAAAAAACAATGTTAAGTGATATTCATTATTCCTATGATGTTTATGCAGGTCTACTCACAAATTACCAATGAAAAAACGCAAGCAATATACAGTCGAACCCCGTTTATCCGGACATTTTGGTTACACTCGGAAATCGTGAGGATAGCGAGGCGTCCGGTTAACTGGATCAAACAAGCAAAACCTATTGCCAATGTACAATGTATATTGAAATTTTTTTCATGTACGTACATTAATAAGTCAGTAGTCAAAACATATAATCTTAACACATAAATGGATACCAATAAACTTTCTTTCAGCACGTTGATTCACGTTATACATTTTACATTGTACATCTTACTTGACTCGATATCACATATCACATGTAGCACATTATTTCCTTAAAAAGTCTGTGATCGATGTCTGCTTCCTTGGTTTTATTTCTTCAAGTCTCTTCACTAAGGTGCAAGTCCATCAATAAATTCACTGAAGCTTCGTCGCCATTACATTCATAGAAGGTCAACAGACCGTTGGCGTGACAACTGCATGTTGTTCATCGTCATCTGACTGGTCGTCTGTCGGTGGCTGCACTATGTTGATGATTTCTTCATCAGTTAGCTCATGGCCGGTTTCCACGCCAGTATCTTAATCAACGTACTGTTCAGCAGTTGGGACTTCGTAGCCGTCACTTCGTGGTAACTGCTGCATCAAATTCTGCAACTCAGCTTAATCTTAACAGGCACAAGAAGCAATCGTCTCCTGGCGTTCTTCGTTACCGCCAGGAGACGATTGTTTCTTTTGCCTATTTTGCCAACATGTGAAACTTGTTTTAAAATACCACTGATGTCAGCTACGAGATAAATCGTAGTGGCAAACTCGACTAGAATTGATACTACGAGTATACTCGTGAGAGGCAGTCAACATGTTAAAACTTCTCCGTGTGGGCCGGAAGCGCGGGGTCCGGCTATTACGAGTACAATTACTGAAGACAAGTTTCGTTTCACCTAAAAATCATCCAGAAGGCGGGGTTTCCGGATATACGGGGTCTGAGTAAACGGGGTTCAACTGTATTGCCGTACATATCGCAATACATGAATTATTACTGCAATTTACTGCAATACAGAAGTCACACACAAGGCTAATACACATCACTAGTACTAAAACATTTCCTTAATATAAACAAATACTTTGTAAGATTCATGAGAGACTAAGGGCCTGTAACATATATACATCACACATTTCATGGCGTAAACCTTACATTGAATACTGCTAAAAATACCTCAGTCAATATATATTCTCAGGTTCAACTGAAGCTATAGATCTCAACTCTTGATATGGTATGTAATGTGGTAGACTAAGCCAGCCATCTTTGATGTGTGCAAGTAATTCCACTTAGACAATCTACCAGTAATCTCCAAAAGTGAAGACGTTTAAAAATAGTCATTACTAAGTCTGTCTTGTAAGGCAAATATATGTTGGCTCAAATTACATGCATTAAAAATGTTCTTTTGGTTCATGTTTCTTATGAGAACAATTTTGTCAAAATGTCACAAATAATGATTACCAAAAGATATTTAGTAAAATACTAATTAGCTCAACAACATAGTTTATATTTACATCAGTCGGGTTATCAACCCTATCAGGGCGGTGAGGTAGCCTATTGGTTAAAGCCTTCGCTCGTCACACCAAAGACCTGGGTTCGATTCCCTACATGGGTACAATGTGTGAAGCCCATTTCTGGTGTCCCCTGCCGTGATATTGCTGGAGTATGGCTAAAAGTGGCGTAAAACCAAACTCACCCACTCACTCAACATCACTTCACTATGGACTTCATAGATCCATTTTAACCTCAATAAAGTTTCAATTTGAAATTAACAGACACTAGTCATTGATTACAGAGGGAGGGGGTTGGGGTGTTATCAGTGGGATTACGTCAAGGTCACCAAAATGTCTCCAGGGGAAGATCATAACAATTACAAACATATTTGGGTACATGTGGGAAAGAACATGAAAAAAATGTACAAGGAGAGATTTTTAAAAAATATGACAAAAATATTTATTTTCAGTTCCAACTCCTTCTCCACCCACTCCAAACGACTGGTTGTCTAACAAAGTACATGAAACATTATGCCATTTTTACACGTTAGTCTGCTAGAAAATACATGGATATATCTTGCCTCCATCACAAAAAGTTTAAAGGCAAATTCTCTACGATCTAACATTCTGTAAGCTCTTAACCTCTCATTCTGAGCTATAGGCAACTCACTGTCCTACTCCTAAACCCAACTCCTCTGAAGTCCAAACACCACTCAGTATAAGTGTATGTGTTGACTCCTTTACGCTGTAGGGTAACCTTGGAACAGTGCCAAGGTGTACTTGGAAGGATTCCAGGAATGCACCTCTAGTAAGTGTTGCACCTTTGTCTGGTATTCAATGAAGCCCACTGTCCCACCCTTACAAACAGGGAGGACATCAGGACAGGGTGTTGACAGAACGGCCCACAAATGATATTTGACTGTAACTATTCAAGAATTTGAACCCTGATCACGCTGATTGAAAATACTGAAAGCTTGAAACTTCAGGGAGAATTGGTTGATCATATCACCATATCTTCTGATAGGGTTCACCAATGTTTTATTATTGGCTAACACTTATCAGCTAACACTAAGATCGGTTGGTTGGTTGGTGTTTAACAGCACACTCAGCAATATTCCAGCTATATGGCGGCAGTCTGTGTAAATAATCGAGTCTGGTCCAGACAATCCAGTGATCAACTGCATGAGTATCGGTCCACACAACTGGGATGCGATGACATGTGTCAGCCAAGTCAGCGAGTCTGACCACCCGATCTCGTTAAAGTCCGTTTGGCTCAAAAGCGGACCGACGAATTGCAATCTAACTCGAAAACTAATAAACATATAATACTCAATGAAACGCTGATCATATTAAAAACATCAGACCAACTCTGTGAGTATTTTGCAGAATTTATGTCCTAAAAATAAAAAAGTTGTTTACGATTATTAATTATTTATACAGTTCACTATTTGTTACGAGGGAGGAGTGCAGAGAAAGGGACAGCCAGGTGTGTGAGAAAGGATGGATACGGGACATCTCAGGTAAATGAATCAATAGCGTTGTCGACACTTGTGCACATGCTCCGCATAAACCTGTCTGTTCCTCTCTTTGCACTCCTCCCTCGTAACACAGAGTGAACTGTGTCAAAATTTAATGAGAGTTTGTTAAACAACTTTTATATTTTCAGGACATAAATTCTGCAAAAAACACACAGAGTTGGTCTGATGTTTTTAATATGATCAGCGTTTCATTGAGTATTATATGTTCATCAGTTTTCGAGTTAGATTGGAATTCATCGGCCCGCTTTTGAGCCAAACAGACTATAGTGGCCTCTTACAACAATCATGGGTTACTGAAGACCAATTCTAACCCGGTCGTCATGGGGTACTAACACTATGAGACACCTGCAGTTCCCCTACAGTAGAGCATCTCTTCTCTAGGCCGTGTTGCTTGTGTCTGATAAGTATCATCAAAAACACTAATTCCTTGGCAGCATGAAATATCTGAAGAATCTGTGTAGTTACCATATACATTACTGCCAGAATTTGGAGATTGACAGCATGTGAAAGATGCAATCATATTGAAACATGTTAATGAAATTTATTGATTTTTTTCACACAAAGTGTTTTGTGAAATTTGCAACAGTTGAATAGTAGATCAGTTTTAACTCACTGATCTTCCTGTGAGAGAAAAACTCTGAGGAGCATCTTACAGATTCCTTCAGAATTTATAATGCTGACAATAGCAACACTGACATGACATTTAGGCTGACTGACTGAGTTTGGTTTTACGCCGCTTTTAGCAATATTCCAGCAATGTCACGGCGGGGGACACCAGAAATGGGCTTCACTCATTGTACCAATGTGAGGATTCGAACCCGGGTCTTAGGCGTGACGAGACAACGCTTTAACCACTAGGCTATCCCACCGCCCCCATGACATTTAGAAATAGTGATGAATGTCTCACCTATGAAATTTACATGCAGATCATTGATTACGTCTCCTGCTGCTGAATAATCATCACACTATGACAGTCAGTTTCTTTTAAGTTTTACCAAAACATGTCAAAATCAATGAAAACATATTCTGCTGAAGACTAATAAAAGAAGTCGGCACAAAATCAGTGGAACCTATTAGAGAAACATGAAAACTGACATTTGGGATATTTCTTTCCCCATCAATGACAAGTTTGGGGAAAGAAAAGAGTTTGTGATTTTTATGACTATGACCATGATGACTATGAGGCTCAAACTGAATCACATTCATTCAAAATTCCAGATTTCAAGGTCATTTCCAATTCAAGCAAAAAACATAATTTTTCCCAGGCTTTGTCATAATGTCAAATAATTGATATTAAATTAAAATCACCACACTTGCCGTTCATCTATCACCCTTCTCCCATCCTCATATGTGTTTTATTAACACAACAAACAGAGAATTACTTGTTGTCAGTACTTTCTAATTAACATTGTAAGACAATGATGCATTCATAAGTTAACCGAATTTAACCAAATTAAAGTCTTTTCATACATTCTTCCTATATCAGACTTTAAGTGACCTGAGCCCTTCTCTCCAAACAGTGTCATACAATATGGCCAGTATAAGGAATAAAATAATAATGAATTCCGATACTATCACTGAAATAAGCCAAGAATATGTTGTTAATAACTTAATCATGTTAATCTCAAATTATTAATATGACCCAGGTGCACAATGAAACCCAGTTGTTCAACAACTCTATTCTCTTATCAGTGATAAAGCTTGTCCAGACAGCTAGGAGATATTGGTAGTAGTTCTCTTCGTGTTCAACATCCAAAAGGTTTTAGTCATTTTATCTGACTCAGTGTTTCATGCATGGACTGGGCACTCAGACACTGTGAGTTGGTTGATTGTATACAGTCATGGGATATAAGTATTCTTCAGTCGGCAAAATTCTCATAGACTTGCATGTTATTTTAGTGTAGCTGTTATAATTTTTCATTAATTCAGTTTTCGTTATTTGGTTGTCAAATTTTGTAGGTTGTCACCTTGGTCACAGATACATAATTTCCATGTAATGATCCTTCAACTATTTTCCGCATTGTAGTTACATGAGCAACATATATATTGACCCCATGATTCTGTAATGTTTCCCCATTGATCCTTCCATGTTAAAATTGTCTTAAAAGCCTTCACCGAGTATTCACCAGACAGCCCGCTTCCAAGTTGCGCTGAACCATGACACACATCAATCAAAGTGTGGAACTCTCGATTTAAGCCATTCTTGAAATACTTGAATGGAAAATATAGGTATCAGAATCTGAAATTATGTCTTTGCAGCTGAGATGATTCATGACACATGTGCAAAATATGAACAAGGTCAAACGACAAATAAATTCAAGATACGTTTTCTAGCTGCACCAAATTAACATGTAAGTATATGGAAATTATGCACAGTGACAAATACTTATGTCCAATGACTATATATCATACACCGGTGGAATGTTACAATGCTCATGATATCAATCACTGGTTTGTCTGGCTCAGATTTGATTATATATCAATTGTTGTCATATAGCCGGATTATTGCTGAGATTGGAGAACAGCATAATAAACAGTCAGAGAGTGTACTTTAGTCCACTTTAGCAATATGCCAGGAATATGCCAGGGGTCCCTAGGAATTGTGTCTAGGTTGAGAATTATACATGCAACTTAAGTATCGGCATGAATGCTAAAACAAGTGTTTAAAACTCCCAAAATTCCATGCCAGACAGCCGGACTGGTAACTTTTAAAAATTTGTGGTGGAACAAACTTCCAGCCTACTTACGTGACAACACCAACATCACAAGTGTCAGATCTGAACTGAAAACCTTCATGTTCAAGAGAGCATACGACTAAGTGCCTCTCAGCAGTTTTCTGGATTAAGGTGCTATAGAAATGCCTAACGTATTATCAACATATTATTATTATAATAAAAAGTAACCCCCCAAAAATCAGGTTTCTCAATACTTTACTGCATGTATTGCAACGTTAAGGCTAAACTACACGGCCTGGTTTAGAAATTAGAAATATGTTGCATTTTCTTTCTCATAGTCTGAGTCAGCATGGTCATTGTCATTTCTTCACCCGCAGGAACCTGGACATCATCATCTACAGCTAGATGTTGTTGAAACACAGTAACATCTGTCAGAGTTTTAACCTCAAACTGACGATCTGAGAACCTGTCTGATGTTATGAAATATTTACTGTTGGGGGTAAAAATATCTACCAGACCACCGGGCAGGCTACTTTTGAAATTTGACCGTCTGAGATGAAAACAGACCGTTCCAGACGGTCGGGTTGGCGGGAATTTTAAACTCTGCTAGAACCATCCAAGGTTACCCCATCTACCCACCAAAATAATTCCAGTTGCAAAACCGATCACGAAATCATAAAAACAGGGATAATCTGTAAAATTATACCTGTTCTTTAGAAACACTGTACATGTTCAAATGCTAAACATGGACTCCAGTATTATAACATCTGGTCTTACCTATGGATTCTTTACAAATGTCATTTTTGTACCTGTATGACCGGAATCCATTATATTTACACTCTGTGGTTAGAAATAAACTCTAATTTTCAAGAGCACCAGTGGTAATCCACAAATAATTGTCATTCCTGACAACTGGTGGTAACCATTAAATGGAGACATTGAGATAAAACACAGACCCCTTTCATTTGCATAACTACAGCTCGATACCATTGAAGCCACACTGACCTCCAATGCTGGGACTATTTCTAACACTGCTAGTAAATTATCAATGCCACAAACGATACACTTGTGTGAAAACACCCTGAAATATATGATAAAAACACCCATTTACCTAGGCCTAAAAAAAACAACGTTGTGGTTCCGATTACCCAACCGACCCTTGAATTCTGGTGCCAACCCTATTTTTTACCGCATTTCTCATGTCTGTGTGTGTACGTGTTGCTATATATAAAGATACAAACTATCTTTAGTGAGAAGTTACAGTTGTAAGTTGTAATGACCTGTTATCCGTTGTGATTGTACTGTAATATCTCCCCAAGGATAAAGTCTGAATCAGTAAATGCGTAGGAGGTATATACTTAACCTGACATTTATACCTAGGCAGAAAGGTTAAATGAAAGAAATTATTCATGCAAATATGAACCAAATTAAAGTCAATCTTTTGACACTGACAATATCAGTGACTTTCATGTTATATTTTAGCACTGTATATTAGGGCTGCGTAATACAACCGGTTTACCGGTATTAACCGGTTGAGACATAAAAACGCTATGTATTGCGATACACTGATCGAAAACCGGTATTTTGACATGCATTCGGAAAACTTCGTAACACTCGGAAATCTTGATGATTGTGGCAACTGTGGTAATGGTGGTGGGAATGATAGTGGTGAAAATTACATTTAACTGAGAAAAGCAAGATTTATGGATGTCAACTTCTATATTGTGAACGAAGTTGGCATACATAAATCTTGCTTGTCTTATGCCTTCCACTTCTACATCCCCTTCAAAGATTTTACATTTTACTGGTTTGTTAAGTTCGGTTTGAAGTTGTGTTCTTAATTTTTGTTCAAGTGTTTCGCAATGTTTTGGATCAGAATGTTTTAAATATTTACTCATTAATGACCAATGATCCCTGAGTGATATGTCCTGACCAGGTCAAGTTGCTGTCTAAAATCTCAGGGCTTTTTTTGAGAGTGGAAAAAGTAGTTCAAACTAGTAACCTCTGAGTTGATGTTAAATTATTCTTTTCCTTGTTTCCTATTCTTATTTTGTCATGATTGAAAGTTTTTAAGAAAGCTTAATCAAGCATTGTGACTTTGTTGTGTTTTTGCTTTATAAATAAAGCGTGAACTAGATTATAAGTAGTTTATTGTTAAAAAAAACTTCTTGCAATATATTGCAATACATATCGCAATATATGCTTTCGCATAACAATATATCGCAATATGAAACGTCTCTGCAATACCTACCCTTACTGTATATATCATGGTATGTATTTCTGTTTCAGAACAAACAAGTCAGGAGATTGTTTTTAATGAAACAATTGTGCACAGTTTATAAAGGACAGAGCTTGTTCTCTTTGAACATGGTGAAATCCACACTACATGGAACTACTGTTATTACAAAAAATGCTGTAAATAATAACTGAGCTGCTACAACATGACAAGCGTAACCTAAATCTTCCACCTGAAGTCAATCGCCTAGTCTCCATAACACACTCATCTCTCAGTCATTAAATATTCACAATAAAAATTCCATGAGAAGCTCTTTTAATTTTCACAGTCATCAATGCCAAAACGCCCTCACTCGAACATGCAAACAGTTTTGGTAAACTCCCAGTATACAGACTCATAAGGACAGCTATTTGAATTTTCTTAATTATCATATAATAAAAATTTGCATGAGGCTTTACCTTAGAATAGACTTATCTGCATGAATTCCTTGATGTTCTTAATTCCACCATACTTAATGATCATCCCCCTCCTGACCTTATGTAAAATACAAACATCAATTCTATCCTCTATTAATTATTTCAATTGATTTAAGATACATTTGTTACTTAGGTTAAGAACATTTAAAACTACTACATATCCTACATGGCTAAAAACTGCCTATCTGGAAAAATCAGACTGCCTGACCAGGAGCTCCAATACTTGACAGTTACACACTCTTAATTTACACAAAAATGGTGAAAAACTTGATTAAGCTCTATTGGTGCAAACATTTTCTAAAATGTCCATGTTGATTTATGAAATTTCATGTTGTAATTTTCTTAGAGAAACCTCTTTGTTCTTGATGGATACAATCTAAATTGCTGACACTGTATCATAGCAACAGAGGTGTTACAACTGCCTCTTGGACTGACAAGGATGTACCGTATTTCCTCTAATAAGCTTATTTTTTCAACGGACCTCCAGACCCGCCGCTTATTAGAGGCCCGGCGCTTTATTAAAAGCGGGGATGAGTACAAAGTCTTCATTCTGTCCATCATTTAAGGGACCATTCCTTAATATATGTATTTTCAGACCAAGGGAGAATACATTTGCGAAAAATGCAAAGGTCTATACCCGGCGGGTTATTAGAGGTAATGTGGTAATGTAAATTAATGGCAATTAAGAGAACTTTCCAAACTTAGCTTTAATGTGCACTTACATGTCAAGGCAAGGGCAATTTAACCTTTACAATGACACATTCAGTAGTCACGCTGACACGAATGTGCAAATAAAGCAAATAAATAGACCTAATCTCAAAGGAAAGTAATCTAACTGACATTAAAGGAAGGCAATATATGTCAACTGGATTTTCAGAACTGGCATTAATTTCAGTGGATTGAATTTCTACTTGTTTTTCGGTCCTCAGAATCAATTCAGCACATGATTATTTTACTATAAGGCGTAGTGCAGTACTGAAGATACCTTATTGAATTCTACTACTGAAACAAGCCTTTAAGCTCAAGGGGCTTAATGAAAGCCCTGCTGGAATACTGCATCTATCACATGTTCAATTAGGACACAAGCAAAAAGAACTGATTTACCTTACTTATAATTTACACATTTCATGTAACTCTTATAATAATGTCTTGTGAATGCATGTATAGAGTGATTGCAGTTGGGAGATATTATATGTCTTCCATTGTGACATAGGCAAATTGTTGAAAGACTTTTCATCAACCCCCTTTCTTCATGCAGTCATGTTATGTTCTATTCCCTTATCAAATCAAATAATGATATCAGAGAAATTACCAAAACATTGTGTCTGATCCTTGTTTGTTTTATAACTATTATTCAATTATTTATGAAGAAATGTCTCCTGTACTCGGAGAAGATAGGTGCTCAATTATTTGTCATATTTGTCTTTACTAAACTGTGAAACATGCTGAGATCCTTGGACAGCACATTTGGAGAAATTAGGGCCAGAATAATGTCGCAGTAGTAGTGTTGGCAATTGGTTGGAATCTCACAATTGATGATTGCTTCATTACCAACGAACAATCATTGAAAAAAATCGGTTAGTGTCATTTTTCTGATTTTCCTATTCAGGTTGTTATTGTAAATATGTACAACATGATGCAACTTGCTAATATATCATGAACATAAACTTCCCGGAGTCTTAGAGAAACATTCAGTCATGATATATATTTCAGTTAGTGAAGTGAGTTTTCAAAGAATTAAACAGGTTTTCAGTCCCTGACAACTTCGAAGATATGTTACATAGTCAAGTGTTTCAAAGACTAAAACAGTAGTTCCAAAATCGTTTGTGTTCGATTATGAGAAAATGTGATCGATTGCTTGGTCGTTTAATTAATTAAATAATGATTATTAATTATTTCAATTAATCGGAACACCACTAATTAAACAGTAGTGACTAATTACACCTACTACATAAGGTACAAAATCGTATTGAGAATAAAGTAACTGATAGACATACAATTTTATGCGCAAACCATCACATAATAAGTCTAGAACTCTAGGATCTGAAGTACCTCTTATTTTTCACAATATAAAACACAAATAAGTATTAATATCATAATTCATACTGGTGTCATTTGTTAATCTCACGTCAATCTGACTGTTTTATGTAAAGGAAATTAAACTAATCATTTCTAATAATATTCCAAAAAAGTAAATTGTTTCATTAAATCAAAACAGCAAAAAAGACACGATCCTCCAATTTCTTGAAAACATTGCCATATATGATGCCATCATCGCGGCATGCACTGACTGGCTATAACAGCTTCAAGCTCAGCTTCTGTTTGACAGTTCTCACTCATGTTCAAACGGTATTTGTAATAAGTACCGACTGTGTCACAGATACTGGTTTACGAATTCAAACGCAGTGACTGATAAATCAATACTTACCTTGCATGATAACCACATTACAATGCTTGGTAATCCAAATCCACCGTTCTAAAACAACACAGCAATCCGCATAGGAGAGCCGGTATTCAGTACACTTAACGAAGGACTGGCGGGGAGGCGCGCGAGCTGGTTTCCAATCACGTGATGTAAACGAAGCGCTTGGTGCGAGCACATTTATACCCCTACTCGCTTATGAGGGAATCATAATGTAAGGAGTGGACGAACTTACGTTGATTTAATCAAGAGAGAGTGGTTCGTCTGTTCGTAAGAGAAAAAGACGAAACTATTTATCATCACGAAGTAACGAGATTGAACAGGCTTGTTTACTAGCAACAAGATGGCGGACATCAAAGAAGAGGAAGTCAAGAAAATCGCTTCAATAGAAGTATATAAAATTACTCGTATACCTCTTTATGTTTTGTTTTCAGAATGCACCGTATGATTTACATAATATCTCTAATATTCTGTTTATATCATTATTTGTTTACGCACATGTGTCGGTGTCATTCTTGTCAAATAATTTGCGTGAGTGAGATCTAACAAGTAACAACAAATAAACTGAATTATCTAGGTTTTGACCCTTGTTTTACCATTGATAATGTTGGATGTAAAAGCAGGAAACTTCCGAATGCATGATACTTTGTGTCAGTGTATATATCTTCTCGTGAATGCAAAAAACTTGCACATGTTCATAAACCGCTCATCATATGTGATGTGAGGTCATGCCTTCAAGGGGCGGTGGGGTAGCCTAATGGTTAAAGCGTTGGCTCGTCACGCCGAAGATCCGGGTTCGAATCCCCACACGGGCACAATGTGTGAAGCCCATTTCTGGTGTCCCCCGCCGTGTTGTTGCTGGAATATTGCTAAAAGCGGCGTAAAACCAAACTCAGTCAGTCAGTCATGCCTTCAATGTTTACACCCCTTCACAGTTCTTGGCTGGTTGGATACAACAGCACTCAGTTTATGTCAAGCTACTGCATTTGTCCCAAATGCATCGGCACTATCAAGCATCTTGCAGTGGAGCAATAATTAATGAGTACATTCACTGTGTTTTTTATCCGTAGTAGGCTTTTAAATGTTTTATACAAACAAATGTTAACTACCTTTTTTAATTTCAGAAATCCTCTGGACGTCAGGAACTTGCCGAGATCTTAAAGTTGAAGGAATACAATGAAGAAAATGACTTAAAGGCAGCCATATACATAGACTACCTGTATGACAATGTAATGTTTGCTGCTGAAAAGGGGTTTTCATGGCATCAAGTAACTGTCATCCTGCAGTTTGCACTGGATTTCCTGCAGCAGTGCCAGGGTAAAGCAACCAGCTTGTATTTCAAGTAAAATATATTCAATAGAACAGAATGGCACATGCCACGAAAGCTAAATAAGGATATGAGCATATTCAGCACCAAGTTTTCACTGAAACAAGTTGTTCAACATTAAATGAGATAGTCCTGGCCTAATTATCTTGGTTTCAGTATACTACAGTTATAACAAACTCAAGAGAAGACTTCTTTTAGTTTGTTATGTCTATTTTGACTAAAATGTTTTAAAAAAGCAATTGGGACCTTATGAAAACATTGTTATGTCTGTCAGTTTGTTATAAGTGTGTTCATAGTTTAATGTGTACATGCAAACATGATTTAGTACTGAAAAGAAATTAAAGATTCTTTAATATGACAATAGTTAATCAGCCATGACATAACAGGGTACTATTGTTTTTAGTTCAAGCACATTGAAATACACTGAGTAAAGTGCCAGGATATTTGCTTCACCTCATATCATAAAGGAAGCGAATATTATGTCATACAGGAAAGGCACAATATCAAATTTCTGAAATCTGACTCCAGTAAAATATTTTCTTTGTACTAAGGTCAGCTATCGAATAATAACTACACAAAAATGAATGAAAATGATGCCAGTGGACTTGGGTGTTACTGTTTTATACTTATCACAGATTGATTCACTGTATAACCTGAATATCGTAATCATTTTCAGGGAAGCCCTTGTCTGATGCAATACGCTGTTACAGGAATTTATCTGGGAATCTAGCACAAGTCCTTGGTGAGCGTAATTATAAACAGTACACAGACTATGTTTTCTCCACATTTATGACACATTACCAGCTGTTTACTTACGTGTTCACACAAGAGAGACAGACCAATGTGCCATATGTGTCACTTGATGTCAACGTCCCAATACCATCTGAGGAAATGACAACCAGTAAACCCAACCACATCTGGCAGTATGAGAAGAAAATTGAGGGTCTTGAGGATCTTGAGATGACCAAGATTTCCGAGAGGATTCAAGTGAAGGAGAAACTCACGTTGGAGGATGAAGGTCAACAACTTGCTGTTCAGGAGAAGATCTTTTCTGCAGAACTTCCCCTCACAAAAGAGGTAATTCTTTAAAAACACATTACTGATTTGTTCAATTAGTTTGAAGCTCTTTCATTACCGTCAAACACACATCAGAAAAAGGATATCATAAATAAATTCCCTTATTGACACAAACAAGAGACACATTCTCAGTGACTTGACCAAATATTTCTTTAAATACAATCCACAGCTTCAAGAGAACTCCAGCTAGTGTGAATCTGAAAACTAAATTAATTTACAGTTCTCATTTAACAAAGAGCCAAATAAAAAAGATTATATTATTTTTTGTGAAAATTATGGGGTTTTATTTTATCATCCAAAAGACCCAAAACTTATTTATCAAACAGTTTCAGAAACTCCATTCTATTTTTGATTTATTTTTTACCATTGAATAAGTGTTTTGAGAAAATATATCCTTAAAAGGACTAACAGAATGCTCAATCTGTGCTAGGTGTATGCGATATAGTACGGAATTCAAATCCAGGTGGGTAATGAAATCATTTTTAACTAGGTTTCTGTGACTTGTGCGGTGCAGGTAGGTTGAGATAGGTGTTTGGTGTGTAGATTCTTTGCCAAAAGGAAATTACATGATTTACCAGGTGTTTGTCACATGTGATCATTCTGTGTTCTTGCAGAGTCTTGGCGAGATGATCCGTGACGTGATGCAGGCGTACACAACATCAACAGCAACAAGTCTGAAAACAACTGTACAGGAACTTGGGGAGGATCTGAACTTGATGCTGGAGAAGACAAGCTTGCCCCGACCACAGGCACTAGGTAGGTGAAATTCTGCAGAAATTCTGCACAAGTGAAAAACTGTTACATTGTACCTTGTGGCAGGCCATTCCACACAAAACAGAAATTCCTATATGTATACATATGCAGCATTATGGTAGGGGAAACATTGAAAGATGCCCATGTTTGTTTCCTTTGCATCACAATATGCCATGCAGTTTTACTTGTTGAACTTACAAGCCGGCTGATTTGAGGGGTGAATGTCCAGACTGTCTACCTTGGTTGTACCCATCCCTATTAGGCAGACAGACAGACAGACATGTTTATTAAAGTCTCACTCGTAGTACATATAAAACATATATAACTTCATATATATATACATTATAAATAAAATATGCTACGACCAGTCGCTCAGCGAGTTATGAGAGACATCTTAAGCATTATTAAAATAAAATATTCATAAAAAATATATTTACAAAATACAGCTATATAAAATGGTTTCATGGGTTTTTCTCCCATAATTGATGTGCTGATGCAGCTGCAACACTGTACATAGCATTACTAAATTGACACACTTGCTCGCCTAGCCACTCACTCACTCACTTAGAATTAAATGTCAAACAGTGAACCATCATTTCTTGGAAATCATGGAAATATGTTCTTAATGCCGTTTATGGATTTGTTAACGAGCTGCCACTAATTATGTGATTGTTTCCCCAGGCCCCCCACCACGCTACAAGCTCCGCACCCCAATCACATCAACAGCTGCTGGCAAAAGTCGACAGAACAAATCGCATGACTCAGATCGGTCAAGCCGCAAATCACCAAAGTCAGCCAAATCTAAAACATGAAGCTGCCATGACTGTGCTCCCTGTATTGTACAGACAGGATGAGTGTACCCATGGCTCCTCTCCAACTGTGATATTTGTTAATGAGACGTTTGACTGATGACTTTTCTCTACTGTAGCACGTGGTGTGATTGCCTGACGATGAAAAGCAGCATCTCAGCAGGGCAATACAGGTTGTAATGAATTTGTTGTGTAATTGACACTACACACAGCATGTTGAGTGGGATTGCTCTTTCAGAGATTATATGTACATAGTGTGTCTTTTATGTAATTAAAAAACATCATTGTCACACATTTGTATATTGTTTCTTGTTTGGTTTTTTCATATTTGATGATGAGCCTTTCACAATTTTCGCACTATATAATTTTGGACTAATTTTTCACCCAGCCAGTATTTTGTGTTTGATCAAATGTTTCCTAAAGAGAGACATCATGCCAGCTTTGAAACAGGAAATATGGATGTTTTTTTTCTTTGCCAATTCAAAATTTGCTTATTACAGACTACAGTCTCAACTTGTTTGACTTTTATTCAGTGCTGATTGGCATTTTGTGATTAGGCAGTGTAAATATCACCACAACTACAAGGGGGCTGACATTGGGATTACAATTGCAGTAGTTTCTCTTTTTATTCTTTGAGAAATGTTAATAATTAAATCGAACATTGCAGTGTTATTTAAAATATTAGTGTTAAATATTATTGTCGATGTTTCGACACTGGAATATCAATTAAAATGATTATTCAATGGAAAAACTGCCTTCTGCGAACAGTTCGTTGGTATTTACTGAGGCAGGGTGGAAGATATTTTATGACCACTTCAGTCACTAATAGGCGTATTTTGGAGGCTAGAAATCCGCAGTGGCAATCTGTCATGGACGTTTTCCGCACATATTTCTACGCATTCTCATGCGCGCAAACAGCCATGGCTTAGTGACGTCACAAACCTGTCATGTACGTCCTGGATTATTGGACGAGAGAAATATATATTGCTCACGTTACTTTCAGACATAAAATACTTTGGAGGTAGAATTTGGTTTAGAAGCTGACGTAAAATCAAATGTAGTGAGACCATAATTACATATTGCATTAGTGTTTACATGTAAAAGCAACACAGAAGAAGAGATTGGGGTGCCAAGGTTTCAGAGATGGTATTTCGCACTCATGAATAGAGACATGTTTCATAAATTATGCACATTTTTGTAATCAAAATTGCGAATTATTAAGATTTAATGCAGATGTAACATGTGAAATTTAGGAATTTGAATATTTCTGATTATTTCAAATATGTCTAGTTATTTCATCAATAATTAAAAAAACCCAACAACATTTAGATCATTATCTGAAATGAAAGATCGTCGATAAAAGGTCATATGAAATCGGGGACAGAAGCGGCCCAGTCGCTGTTCATTGGTCAGGGATACAAGTCCTTTGGGCAAGCCGAAAAATCTATGATCATAGATTCGAAACCCGGTTCGCTACGATTTTGTTTCAGGACTTGTCAGGGTTTAACCGAAGTGGTGGCCATCTGGGATCTGCGTCATTTTGATCCTGCTCCAACATATGTTGACACGTCGACATATAAGTAAACATGAGTGAGTGAGTTTAGTTTTACGCCGTACTCAGCAATATTCCGGCTATATGGCGGCGGTAGTAAAAATGAAATAATGAACATATTTTGAACCTGTTTCAGCACATGGCATGAAAGGTATGAGCGTAGTGTACATTGTAAAGTAAAATAATATATAGCAAGATAATATTCACTCCTCAGATACATTTGACAGCCAACATGGATTACGGCAAATATGTATGCTAAGTCAGGTTCTGAGTCTTTTCTTCCCACTTCAGAATAAATGTATACTGCCCCACAACGGCTAAGCTATCTGCATATTATACCCCATGGAGTTTCCTCCAAGAAAAATCGTTTACTTGACATCATGCTTGTTGTACTAAACTTCGTGTTCTTCCATGATACATTTTGCTCTCCTTCTCTCGAACAAATAGCTTTTTGTATATTTTAAAATACGCCTTAAGACACAGAAATCGAGCTATATTGTCGAACCGAAATAGCCGAATGTTTGATCGGCATTCTAGAAGTTGGTGAGTAAAAAATGAAGCATACAACTTTATGGATGACAACTTCTTGTTTAATGCATAGAAGTCATTCCGATGTCGATTTTTACACCGTTATCAAGCTAAAAGTGTATATTTTAAAGGCTCTAGTGGGTAAGTATGTTTTTACCTAGGTCTTCAACGTGACGAGCGGACGCTTTAACCATTAACCTACCCAAGGACCTCTGAGGTTAACATTTAACGTTGTTTTATGTTGTTTGCTCGTTGTTTACGCCACATTCCGTAATATCCCAGCTGTATGGCGGGGGTCTGTAAATAATCGAGTCTGAACAAGAAAACAGTTATCAACATCATGAGCAGCTGGGATACGATGGCATATATCAACCAAGTCAGCGACACTGACTATCCGATCCCGTTAGTCGCCTCTAGCGACTAGCATAGGTTGCTGAGGACCATTTAAAATCTGTTTTCAACTAACCCACCCATCCTAAAAAGAACAATCAGTGTTACAAAGACTAAAACATTATATCCAGCCAGTACTCTCATTCTCGGAAGCTGGTCTTAGTAAACCCTAATATCGTTTGAAACTAACACAAACTGGTAAAGAGCAATATCTATTCACATATCTGTAGATATTGTACAGTTTTCAAACATACACACTAATCGATGCCCTAGGCCGATAAATGAATAAAATATTCCCGTTGTCCCCGATTCTTTCCAAGTTTAATATGTCGAAGGGGCGGGTGTTGGAGAAAGGTGTGTGAATTAAACTGTTAATTAATTATTTATTTAATAAAACTTCCCGAAAACCTTCCGAAAATATGTGCAAAATCATCATGCTTCAAGTTTTACATAAACGGTGAACTAGCATGCAGTATGTCTTGGTAAATGTAGCCTGCATGTGGTACCCAAAATGTAATCAGAGAAAAATCACCCAACTTCAACGACACACAAATACTGTTCTGAAAACAATCCAAACAATCCATCAAGCAAGACAAGCCTACCAGACTACTGAATCGTGGATCTCTGAGGACAATTGAAGCATTTAATGTCAATAACACCAACTGCTATTCGAGTATTGTCACGCCATATAGGTAGAGACGTCAGTGACTGGACACACTGGATAGCGACGGGTTCGTACATCCAGGGATGGACGTGTTCAAGACTGGCCAGCCTCGGCATCGGGAACCAAAGCCAGACTACCACTTACCTGTAAGTGTTGACTACACTTATATTTGGAGGCATAATTTACATACCTGTATTTTACAAAATCCTATCTACAGACACGTAGTACTGACCCTATGTCAGATGAGTCTTGCTTTTTATGCATTGTATGATACGATCTTGACGACTGAGTGTTGAATATGACACATAAAAACTTGGAGATATAGAGCTAGGTTTTGGGGTACACAGCAACGATGAATGAAGCCGATTTTCTGATGTCTCTCGCTTTGATGTTGATGGATAGAGTTTACAACGGCGTAAAATCACACACAGTGATATGATATTACAAAATCAAATTGAGAAAACATGGACATAAATCCATAGATTTACCTTACACACTCACTGGTCGCTGAAACAGCCAAGAGCAATTGGACGGTTCAAAGGAAGATGTTCGGCTGACCCAATGGTCTTTTTTATTTGTATGAAAGGAAAACGCTTAAATATTTATTTATTTATTTTATTTTTGTTATTATTATTTATTTTATTTTATTTTATTTGGGGATATATATGGCTTAAAGGAACATATCAATATGATCAGACGAGTAATTTTCGGATGTACAGTTTCAATGTTTTGCAGTCATATGATAATTTTACTGTTGTCATTAATGAGAAAGTGTAACCTGACCGCCATGGTTTCTTCACATGGACTGTGTAGTGGGTTAGACAAGGAGAGGTAGAATTCTGAGGTCACCACGCCTGGCTGAACTGTACACTTATGCTATACACCCTGTTCGGTCACCCATCACCAATGTACCGGTGAAGGTCCGGGTTAGAATATTGATCTTCAGTAACCCATGCTAGTCGTAAGAGGCGACTAACGGGATCGGGTGGTCAGGCTCGCTGACTTGGTTGACACATGTCATCGGTTCCCACTTGTGCAGATCGATGCTCATGCTGTTGATCATAGGCCCCCACTGCGGGTCAGAAAATCGATAAACTAGGCCCCGGTTTAGTATCCACACCCCTTACTATATTATATGTGGAAAATCGATGAACTAGGTCGATACATATTATATAGTAGGAGGTGTGGATACTAAACCGGGGCCTAGTTTATCGATTTTCTGACCCGCAGTGGGGGTGTATGCTGTTGATCACTGGATTGTGTGGTCCAGACTCGATTATTTACAGACCGCCGCCATGTAGCTGGAATATTGCTGAGTGCGGCGTAAAACAACTCACTCACTCATCACCAACGTAAATGTATCACCGGAGGCGTCTCACAACAGAGGACCACGACATCCTATAGGCAATTATAGAAAAGTTCAGTTCACGTTCCGAAGAGTACCTGCGGTGATACAATGGTACACGGACACAACATACATTATGCATTAAAAAAAATATATATCAAATTCACATTAAGCTCATGTAATTTCGCATAATAGTGAATTCATTTGGGACAGATGTTTCAAAGTGTATAATTTAAAAATTATATAGTGTTTTACGTAAGTTATGTATATTAAGCTACATGAAATATCTGGTGCGGGAGTACCGGCCCATACCATATAAGTTGTACGCTTCTCTCGAGGGCAATACGGTCTGATGTACGCCTTTTTGTAGCTCGGATGGCACTGCTACAAAGAGGCGTACTTTAGACCATATTACCCAAAAGAGAAGCATACAGCGTATTTATCTTACCTCCATGTTAAATGTACAAAATATCATTTTATTTTATTTGGAAGCTCGATACCGACTAAATGACATGTAAACAAAATGGTGTCTGCTTCTCGACTGGCTTTTTAAAATCAGTGAAACATATTCTGACAAGCTTAAAAGTGCTATAAAAATGGTTCAATATGCTTAAGTTGAGTGTTCAAACGACTCAGTGTATAAAATAGTATAAATATAGCAGTGAAAGTCAGTAAAATAGATCTGTACAAAGTGAACTCAAAAACAGCTAATCGAACGGTTCTCAAACTCCGGGCACTGCATGCGTCATATTATGACGTCACAAGATTGTTAGCGATACAGCTTCTCGGCGGAGAGTTTAGCGGTTACCGTGGCAGCGGGAAATATTTTATCCAGTTGTCATCCTCCTGGGAGGGTGAAAATCTGAGTATTTTCTTTCACTGTTTCATTGTCATTGGTAAGGGGAGGGAAGGGGAGGGGATCATTTCGAAAAGTTTTTCATCTCAGGGTGAAAATGAATTGGAACTTTGGCGAGGATGAAAGCAAATATACATAACATTCGTCCAAATCAGAATACAATGATAGAAAGGTACTTCAGTGGTGAAGATGTGTTGTTGTTTTTCTCCAACCGCGAATGGAAAATCACTGACATTCGAAATTCTCGCTATTCATAAAAGACAGTAGAAAATACAAGCCATTGTTGTGTCACCCTTGATTTCCATGATGAAGAAAGAAACAGGGAAATATAAATCATTAGGCTCAAAGCAGTGTACCTCAACAATGTAGGCATTTGTTACTTTGTCCATAAACTTTGAAAAGACATTGCCATGGGGATCTCAGGGCATATTCCTTGATTCGTTAATGAAATTGCTGATATCATGTCATCAATATACTGCTCATTCTTCTCCATGATGCCAATATGTTTTGTCTGTCTTTCCTTTGATGCATTTATGAGGCATCCATGATACAGGTGGCATGTTTCCGGTAAAGGCAGATGCAGTGTCTGTTTTATAGGAGATTTCCGATCTTGTTTCCTGCAATAACGACTCTCTCTGTGGTTTCCTTTGATTCAAAATAATCGTTTTCACTTCAGTTCCACAGGATTGGTACAAATTAATTACAGCATTCTTTTCAAGGCACACACGAGTGACCTCTCCTAAACATTGTGGGCAATAAATATTCCTATCACACACAATTTCAGCAGAAATGTGTGATAAGAACCTTTGTACATGTTGTGAAAATACAAGAAATTATCCCTCTGTAGATTTGTTTAGTCTCTGAAAATGAAGAAAGTCTCATGGCTCCTTTTCATTATATTTTATGTTTTTTACAATGAACTTTTTCTGTAAAATCTGCTCATTTCAGAGACTAGTTGTTAGTCTAGGGCGTGAACGTAGTACCCCATAATTGTCTGGGGTCGGGTCCATAGTGCTATGGTGCGGCATCACAAGGAATCGGCAAATGCGCTCAACGCTAACTGGACAACATCATTGCATCAATCATGACGCAATTTTCACACCGTGTTCGGCAACGTTTCAATGGTAATACTCACGGTCACCGTGCTAAGATTTCTACACAATTCCTCCAACAGCAAAGCAATAATGTTTTGCCTTGGACTGGACACATGCCCGATCCTGCCATCATTCAACATGGTGGGTCTGGGACGTGACAGACAGGCGTGTACGTCAACGTCAACTTCAACGTCAAATTCGACAAGCCACACACAGTGAACTTGGTGCTAGTGTCAATGAAAGTAGGAAAGACAGTTGTCAAGGTGACATTGGTCTTCTGTTCAGAAACATGGCTCAAAGTATTCGTGCAAGTCTTATTTTTGGTAGTATATATACCATTTGCCTTAAGCATGAATCGCTCCCCGGCCCTCCTTATTATCCGTTAGAACATCTACCCGTTCCAACAGAGCGAATTTTTTCCCTTTGCTTTTGGACCCTATCGTAACATAGCTCACTCTCGTTACAACTCATTGTGTCTCCATAAGTATACTACTAGAATAAAGTAGCTGTGCATAACTTGATGTTATGCCATTTTTCATGCAAAAGGATAATAACATGATTTGCTGTGTTTTACTTTAATAATCACTATTTAACTGTAAACTAAAATCGAAATCTGTGTTTCTGTATGATTTGGCACTATAGGCATCGTGAAACGCCCTTGAAGAGATGTGGAGTCAAAAGTCGGTTCACAAATTCAGTATCGTGCATGTCCACGATTGCCGTTGATGCAGGTTTGAAAACGACGACTCTTAGACGACATTCAGCTATTGAGAACAGGTTGAGGAATGTTGTTCAATATGTGAACCAACGCTTGTCCCAATTAAGCTGACGTCAATGGCTTGACGTAAACGTCGGTCCATTTCATCCCAAGCGTGCTCGATAGGGGACAGGTACGGAGAAACCGCTGGCCAGGGGAGTACCGGAGTGTTCTGCTGTCTCAGGAAATCTGTCACAGCACGAGCGACATGTGGACGGACATTATCTTGCTGAAGCGTGAAGTTACGTCTCTGTCCTTGAATAAACGTCTGCTCATGAGGCCCAATAAATTCATCCCTGTATCGCAGACCTGTCCGATTGCCATTGACAATGTCAAGTTGTGTCCGACCGTGAAATGTTGTGATTTTCTATACCATAACGCTGCAGCCACCAAACTGTCAACGTCGAACAACGCACGCATCGGCATACATTTAACCTCGCCGCCTATACACCCCTACCCTGCCATCAGAGATTTCCAGACGAAATGTCGACTCGTCATTGAATAATATGCCATCCTAAGAACAAAATACCATCCTAACCTTGTCGCCTGTACCGTAGATTCTGTCTGTTCCAGGCAAGACGTGCCTGTCGGTGACTTTGGAACAGAAGTGGACGTATTGCATGCCGTCGGGGCCGAATGTTTTTTTTGTTATTTTCTCTTTTTTTTTCCTTCGGATCTTGTGCTCCGTCAGTCGTTTCCGTACAGCCATGTAACTGATTGGACGTAAGCCAGGAAAGGTCTAAGAAGTCAAAGTGGCAGTCTGGAATCGGTTCCTTAGATGGGTCAGCCGAATGTTGTTCTCTTGCTGACGTGACATCACGACCGGTCCGAGGCAAATCTCTTGTGTTCCCATTATATGCCTGGTCACTTCATTTTGTTCCATTCGAGACTCCAGCATACCCACGGCACGGAGACGCCGATTTACTGTAAGCTGTGGCATGACGTTCGCGCAGTTTAGATTGAAATGAACGTGTTTTCCACAACATTATGAGGCTAGAGAATAATCAACCGTTCTTCAGTTTTCAATAACAGATGTGGGAACTTCAGCTGTCAAAAAACACGCAAAAGTGAGTAAGTTTATTGTAGACAGAGTGCCATGCGCGATACGATGCTACACTTATTTTATGCACAGTTACTTTTTTCCGTTAGTATATAACAGCTCACCCATACCACTGATATTGGATTGAATGGTGCATAACGCAAAACATACCGTTAGTAAATCTGCAAACCTCGTATATTAGTGCATCTGCCAAGACTTATCTTATGGCTTGTTTGACAGGCGTTCGTAGCGCCTTGTCCGGCTTCTTTTTCGAAATCGCTGATCTGATGAAAATGAAATTTGCTTGTGCCTAATATTGATACTCCAGTTTGTTCAAGAAATTCTGACCATATTTTCAATATGGCCGCCATGGCAGACATTCTGAAATTTTATGCCGATAATGATTACAAAGATGCAAATGGCAGTATGTTGGTTTATATATATATATTCTTTCTTGGGCCAAACAGTTTATATATATATATATTCAAATAAGCAAGAAATGGTTATTGATGCGGGTGTCCTGCATAAAGCGTGCAGTGGCGTTGGGGCAGCATAGTGGTGAAGGGTTCACTCGTTACGACAAGGCCTGGGTTCAGTGTGTGAAAAGGCGTTAGGGTAGTCTAGTGGTTAAATAGTTCCCTCGCCACGCCGAAGACCGCGGTTCGATTCTCCACATGGGTGAAGCCATTTCTAGTGTTCCCGCGCTTTATTGCTAAACTAAAACTAAACTCATCCACTCACTTTTAAGGTTTGAAGTGTATTAACGACTGTTTTCAGGCTGGCATCGTTGGATAACATCCAATTTCTAAGTGTATACGTTTTGTGTCAGGGAATGTATTTCAAAGTTCATTTTAAGTTAATTCAAACGGGTCAAACATGTTATTCTCAAGAGCTAGACTTAGAAGGGTAAATCTTGGTATGCGTCATTGACGGCATTATGAAGGGAAATAGACGCACACGATGTCATCAGAACATTTGTTTTCTCTTTTGTTAAATCCGTTAAAGTGCATTTGCTAAAGCGCCGAATTAACGTTAGTCTCCCTAATTAAGTTAAAGTGACTGTCGAAAATACATAGTTGCTAAAATTGTCTGAAATTGTTTTGGGGATTAGGAAGCATAATAGAACCTAATTATTATTTATTGTTATTGTTATATTTGCGGGCATTACCACCGTTTGTTAAATGTCTGTCTTTGTTGACATTTAAGCGACTACGCATTCAAGTGAGCTACAGTGCTCTGGCACCGTTGGTATTTTGTTACAACATGCGGAGATTTCTGAATAAGAAACATGTATCTGAAAGGGGTGGGGGTTATTGGAGGGAATCATTAAGTGACCCATACCTCAGTGTCCGCCGTATGCCGGGTTTGTGCCAAGCCATTAGGTTCGGGGTTGATAGTTCGCCGACCTACGTATGTAAACATCGACGGTATGATTTGTGCTCTAAACTGTAACGACCACACTCGGTGTGAGAGTAAATGTATATACAATAATAGCTTCAGCATGACTAATTCCTTCTCTGGCGTTTGTGGAAGTTGAATTAGAGATATGTATGTGACAACTGGACAATCTGGATGTCAACATTAGCGTTAATGCAAAATGGGTCCTGATTCTTGGAGATTAATGAATTGGAACTGATGGTAACATTGTAGTCATAAAACTACCTTTGTGTATCGATCTGACCGTTCAAATAATCATTTTGATGTGTCATTGTGTGCTAGTGAAAGCTTTTAATTGGGCGTGGAAGCTGGTATATAGCCTTTGGGAATGGATTCTAGTAACAATAGAAATACAGATAGCTGATCGCAAGTACACAAGTACACACGGACATTATAATGCCCTTCTGTACATACGAGAAAATAATTATCTTTATAATGAGTAAAATAACAAAAACTACATATTCAATAGATATAATAACCAAGCACCCAAATCATGCCAATGGGGCTCCTTATTACATTGTCAGGTCTTTATAGGTTAGACGTTTTTGCATCCATTGGCTTCGGGATGAACATTTTCGATCCAAGTGATTTATCCAAGCTTGCATCACTCGTTTCAAAACCCGTGATGCAGTGTTGGACCAAAGGCAAACTGTAGCGCAAACAGGGCTGCGCAACAGAGAGAAAAATTACCAGTCTTTCTATATGCGCTCGCATATAGGAAGACTTTTCATTTTCTCTTTGTTGCGCAAGTATATTTTCCCAGGCATAGGGACGACAGTCCTCAGACTGGACGGGAACTGAGATGTCCACTTTGCTTGTAAATTCACAACTACATGTACAATTTATCCCTTAAAGATTGGTGATCTTAAAGAAATAATTGGTAAACATACCCTAGCCTTCAGTTCACTAGACGGTACCTAATGTAGAGTAATATTTTTGATGGTAAGCCTTCATTATCCTTATACCCGTGAAGATCCGGGTTAGAATTGGTATTCAGCAACCCATGCTTGTCTCATGGCGACTAACGGGATCGGGTGGTTAAGCTCACTGGCTTGTTTAACACATGTCATTGAATCCCAATTGCGTAGATCGATGCTCATGTTGTTGATAACTGGACTGTCTGGACCAGACTCGATATTTACAGATAGGTGCGGCGTTAAACAATCAATCAACCAACCAATCAATACCCACAAATATCTGCCCTCGATGACAAGATCCAGTCCACGATAAACAAGCAGGATTCGAGTCAGTGTAAAGTAGGAATCCTTGAAAATAAAGCTGAAAAATCTGTTTGAAAACATAAATCAAAGGATGCACAGTTAGATGAGGTTTACCCGTACGGTTTTGTTTTGTGTGTTGTTTAAAGATACACTCAGTAATATTCCAGCTGTATGACATCGGTCTGTAAATATCCGAGCCTGGACCAGACACTCCAGTGATTACAATCATGACCAAACTACGCAATTGGGATACGATTAATAAAACCTCTGTCTGTCGGTCTGATCAACTACCACTAAACGCAACAATGTGCAGGTTTTAGGTGTTCCTGAAACTTGCTAATGATGATGTGGGGAAGCTGGGGTAAGTCATGTGACTTTCAACCTTCTGGCGCCTCACAGGCAGCTTGGTTATCAGGGGTAATAATAATCAGATTGTATAGCGCTTTGAGCATGTGCATTGTACATGGAAAAAGCGCATTATAAATTTACATTTATTATTATGTTTTAAAGGTTAAGTAGAAAATGCAGCAGAGAGGGTTCGGGTGATCCTGGCACAGTCAAGCTGGTTCGGCTCATCATCAGCTCAGGGCCCTTGCCCCTTCTACACGCAGCCCAGACAGCAAATGGGACTTCTCCCAGGAAACGCTGCCTAGCCGAACCCACCAAGAACTTTCCGGAGAGTAAGAAGTAGGGCTATGCAATATTACCGGTACAGTATCTAACGATACGATTATCGCGATATGGTTCAGATTCTGCAATATATTGGGTCATATATATTGAGTTCGCTCCCTTTGAATTACCTGCCCTTTATTTTCCCACAGGAACACAATTTTCTCAAAAAGTACCAAGTATACTTCTATTTCTGTTGGTTTCATCTAACATTTTACAAGTGGAAGTGTCTTTACACGTTGCTCCAAAAGTGCCAAATATTCTACCAAATGCTTTAAGTTGTGTGGGTGTGAATGGTTTCATATTTGACGTTTAGGAGGAAGTGACTTCAATGCACAAATCTCTTGAGAGAAGTCACGAGTTATGAATGTCAACTTCTTGTTGTGAAGGATCAAACATACACTCCGAAACATTGTGTTATTCACAATAAAGAAGTTGACATCCATAAATCTTGCTTCTCTTATGCATTTCACTTCTAAATACCCTTCTAAGATTTGTCCAATCTTTTATTTGGACTCATTAGTAGAGCCTCTCGCCCCCTTAGTGATCATTTCACATTATTTTGTTGTTTTTGTTGTGTGTTTTGTTTATGTGGGACATATGTCATCATAAAGGCCAAAGTCTTATACATTTTGTAGAACTGTATAATGACATTCTAGTCAAGGATCTTAGTTACTGGGGGTCACATGATATTTTAAGCTCAAGTTGTTAAGCTAAATCATGTTTTTTTGTTTCATGTTGCAATAGTCCATGTTAACACAGCTTTATGTTGGAGTTGAATCTGAATGAATCACTGACATACAGTAACAATAATTACATACTGCATTGAAGAGCATTCTGTAGCAAACAACACTGACCTAAAAAGACCATGTTATACTGAAAGCCTTTATCATGTTCGCAAAACTTTGTTCCAATACAGTACTTCAGTTAAACATTCTACACTAAGGCTCTATATCATTTTATTTATCTGTAACCAGCGGCGGATGCCGACCCCACACATTGGAAATGACTTAAGATCACATTGACGATTTAAGTTTTGCGTTGGGGAAGCCAATGGGGTGTTCAGGGGGTTCGAACCCCCGGAACCCCCTCCTTTCAAAATTCCTAGATCCGCCCATGGTAACCATTGACATACAGCCATACACAATGGGGACGGGGAGTCTGAAATTATGATGTAACAGCAACTAAATGAAAATGACTAAAGACCACATTGATGTTAATGTTTTGCATTGGTGGAGCCATGGGGTTCGACAAGCCCCCGAATATTCATGGATCCGCCTATGACGGGGAGTGAATAAAGCGAGTACATGTTGGAAGAGTGGGCGCCCATGGTGCCAAACAAAGGAACGAGCTGTGTTGTACAATCAATGTACAAGTCCATTCACGTTATATGGTACATAAACAAGATCGCGGGTGGAGTAAAGGCGAACTTCGGACTCGATAAATGGTACAAACACAGTACTAGGTAGTGCAATCACTAATCAAACTCGCCCAATCGTCTTTGGATGGGTGTGTTGTCGTGTTTCACATGAATGCAATGCCAATAGGATCGGGGTGAATAATTGACCGACCTACGCATCTAAACATGGACGGTATTAGTTATGCTCTAATAATAATAATAATAGTGCACATTTTAATGCGCTCATTTCCACGCTAGCAGCATGCTCAAGGCGCAACAATCAAAAGTACATAGGAAGGTATGATGACAATGTTAGTATTCATAGAACTGGCGGAAAAGATAGGTTTTGAGACTCGCTTTGAATGAATCAAAGCGTTGGAGAATGTTAAAGATCTTGGGGAAGAAAGGGGCATGTAGGGGGCATAATGTTCAAAAGATCTCTGACCAAAGGACTTCAGTTTGTATTTGTGGCACTGTCAGTAGGTTCTGGTGTTGAGATCTTAGTTCCCGTGCTGGGGCATAGGCTGATATCAGCTCTGAAACGTATGGAGGAGATTGCTCGTGCAGAGATTTATATGTCAGACAGAGAATTTTGAACTGGATTCTTGCTCTTATTGGAAGCCAGTGGAGATTTCTAAGAACAGGAGTGATGTGGGATTTCTTGGAGGTGAGGGTCACGATTCGTGCTGCCGTATTTTGCACCTTTTGAAGTATGTCAAGGAGGACATCAGGGAGTCCTACATAGAGGCTGTTACAGTAGTCAAGTCTACTCAGTATCAGGCATCAAGCTAGACAATTAGCAGCTTCCGTGGTGATCAAGGGACGAATATTCCCAATCACTCGGAGATTCCAGTAGCAAGTCTTGCAGAAGTTATTAATCTGAGCTTCCATGGAAAGCGTTGGGACCAGCAGGACACCAAGATCGTTGACAGACTTTGCCAACTGGACTTCTGTGTGGATGGTGTTTATGTCCACCTTTGGAGCTGCTGCTTGGTTCCGAAAAGGATAGCTTCAGTTTTATCGCTGTTCAATTTGAGTTTGTTTGTGGTCATCCAAGATTTCAGGGACTATAGAGCTTCAAGTGAGTTCTGAGGAAGAAATTGGTTGTACAATTGACAGTCATCACCATAGGAGTGATGAAGGAGACGGTGCTGTGAGATGATGCTTGAAGTACTGCCACAGTAGAGGACGAATAGCACTGGACCTAGAACAGATCTTTGCGGGACACCATACTGCAAGTTAACAGAGGATGACTTGTCATATCCAATCATTACAAATTGTGATCTTCCATGAATGTATGAAGATACCACCGCAGCGCTGTCCCATCGATACCATACTGATACTGTCTAGAAGAAGGTTGTGATCGATCGTATCATGGATATTGGAGAGCTGCTGGAGGCAGTAGTCCTTCTTGCAGTTACGAATAACAGTTGAGGTGGCATTCCGAGCTTGCTTATAAAGTTGACGGTCTATTTCGAGATGATTTTTTCGACCATTTCCGCTCGGCTTGTCGACGTGCGGCCTTGGCTTCCTGAACATGTTGAGAGTACCAGGGTGTATTTGTACGTACTTGGACCTATTTCAGCACAGGTGGGGCATGCTTATCGAGCAGTGTGGAGAGGGTGTCATGATAGAGTTGGGCATGCTCAATCACATCAGTTGGGGGTCACATAGCAATGCGGACTCCATCAGATCCAGTTGAAACTCGTTGTGATCAATATTTCTGAGATTTCGGCATGTCACGGTTTCCTCTTTCTTCAAAGGTCTACTTGCGTTTAATGTAACGAAAACTAAAAGGTTGTCAGACATCTGTCTGTCTTCAACAGAAACATTGTTTATGGTTCCATTTTCCTCGTGAGATATAATCCAGTCAAGGATATTTCCAGATTTAACGATTAAACCGTAACGGCCACTCTCGGTGTGTAAATAGTAAATGTATATGTAATAATAGCTTTTAACATGACTAATTCCTTGCCATTGTGGAAGATGAACAAGAGCTATGTATGACATTTGTGCTAACACTGCAATCTGGATGTTAACACAAGCGTGAAGGAGCAATGGGACATGCTTGTTAGAGGTTAATTAGTTGGAACTGTTGTTAACATTGTGGTCACTCACTCACTCACTCAGATTTCAATCATATTAGAACGATCCCTGATATTGACATTGATATTACTATATTTCTTCTCCAGAATCCCAAGGTTATCCCGATTCACTCAGATTTCAATCCTATTAGAACGATCCCTGATATTGACACTGTGACGCATTACTATATTTCTTCTCCAGAATCCCAAGGTTTTCCCGACAATGATGAGAAAGAAAAGCCACGTGGTAACTGTGTCACGTTCTTCACGTACTTTGCAGAAAGTACCTCGTTTATGGGATACCCACTCACTCACTCACTCACTGGCTGTTTGTCATACACGATATGCTGGCACTGCCTTGGCTGGTACTCTGAAGGTATTGCATTATCTGGTCACATACGTCCAGAATTCAGTCACTTTAGAACGATCCCTGATATTGGCATTGTGACGTATAACCTATATTTCTTCTCTAGAATCCCAAGGTTTTCCCGAGCGACAATGATGAGAAAGAAAAGCCACGCGGTAACTGTGTCACGTTCTTCACGTACTTTGCAGAAAGTACCTCGTTTATGGGAATACCCAAGATATGGGCGTCGCCGCGACTTGTATTCAAGGTAAGCAGTGTTTGGGTGAATGGGGGACGCCGTTTCAATCGGTATTTAAACACGGTTCACATAGGTTCTAAGAGGTCTGTGTCTGTGGGCTAGCCTATTCGTTAAAATGGTTTGCTCGCCACGCTTTGATTCTCAAGCTGTGTTTTTTTTGACGTTTTTGAGCGGATGGAGGATAAAGTTACTATCCTCATTAGCGTACACCACATGTTATATGAGTACTTGATATGGTAAACCAGGGGCTGATAGAATAAGTATCAAACCAAGCAGCTGGAGAATGAGGTAACATCAAATCAGCCAGCCATCTGAGAAGTGGATTTCAAAGGAGGGACCCAATTTCTTGTCCGTGATCCCGTAGTGGCCTCGCGAAGTTAAATGTAATCTGTTCATAAAAATGTCTTTATAACTTTTGGCCGGAGTGAGTGAGTTCAGTTTTACGCCGCTTTTAGCAATATTCCAGCAATATCACGGCGGGGAACACTAGGAATGGGCTTCACACATTGTACCCATGTGGGAAAACGAACCCGGGTCTTCGGCATGTCGAGCGAACGCTTTAACCACAAGGCCCCTCATAACAGGAACAGGTACACATAGCTTTTACTCTTGAAACTAGGGACAATCCATCAAGCACTTGTCTTTGAAACGATATGTATTAGTGATTTTTACAAAAGAAATGTGCAGTATTTATCGCGTATATTCAATAATGTATTTGAAACTGATTAATCTGGGACTCGTGCATGTGTTCCAGATTGTTTTAAGTCCTGCGACCGTAGATAATATATAATACATGTTATTACTGATCAAATGTTTTAAATATTGTACGGGGATTCCCAAGGTTATGACCAATGGCGGAAATATGTGTTACTTTCAGAGGTTAAGTTTGCTTTTGGCTTGGAATTATTCTTAGAACCATTATAACTAGTCTTCTAAGTGAAACTCTAAGAAATTCTTTTCTAAGAATTTTAAAGTAAATTCTTTCCTAAATACCTATCCTGATCTTCGCTTGTTCACTAGTTCTACCGATGCTTAATGGCCGTTTCCCAATACAGGGGCTATCAAAACGTTTTAATCCTAACTACTTCTGATGTGTGCATGATAAAAATAATTGTATGATACTGAAGAATGGTTCACATCATTCACACAAACGTAATATTGACATTTACATATCGCTAGTTTCCGGTCACGTGACATCTAAATACACGTACCCCTATTGTAACGGCAGAAATGGATAAGCTGGATTACAGAGCAGTCATAAAGATTTTGGTCTTGGAGGGCCGAAGCAAATTGTAGAGCGATTGACAACAGTACGAGTACCCATGGGACGACACACAATTAGCCGCATAGAGTTGCGTGTCTGAAGCCTTTGTTCGTGGGATCGAATCCCAAATTAACCCTGATTATGTTTACAGGTTTGTCAACACCATACCTGCATTACACGTCTACTTACATCACAACGAGGCTTCCCTTGGACACAAAAACTGTTCAGAGCCACGGAAACGTTAATACCACCTCCACTGTAACAATGTCAGAGTGCGAAGTTCAAAGTTGATCAGTTTTTCATGTCGTTTGTAAATTATCCTATCAATGCCAAAGAGAAGATAACAGCCACTCGAAAGTTACTTTCTCATGAACATATCTGCGTATTTTCAGATTATGTGGACGTTGTTCTTTCTTGGGGCAACGACAATGATGATCATTCAGCTTGTCGAACTCTTCACGACGTTTTACAAGTACCCCGTTAAGACGTCGGTGAAACTTGGCTTCACTGCACTGCCCTTCCCTGCCGTCACCATCTGCAACATGAACCCCATCAAGCTGTCCAAGGCGAATTTGCTCGAATGCACGCTTCAGAAAACCCTCGAAATCCCCACTGAATACCAGAGTGAAGTACGCCATTACCGAGATGTAGTTAATTATTATGACCCACTGTGGGTACGGGTGGGTTGGGCAAGGTCGTTTCTTCCCTTGGTTTCTCTGAGTTGTGTTCGTCAGGGTGCTTGTTTCAGGTTATTTAGTCCATCCATACATGGAGTCCATGGGCTTCATCCAAACCATTCAAATCTCACAACAAAGTTTACTGCCGCAAAATTTACTTAACACATGTATACATTTTACATAATGCAGCCTTTATCTTCCTAGCCCTTTATTACATGTTGCTTGAAACGTACACGAATTGTCTCTTCTGTACGTTTCCGTTCACTCATCACTGTTTGTAGTGAAATCTTTTATCTTAACTGTTCCTATGTTTAGTAAAGAGATTCTGCGATAATTTACTATTTGGTGCTCAGATCCCACCCAAAAGTGGCTGTTCACATCATCATTATCATCCTTATTTATTTATTCATTCATTCATTCATTCATTCATTCATTCATTATTTATTCATTCATTCATTCAGTTAGGTTAGTTAGTTAGTTAGTTAGTTAGTTAGTTAGTTAGTTATTCATTCATTTATTTATTTTGGGGTGGGGTGGGTTGTTTGTGACGATCTGAAAACCGGTTGACATAATAAGGAGTAGCATACTAAGGAGTAGCATACTATGGGTTTTAAGCTTCTCTCGAGGATAATACGGTCTGATGTACCATCTGCGTAGCAATGTCACCCGAGCCGCGAAGGTAGATTTCTTTATTTTGTCCATGTTTTCATACCACGACGGAAAAAGTAGAATGGTATGTCATATTGTACCTTGTTTGAGAGGCCATAGGGAGTGTTAGTGTTCATATGAATTGTTGAGGAATAAAGCTTCTCTCTGTCAGATTCTGATATCACTTGCTTGTGTTCTGTTTCACCCTTCCCGGCAGGTTTTAGTTCCAACATTGACGTCTTGACTCGTTAGCCTAACTAAATCCTGGGTCTTTGATAATATCGAAATCTTTGCAGTGTGGCAGTGATGTCAGATACCTGGTTAAACTGTGCCTTATGTTCTCAGGGTCGTGGTCTTGTACAGGTCTCCAGCTGTTTGTCTGAATGTCCATGTAAAAATATGAGAGCATCTCTGCTGACGCAACTACGTCGACATTCTCAAAATAAGGATTTTTGCTCATTTCTTTCAAGCATTCCTTCAAGATCTTTGCGATGAGTAGTTTGATTTCTTCGTATTATCTGGAATTACTTTAGAACATTTTTCGAGGATTTCTTCATTAGAATGCGGGGCGAAGCGTTTATTTGTCGCCATTTTGCTTTACATATGAACGCCACGTGAAGAATGTTCACATACAAACTCTCTGCATAACTTGCATCCGCAATTCTATTAGAATTTACGTCGACCAAACCCGGTGTCGTTGTATGGAGCTTAAGTACAGAGTTCGGCAAATACGTGTTGTTTAGACTAATATTTTTCCCGTTGTAACCCTCCTCTGGGAGGGTAACATGGCAACAATGTTAAAGTGTCATGGACCAATGAAATCAAAGTATTGTACATGCAGACCTGTACGATAAATTAATGTGTCGCAACTATGACTGTAAAAATGTGTGTTGTACGATAAAAGACAAGCCGCCAGACTACCTGTGCACTTCTATACTCTGTACAAAACAGGACGTCGGTTACACTTCACCACAAATAGTATTCGGGTGATGTCCTTGTCTTTATGTCTCTGAAGGAATGTTTGGACACCGAGCCAGTTGACTTGACCGAGTTCACGGAGACGGAATACGTGTGCGACGAGGATGGCTGTCGGGAGGAGGAAATAGGCGGTCTGGACACCTTCTACCTGAGGAGGGAGCTGATTGCCGATTATTTGGCAGGAGAAGACCCGTGAGAAAAACTAAACATTCATGTCTTAAACCACGTTGTCATTCACTTTGCTATAGTTATACTATAGATTTGACAGATGAACTTTTGCAACAGAAAAGGCCTCCCTAACTCTGATTATATGTGTATTTCTTAGAATTTGGAAAGGCAATGAAAATATGGCGGCAGGATTGAAAATGGGTGCCAACATGTCCTTAGTTTGGACACGTGGGATGTCCATCATGAAAATCGTCATGGAAATTTTGTTGCTCGATGTGATAGAGGAACATTTAGATCAATGGTCTGTCTCATAGATTATATGACGGATTAACACTAGTAGGATTACTATAATTTTTTTATAGTAAGTTATCTGGTGATGTTTCTTCTTCTTGGCTAGTTAGTATACATGACCTTGTGATCGCAGTATTGACAGTAATTGGCATGTCAGCGGATAAAGTGATGATTTTTCCTGCCAGTTTGATCTCATTTCAGTGTAAAGGAAATGACATATCATGCCATATGGATAGAGCAGCACTTTATGGAGCACCTCGTGTAATGGGATGACGCATGGTATTTACAGAGATATTCTGGTAACCTCAACTTATTCTTTGTAGCGGGGTTCGTAAAGACGTTGGCCATGACCTTGAATCTATGCTGATGGAGTGCTCCCTCAATGGACGAGGGTGCGATGCCAGGTAGGCAAAGGTGTTATGGGAATATACGTAATGATAATAGAAAAGGCTAGTAGTACTCGATAACTCCCCATTTCCATTCTTTAGCATTGTGTATATTAAGGCATTGTAGCGGTCGCATTTGTTACTTGAAGGGTTAGCATCTAACAATTAGAGGTTTCATTTGAGTTGTTATTTGGCTGTAGCGATGCATTATATTATCTCCGGAAGGTATGTATCTATATAAGTGAGTGAGTTTTTATGCCGTTTTTAGCAATACCTCATCAATATCGCGACGGGGTATTTATATAAACATGTACACTTGCCTTTGTCATGAAAACCAAGCCACAAATACAAACATAATATTGTGGGGAATTCGATATACCTGACACAGAATATGGAGATTGGAGGCATTGTACTGAAGCAGAATCAAATTAATGACTGGTGCCTTGGATATTGTAATCATCTTTAAGATGTCTCAAAGTGTCTTTACAGCAACTTCACGGCGTTTCTATCCAAAGATCTTGGGAACTGCTTCACGCTTAAGAACAAAGGGATACAGGCCACGAAAAGCGGACCAGAATCAGGTAAGGATCAGGGAGGTAACTCGGGGGTGTGATGACCAGAAACTACGTGACAGTACCTGATTGCGCCATGTCCATGTGAAACACCTGTTGTTACCTGGATATGGTCTCGGGAAACTCTTCTCTGATCCGGAATCCCTAATGGGAGATAAAAAGCGACCGTTCATACCAACCACCAAACACCCCCACCCCCACCTCTTTATACAGATTATTTTTTGCACATCAAAGTATTGATCTAACACTCTTTCAGTGTGGATAGTGCCCTCCCTTAGAAAAGTTAACTACGGCCCTGGTTATCTAAAATATTTACCAGCTGTAAAGTTAGACAGTCTGTCAGAAATCTTACCCGTCTCGGGCGGTTGGACGGGTCTTATTTCTCAGTTTGGTATATGATTCGTGTTAGAATATATCCGATGCTTTCCTCTAAGGAAAAACCAACAAACGGCTTTATCAACTTTGGTGATAATTGATTGATTCCTGTTTCTTCCAACGTCCATTAATGTGTAGCAGTCAGTTCATTGTTTGAAACATTTAAACTTTACACTGACTAATATAACAGCAATTATTATCTTCTGTTATATTTCTTCAATGCCTGTATTAACATTAAACATATTTTTACCACATCAGACAATACAAAATTTACCGTCAACGTTCCCACGTTTTATTCACCCAACCTGTCACTGAACGTGTGCCTGGCTCCATGTTTGTATTCCGCTCGACCTACATCAGTGATAACACTGCACGGCGCTAAAGCATGTTGTTATATTGAGTGATTTATAATTACTTCTTTGTAGGAACTCAAATGTATGTACTTTCCATGTCGCTTTGATAGTTCTGAAAACAAAACAAAAAGCTGTCATGCAGCGTTTTTCTGTAAGTCTGTGTTTTAACAATTTTGAACAATTGAACGAATTGTTATTTTTTTCATGCTTGTATCAATTAATGTGCACTGAAATAATAACATAGAACTAATGTTTGTTGTGAGTAGGGATGTATTTTACAGAAGGATGTTTAAGTCAGAGGACACACCCGTTGGGCCTTTTATTCTTAAGGGAGATAAGGTTGGCTAAGCCGTTCATTGTCCCGCATTTTTCTGTGTAGAGTTATGTCCCTTTGGCACGCCAGAAACCTATGACTGTGGAATAGAATCCCGGTTCGTCCCTGTTATGTTTGTAGGTTTGCCAGCATCGTGTCCATGCTCGTGGATTTCGCAAACTTGGTCAAAGTCTGAGAGCTAAGATGACTTCGGGGTTAACTGGAGCACTATTTAAAGAGACGTTAAACCAAACTTACTCTCTCTAATTCACACACGGAGACAGTTACTTGTTCTTTTAACAGCAATAATACACATACAGTCAGGGACAATGGCCTATGTCCTTTCTGTAAACAAGTACGCCCTTTTGTTTCACTAACATTCTGATAAAAATAACCATCTGTTCAAAGTTTGACCAAATGTTATAATCGACCGGTGTATTTCTAATGGAAACAGGGCGAACTCGCGTATTATATTTCTTTGGACTGATTTCACGGAGAAACTGCTAGAGCACGTCCTTTATACTGATCTACTTGATAGAACATCGTGGTCCCCCGACAGTTCGGATCATTGCGGTAGCCTAAGTGAGGTATTGTACCTAGTTTCAAGAGTAAAACATATGTGTGCCTATTCCGGTTATAAGGGACGCTGAGGTAGCCTGGTGGTTAAAGCGTTCGCTCGTCACACCGAAGACCCGGGTTCGATTCCACACATGGGCACAATTTGTGAAGCCCATTTCTGGTGTCCCCCGGCGTGATGTTGCTGGAATATTGCTAAAAGCGGCGTAAAACCAAACTCCCTCCCTCACTCGGATCATTGCAAATGATATCAACCACTGGTTTATCTGGTCCAGATTCAAATATTTACAGACAGCACTCACATCACTGATATATTGCCAGAAAACCTATGATAAATATATGTTGTATCAGTACTGTTTGTGGATGTTTCTACCAGGGTTATCAATGGTCATCAATCTCGAATCCGAGGAATTTATCGACACTTTCAAGACGGGGTACGGCCTGAGGGTGGTAATACACGACAACGGGACACGCCCCTTTCCCGGGTCAGAAGGTTTCACGGTCTCAGCGGGTTCTGAGACAAGTATTGCGATGAAACTGGTACGTCGTTGTCAAGTAGGCTTCCTGTAACGGCTTCACATCCCTCCCCTCCATTTTGTCTGTCAAAACTCCATCTTTGCTTGTATCCTCATCTACAGCCCCCTCTTCTCCTTGTCCTAGCCTCCGTCCTCGACCTCTGTTCATCTCCGTCTTCATCTCCATCTTCTCCGTCCTTACCACCGTCGTCTCCATCTTCTCCGTGCTCATCTCGTCCTCACCACCTTTTTCTCTGCCTCCTACGTCCTCGTTCCTTTTCGTCATTTCTCGATCCGATCTCAGTAGTTCTCATCATTTCTTCTCCACTGTCCTTATTTCCGTGCGCACCTCGTCGTTGCCTCCATCTTTTACGTCTTCTCGTCGGCCCGCCTTACCTCTTCACCACCGCCTTATATAAACGTCGTTCACGACTCTGTCCTTACCACCATCGTCTACGTCTTCTCTTAGGTCCTTCGTCCCCTGTATGCTCCTCTTATCTCTTCTTCACCAGTATAATGTCAGGTCAGTCTCAATAGCATATTCTTCTCCTACACATTCTTCTGTGCCTATCTGTCTTGGGCATTATCTTTTTGTGCATATGTGCTAAACAAATTTTCTAATAATGGAAGAGTATTCCGTCATGCCTCAAGTCATAAGCACAACGGTCCCTTTAACATCCTTTAATACCAGGATATGCGTTCTCCCGAGACCTGGAAAGACTGATGTGGTTTCGTTTTTCTTCTGGTGATATCAGGTAACGATTCAACGACTCGGGGGAGATTACGGCAAATGTAATGACAGCCTGATTTTCAGGAAGAAGTTCGGCGTGGCTTACACAGAGAGGGTGAGTGTTTTATTTTATTGTTAGAACATCATTTATTGTTCAAAAAATTCAAACTATCAAAAGTCACATGTCAAAAAGAAAACGAAACTCGCCAATCATGACTGTGTAAACTAATTTGCATAACTTGATAACCAAACTTACTATACAGTTTTTTTTAAAACTAAGTGTTACCACAAATATATTTCACATAAGTTTTATCTGTATTATATTGTAATAAACAACAAAACCATTATACAACTTGAATATAAATCTTGTAATCTACGCTACCGTAACACTACCATATCTGTTTTTAGAAAAATTACTTGGGAAACGTTGCTATTCTATTACTCTGAGTGACATTAAAAGATGCAACAGTGATTGACTGTTTCTTCGTTTCATTCATTATTTAATGCACTGACACTACAGAAGCACAGTGAAAATTCATCCAAGCTGTAATCACGTTACCTGTTTAGTTTGATGTAGAGTATCAACTCTGATAAGCTAATTAAAAGTAAATAATCATTTAACGTTTAGAAGAGTTCATGCCATAACTTTAGATCCATAAAACTGTCTTACCTGAGTAGCCCAGATAGTGTGTGATCAGTTGTACTCTGGTAAGACAGTCACTGGACAGTCGAGCACATTTCAATCACACCACTAAACAAAATGTCCGTCATGCCATGTGCTTTTGGCGCTTAGATGACTGCGCCAATATTACTTCTGGAACCAGTGAACGGTCAGTGCCAAAGGTACGTAACTATTGTGTGCAAACCGAGAAAAAGATGCTACTTGGAAATTACACAGACGCCCTTTAGCACCCACCAAACGTTTAAAGTTATTACTACTGAATAGGTCCGTTCGTTTAAAGACCCTTTTGATGACACTGGATGTACAGTGTTTTATCTTATGGTGGTCACCTTGTTTACATCCTTAAAATTCTCTACAACTTTAAACCTGTGAAGCATCATGGTGAGATCTCGGCTGAAATTTAATGGCTGTGAGATTGATCTTGTATTGTCCCAATAAAACTGTAAATATGGAACACTAGCTAATGAATGCATATACTTTTTAAAAATAATTATATGGTCATTTTCATGGGGTAAAGTGGATCACACGTCTATGGAGACATCATATTAAACATAAATTCTAAAAAATTCAACCACCTGAAAATATGTTCTGGGTCTGGGCGAAAGGGACAATACCTTCACTCAAAATGTTATACATTAACGAGAGTCATTATCACAGTTTTAAATGGTTTCCTACTTTTTTGTCGGATTAACGTGATTGTCGGATTAATGAGTGTCGGATTAACGAGAGCTGACTGTACTATCATTGGAGACATGCACAGTTTAGTGATCTTGACTAACCAAGCCTGTCGCCTAACATAAACATGAAATGAACAGGTGAAATCAGTAAAAGTGTTCTATTTTAATGCGGAGACACGTAAAATTACCAATGGAGCACATTTCGTGAGAATAGTTGGTTAGGGTATGTAAATGTGTGTTAGTATGTGTAGTGAAAGGTCGCTGTGAACAGAGCTACAGTTATATCAATGCATGTCAACATGAAGTATGATAGATATCTGAAAATGAAACAAAGAAATGTGTAAACGAGAACAAAACGTGTATAAAGTTTAACATACACCTCGCAGAGAGTGCACTGAGTAGAACCTTCACACAACAACGAGGTTATAATCTGGTCACGCGTAAAATAGGTCCGATTGTAGGAACACAAATCCAATTACCTAAAAATCACCGGATAATAGGCGTTATTCAGGGTTTCTGTTAGAACTGGCTCTCTGTCGCCTACGTTTGTCGTATAACAGGGACTAACAATGAACGGATTGGGTTGTCAGGTGCGGTGACTCGGTTGACTGCAGTCATCGTACCCTGAAGGTATCAGTTGTGTTCAACCAAAGATTTGCTCTTGGTCAGTTTCTGTAATTTACATATAGATAATGTTTTTGCTGTTGTTGCGTTAGACAAACAACTAAAACAGCGAACGGACGAATGAACGAACGAACCAACCAACCAACCAACCAGCGAACGAACCAACGAACTAACGAACGAACCAACGGACTTACACCTAGGTGATCTTAGAACGTTCTGTTGGACAAACAACGTGGAAGCCATTTTGTTTTAAATTCCCGAGGGACATAGCAGATTAAATCTTATGATTCTGAAAAGGGCTGCATCCTCCCCAGGTGTTTTCTCTCGCGTTCTTCCTGAACGCTGAATATAAATCAAAATATCTGTTTGATCGCAGCACGTGTATATTCGATTTATGGTGCGCCCAAAGGGTCTACATAATCATACGAACAAACAATAATGATATGGATATATGGAGGTGGGATACTTTTTCACAATCACTTTTATTGTTAGTGATAGTTATCTGTCTGTTAAGAGAGAAAAAGGCAACACTTAATTATTTATTTGCATTGTGACTTGTGGCCACCTTGCATGTTTTTAACTGGTGTTTATGTGTTATTTACAAGGCGTGTCGGGAGTTATGTCAACGAAATCTGGTGATAGATACATGCAAGTGTCTGCCAGAGGGCGAGCGTCAACTCAACAGCTCTTTCCAGATCTGTAATACCAACAAAGGTTAGTCGTCAAAAACATGGCTGAGACCTCTGCCAAGACCTGCATCACTAACACAGGAAAAAGTTTAGGGTTTACAGAAGTGTCGTCAACACGTCTATCAGGACCTGCACCACTAACACAGGAATAAGTTTAGGGTTTACAGCAGTGTCGTCAACACGTCTATCAGGACATGCACCATTAACACAGGTTTAAGTTTAGGGTTTACAGCAGTGTCGTCAACACGTCTATCAGGACATGCACCATTAACACAGGTTTAAGTTTAGGGTTTACAGAAGTGTCGTCAACACGTCTGTCAGGACCTGCACCATTAATACAGGAATACGTTTAGGGTTTACAGCAGTGTCGCCAACACGTCTATCAGGACATGCACCATTAACACAGGTTTAAGTTCAGGGTTTACAGCAGTGTCGTCAACACGTCTATCAGGACATGCACCACTAACACAGGTTTAAGTTTAGGGTTTACAGCAGTGTCGTGAACACGTCTATCAGGACATGCACCATTAATACAGGTTTAAGTTTAGGGTTTACAGAAGTGTCGTCAATACGTCTATCAGAACCTGCACTACTAACACAGGAATATGTTTAGGGTTTACAGAAGTGTCGTCAATTCGTCTATCAGGACCTGCACCACTGACACAGGAATATGTTTAGGGTTTACAGAAGTGTCGTCAATTCGTCTATCAGGACCTGCACTACTAACACAAGAATACGTTTAGGGTTTACAGAAGTAGCGTCAATACGTCTATCAGGACCTACACCACTAACACAAGAATAAGTTTAGGGTTTACAGAAGTGTCGCCATTAGGTCCATCGAGACATGCACCATCACCACAAGTATAAGTGCAGGTTTAGTGAGTGAGTGAGTGAGTGAGTGAGTGAGTTTAGATTAACGCCGCTTTTAGCATTATTCCAGCAATATCACGGCGGGGGACACCAGAAATTGGCTTCGAGCATTGTGCCCATATGGGGAATCGAACCCGGGTCCTCGGCGTGACGAGCGAACGCCTTAGCCACAAGGCTACCCAACCGACCCTTTAGGTTTAGAAGCACCGATACTAGCGTCACAGGCGAGATTCATTCACATTACATCATTACGAATTTCTTTCAAAGAAAATGGATAGAATGTGTGAAGCCCATTTCCGGTGTTCCTCCGCCGTGTTATTGATGGAATATTGCTAAAAGCGGCGTAAAACTAAACTCACTCACCCTCTCTAAGTAGCGATAAGACTGCATATTCATTTGCACTGAAGTTCTATATAATAAATATTATCTATTTAGACCAATGGTTCTGTTAATACACGAGCAGACAATTTATAGAAATTACCAACAATCAAAATGATCATAATATGTGTGTGACCTGATAAAACTACAGTCTAAACTATACACTATCCTGTCTAAACTATACACTATCCTGTCTAAACTATACACTATCCTGTCTAAACTATACACTATCCTGTCTAAACTATACACTATCCTGTCTAAACTATACACTATCCTGTCTAAACTATACACTATCCTGTCTAAACTATACACTATCCTGTCTAAACTATACACTATCCTGTCTAAACTATACACTATCCTGTCTAAACTATACACTATCCTGTCTAAACTATACACTATCCTGTCTAAACTATACACTATCCTGTCTAAACTATACACTATCCTGTCTAAACTATACACTATCATGTCTAAACTATACACTATCCTGTCTAAACTATACACTATCCTGTCTAAACTATACACTATCCTGTCTAAACTATACACTATCCTGTCTAAACTATACACTATCCTGTCTAAACTATACACTATCCTGTCTAAACTATACACTATCCTGTCTAAACTATACACTATCCTGTCTAAACTATACACTATCCTGTCTAAACTATACACTATCCTGTCTAAACTATACACTATCCTGTCTAAACTATACACTATCCTGTCTAAACTATACACTATCCTGTCTAAACTATACACTATCCTGTCTAAACTATACACTATCCTGTCTAAACTATACACTATCCTGTCTAAACTATACACTATCCTGTCTAAACTATACACTATCCTGTCTAAACTATACACTATCCTGTCTAAACTATACACTATCCTGTCTAAACTATACACTATCCTGTCTAAACTATACACTATCCTGTCTAAAACTATACACTATCCTGTCTAAACTATACACTATCCTGTCTAAACTATACACTATCCTGTCTAAACTATACACTATCCTGTCTAAACTATACACTATCCTGTCTAAACTATACACTATCCTGTCTAACCTATACACTATCCTGTCTAAACTATACACTATCCTGTCTAAACTATACACTATCCTGTCCAAGCTATACACTATCCTGTCCAAACTATACACTATCCTGTCCAAACTATACACTATCCTGTCTAAACTATACACTATCCTGTCTAAACTATACAATATCCTGTCTAAACTATACACTATCCTGTCTAAACTATACACTATCCTGTCTAAACTATACAATATCATGTCTAAACTATACAATATCCTGTCTAAACTATACACTATCATGTCTAAACTATACACTATCATGTCTAAACTATACACTATCCTGTCTAAACTATACAATATCATGTCTAAACTATACAATATCCTGTCTAAACTATACACTATCCTGTCTAAACTATACACTATCCTGTCCAAGCTATACACTATCATGTCTAAACTATACACTATCATGTCTAAACTATACACTATCCTGTCCAAGCTATACACTATCATGTCTAAACTATACACTATCCTGTCCAAGCTATACACTATCATGTCTAAACTATACAATATCCTGTCTAAACTATACACTATCCTGTCTAAACTATACACTATCCTGTCCAAGCTGCACACTATCCTGTCCAAGCTATACACTATCCTGTCCAAGCTATACACTATCCTGTCCAAGCTATACACTATCCTGTCTAAGCTATACACTATCCTGTCTAAGCTATACACTATCCTGCCAAGCTGTACACTATCCTGTCTAAGATATACACTATCCTGTCCAAGCTATATACTATCCTGTCTAAGCTATACACTATCCTGTCCAAGCTATACACTATCCTGACTAAGCAATACACTATCCTGTAAAAGCTATACACTATCCTGTCTAAGCTATACACTATCCTGACTAAGCTAATCACTATCCTGTCCAAGCTATACATTCTCCTGTCTAAGCTATACACTATCCTGACTAAGCTATACACTATCCTGACTAAGCTATACACTATCCTGTCTAAGCTATACACTATCCTGTCTAAGCTATACACTATCCTGACTAAACTATACACTATCCTGTCCAAGCTATGCACTATCCTGTCCAAGCTATTCACTATCCTGACTAAGCTATACACTATCCTGTCCTACCTATACACTATCATGTCCAAGCTCAACACTATCCTGACTAAGATATACACTATCCTGTCTAAACTATACACTATCATGTCTAAGCTATACACTATCCTGTCTAAGATATACACTATCCTGTCTAAGCTATACACTATCCTGACTAAGATATACACTATCTTGTCTAAACTATACACTATCCTGTCTAAGCTATACACTATCCTGTCTAAGATATACACTATCCTGTCTAAACTATATACTATCCTGTCTAAACTATACACTATCATGACTAAGCAATACACTATCCTGTCTAAACTATACACTATCATGTCTAAACTATACAATAACCCGACTAAGCTATACACTATCCTGTCTAAGCAATACACTATCCTGACTAAGATATACACTATCCTGTCTAAACTATACACTATCCTGTCTAAGCTATACACTATCCTGTCTTAGATATACACTATCCTGACTAAGATATACACTATCCTGTCTAAACTATACACTATCCTGTCTAAGCTACACACTATCCTGTCTAAGCTATACACTATCCTGTCTAAGATATACACTATCCTGTCTAAACTATACACTATCCTGTCTAAACTATACACTATCCCTTTCAGACTTCAGCTGTGAGGACCGAGTACACAACAAGTATGTGTTGGACAGTGGCAAGGGAGCGGATGTCTGCAAGTGCGGCACCCCTTGTGTGTGAGTACGCTCTTGTCAACATGTGTCATAGCTCTTTTGTGTTTCTTTGTTTATGTAACATTAGGTTTCATTCAGCGTGTGCATGTGTCTTTTTGGTAGACGCCGCTTATAACAGTACTTCAGTTATGTTGAGGCGTGTCAGGCTGATTCTGTTGGAAAAATATTATACCGTAGCAGATTGTGGGCACAGACATATACGCTCTCTGCCTCTTCCCTCACTTTTGGTTCGTCCTTATCTGTCTTCTCTGCCATTTCCCCCTCTCTCTTTTTCTCTCTCCTACTGCAACTACAGTACTGCTGGAACCAGTACTGCTCTCTCTCTCTCCGTCTCTCTTTTGTTTTCTGTATCTCTCGCCCTCACGATCTCTCTATCACTCTCTCTACCTCATTCTCGCTTATCACTCGCTTTCCCTATCTCTCACCTCATTGTCTACCGTTCTCACTCTCTATCTATGTATCGCTCACTCTCGCTTTCTAGATCTCTTGCCCTCACTATTTTGCTCTCTCTCTCTCTCTCTCTCTCTCTCTCTCTCTCTCTCTCTCTCTCTCACACACACACACACACACACACACGGGCTCTCTATCTCCCTTGCTCTCTCTATCTCGCTCTCTTTCTCTATCTCTCGCCCTCACTCTTCACGGTCTCTCTATCTCTCTTGCTCTTTCTCACTCTCTCACTCGATTTCTCTTTCTCTCGCCCTCACTCTCGGTCTTTCTATCTCTCTTTCTCTCTCTTTTTCTCTCTCTCGCCCTCTCTCTCCATCTCTCGCTCTATGGATATATCTCTCCCTTTATCCAGACAGAACACTGGATTGTCTGGTCCAAGCAACCATGTAAAGCGTGCCATCATTTGACTGGAAGTCTCCAGTATTTTAACAGAATAAAAGATTAGTCCTTTCGGATGTGTGTAACAGACACATGTGTTTGTGTTGCAGAGAGAAGGTATATCAATCAAGCTTATCATCCAGACAGTGGCCCGTGCTTAGACACATTGTACGTATATGCAAATATATTCGTTCCTTTACTCTAGGTTTTACATCTAATTACATGGCATCATACTTATCATAAAAACTGACAGTTTCCATATTCGTGTGAAAGAACTGCCAAAAGCAGCGCCCTGAACACGTGTTTATGAATCACTCTGTTCAAAGATGATACCATGTATCCCGCCGACCAGGGACACCGATCCCAAAAACACATGCAAAATCAGGGCAATTGTTCATTTAAAATGTTTCTCCTTTACCCTAAAACATTTTAAAGCTTGCCTGAGGCTTTCAATGGTATAACCCAATGGAGCAGATATTGATAACATTAAATGCGACCTTGTCCTAACAAGCATTTTGACAGTAACAGTAAATGTGACATGGCTTGTAGGTTATCACCTTCTTGATAACATTAAATATGACCTTGTCCTACCCAGTTCTTGATCACCTTCTTGATAACATTAAATATGACCTTGTCCTACCAGTTCTTGATCACCTTCTTGATAACATTAAATATGACCTTGTCCTACCCAGTTCTTGATCACCTTCTTGATAACATTAAATAGGACCTTGTCGTACCCAGTTCTTGATCACCTGCTTGATAACAGTAAATATGACCTTGTCCTACCCAGTTCTTGATCACCTTCTTGATAACATTAAATATGACCTTGTCCTACCCAGTTCTTGATCACCAGCCTGATAACATTAAATATGACCTTGTCCTACCCAGTTCTTGATCACCTTCTTGATAACATTAAATATGACCTTGTCCTACCCAGTTCTTGATCACCTGCTTGATAACATTAAATATGACCTTGTCCTACCCAGTTCTTGATCACCTTCTTGATAACATTAAATATGACCTTGTCCTGCCCAGTTCTTGTTCACCAGCCTGATAACATTAAATATGACCTTGTCCTACCCAGTTCTTGATCACCTTCTTGATAACATTAAATATGACCTTGTCCTACCCAGTTCTTGATCACCTTCTTGATAACATTAAATATGACCTTGTCCTGCCCAGTTCTTGATCACCAGCCTGATAACATTAAATATGACCTTGTCCTACCCAGTTCTTGATCACCTTCTTGATAACATTAAATATGACCTTGTCCTATCCAGTTCTTGATCACCTTCTTGATAACATTAAATATGATCTTGTCCTACCCCGTTCTTGATCACCTTCTTGATATCATTAAATATGACCTTGTCCTACCCAGTTCTTGATCACCTGCTTGATAACATTAAATATGACCTTGTCCCACCCAGTTCTTGATCACCTTCTTGATAACATTAAATATGACCTTGTCCTACCCAGTTCTTGATCACCTTCTTGATAACATTAAATATGATCTTGTCCCACCCAGTTCTTGATCACCTGCTTGATAACATTAAATATGATCTTGTCCTACCCAGTTCTTGATCACCTTCTTGATAACATTAAATATGACCTTGTCCTACCCAGTTCTTGATCACCTGCTTGATAACATTAAATATGATCTTGTCCTACCCCGTTCTTGATCACCTGCTTGATAACATTAAATATGACCTTGTCCTACCCAGTTCTTGATCACCTTCTTGATAACATTAAATATGACCTTGTCCTACCCAGTTCTTGATCACCTGCTTGATAACATTAAATATGACCTTGTCCCACCCAGTTCTTCATAACCTTCTTGATAACATTAAATATGACCTTGTCCCACCCAGTTCTTGATCACCTTCTTGATAACAGTAAATATGACCTTGTCCTACCCAGTTCTTCATAACCTTCTTGATAACATTAAATATGACCTTGTCCTACCCAGTTCTTGATCACCTTCTTGATAACAGTAAATATGACCTTGTCCTACCCAGTTCTTGATCACTTGCTTGATAACATTAAATATGACCTTGTCCCACCCTCGGCACCTGATGGAAGGTAGATAACCCAATCTCATTCCACATTGCTCACCACTGTTCATCATTGTTTGATTATTTGTCACTTTCTATGTGAAATGTTGTGTATTGTATCATGCAATTTATATATTGGAATCTTGTGTAATATTTATTCCGTATTCTGTACAGCTTTCCACGAAGAATATTGTATACTGTTTGTACCCTGGGCCTAAGGCCCCTAATACTGGAATGAAAACCTGTCTTGATATAACTCTGTCCTCCCCAGTAGTTGATAACAGTTATAGTAAACATGACCTTGCCCTACCCAGTAGTTGATCCGTTCTTGATAGCAGTAAACATGACCTTGTCCTACCCAGTAGTTGATCCGTTCTTGACAGCAGTAAACATGACCTTGTCCTACCCAGTAATTGATCCGTTCTTGATAGCAGTAAACATGACCTTGTCCTACCCAGTAGTTGATCCGTTCTTGATAGCAGTAAACATGACCTTGTCCTACCCAGCAGTTGATCCGTTCTTGATAGCAGTAAATATGACCTTGCTTGATAGCAATATATAGGACCTTGTCTAACCAGCAGTTCATAACAGTTACAGTAACATGACCTTGTCTAATCCAGTAGTTATGACTTTACCCTACCTAGTAGTTGATCACCTGCTTCATAACAGTACATGTACACGATACATTCAACACTGGTACGTACCTAAACCTGAGTGTTCGTAATGATGAATGAGTAACAGCCTTGTGAATAATGGTGTGGCATATTCCCATGGCTAAAATGATGTGCTTTGTTTACTCGTTCAGCGGGCGTTAGAACAGCAAGCATGTAAGATCGAACCTGAAAGTCCCAAGTGTTCCTACAGCAGCTACGACTTTGAAAACGTCGACATAAGAACGTGAGTAACATACTTGTAGACTGAAGATTTGAAATCAGCATTTTTTCGAAACGCTTCAGAACACAAATCAAAATAATATATTGTAATGCTTACAGCAAATCGTAATAACCCTTGACGTAAATTGTAATAAAAGCGTAAATTGTAATAAAAATTGTAATTATTTTAGTTGCGGTAAAATGTAATAAATATTTACGTAAATTGTAATGAAATATTAACCATTCGTAACAACGTGTGTGGTTGTTAAGGTGCCTTAAAAATGCTTGAGATTCGAGGGATTTGAGAGAGTGGAACAATTTATAGTGTGTCGTTGTGTAGTAATGTTTCAAAATAAACCATAATTTTAAATTGTTTTGCATAAACTTGAATTTCGATGACACTCTTACTAATATTATCAAGAGGAGCTCCACGCGTCCGTATGCTGACCCATCACAATATTATCCGACTCATAACTTGTAATGTAATCCAAATTATAGAGGAAGGTGTGTCATAATTGACAATTCTGAAAGTATTATGAAAATATTTTCCGCATTATTCCCAAAAGTATAAAATGAAATATGTCCTGTCCACATTTTAATTTTTCATTGGCATGAGTAGTACCACATTTGGCATGGTGATGTAAAGAATAAACACTTAAGGTGTGCCATGCCACACAATTTTGAAAAAATGTGATTATACAGTTTTGCGTTTGATGGCATGGACAGGAAAGTATATTGTATCCTATCTAGATTATATAGCTTTTTCTTTTGTCTTGAGAAGGTGAGACCGGGGTCAATTGTAACACGTTTTACTTAACTTGTCATAATTGGATACCAGTCAGTCGGTACTGTATAGTACATTGGTATATTGGCTTCAGAATGCATCGTTACTTGAGGTTCAATATCAAGTCGTTACTATGTTATAACTAATCAAAACTAACTAACAGTGTAAACAATCGACCTCTTTCACGGGTAATTGTAACAGATGTATATACAGGAAGGTCAAATTAAACAATATTATGTTTAAAAAATATATTGAAATATAGAATGTTAACATAGATCATCTTGGAATTGAGTAATGTATATGGATGACCATTTACTAGTCATCAGCATTTGCATTACAGTTATACAGATATATTTGGTGAGGGGATTTTAGTGCGATGTTTCATGCAACTTTTAGTCAAACTAAAACTGGATTAATATAACATTGAAAATGTTCACCTTTTATATCAACTGATACAGAGGACAGTTGCATATGTTATTTGACCTTTTACCTAAGTTTACCTTTTATGACAATTTACGTCGTAATAACCTCTGTCACATATCAAACCTAACCCAAACCTGGCTGTAGAGTGTAATCAGACCTTAATGTTCAGTTTAATTAAAGTCTCGTCGGTAGTATTTCAGTCATATTTTGACTGGTGAGAATCGTATCACACACGTCGGGAAACGAACCCAAGTATTTAGTATAGTGAGCAAACATTAGCCTATCCAGCAGCCCGAAACAAACACACACATCACGAATACAATATTTGTTATCAAGGCGCATTTAGCAATATTTCAGCAATATCACGGCGGGGGAAACCAGAAATGGGCGTCACACATTGTACCTATGCTAGGAATCGAACCCGGGTCTATCCACGTGACGTGCAAACGCTTTAACCACTAGACTACCCACCATCTATATAGTGTACTAGAGTATATCGGCAGCATCTTGACGATGAGAATGTATTTTATGTTTCAGATCGTCCTTCTTAAAACTGAAGGTATATTTCAACAGCCTGAATTTCGAAAGTATAAAAGAAGAGCCCTTTTATGACGTGAGTTTTTGATCAAGCTTTTAACTGAACTCATTTTAACTGTTTTATGTCATATCCATTAGTGTGTTATTACATCAGTCGAACAAAATACAATGGCAATCATATCGTGGATATGCAACTGATTTTTGTTTTTGTTGTTATGTCTGGTATTATCGTTTTTGGATAAACTAGTGTGTGAAGTGTCAGGTGAAATCTATTACGTCAGTGCAGAAAATTTGGTTTTACGCCGATTTTAGCAATATTCCAGGAATATCAGCGGGTGTAAATCTTGCTCAATGACAGTTGACATCTTGCTCAATGGACGGAAATTATAAGCAGATTAACCTTCCATCATATTTTCTGTTCCAGACTGAGCGCTTCTTGTCTGATATTGGAGGTACAATGGGTCTGTGGATTGGTGCATCTGTTCTCAGTTTGGCCGAGTTCCTGGAAATCCTCTTCGAGCTGATCTTCTGGTGCTTCTGTCCAAGGTCAAAGTAACCAGGAACCCCATTCCAAGGCAGGCACATAAGAGTGGCACCAGGACGCGCTGTTGGGAGGAACTGTTTCTTGTTCTGCTTAGGACTATGGCTGTGACGGGTCTTTTCCGTAGTTATTATGTGGGCATTTTGGACGTGTAACAGAAATGTTATGAGCATTGTGATATACTCTGTATATATACTCCAGGATTAAATGTTGATTCTGTTTGTTGGTTGTAGTAGTATTTTACACAATTACACGGAACAGGATTGTTTTCACAAGGAAATTATATATGTTATAATGTTCCATAGCATTGAAGGAAGATTATTACAGGTATAAGGGGCGGGTGTGGAAATGGGTGAGCGAGTTGGGCTTTGAGTCCTTTTTAGCAATATTTCAGCAATATAACAGCGGGGGACACCAGAAATCGGCTTAGCACATTTTACTCATGTGAGGAATCGAACCCAGCCGTCGGCGTGACGAGCGAACGCTTTAACAACTTGACTTCCCCACCGCCCCGGATGTGGAAATGAGATTTTGTGTATTCTCGTTTTTCCAATACTTATGGTATCCTGATTAACACTCCGGTGATCCCGGATAAGAGATTTCCATTAACAAAAAGAAAAGCACATTATCTAAATGTTAAACATATATACAATTCTACTTTAGAATGACTGAGCGAGTGAGGGAGTGAATGAGTTGAGTTTAACTCCGCTTTAAACAGCTGAATATGCCAGGAAAGCCCTTAGTTATAGACGTAAACCCACACGCAATGGCATGAGGTTTTTAAACTAGAATCATTATCGAGGCAACCTCAAACATTTATGGATTTGTGGTGTGTCTTGGGGAGGAAACTCCGCCTTGCTAATTGCGGCGTCTTACACTATTGGAGTGAGTGAGTTTAGCGAGTTTTGTTTTGCGCCGCACTCTCTAACATCCCAGCTATATGGCGGCGGTCTGTAAACATTCGACCAGACAATCCAGTGATCAACAGTATGAGCATCGATCTACGCGAATGGGATAGGATAAAATGTGTCAACCATATGGAAGCTACCATATAATTTATTCCCCCCCAAAAACCAAAATGATGAAAAATTACCTATTTAGTTTACAATATTAAATAAAAAATTTTCGAATGAATTAAAGCAGTGTTGCATTAAATCGACTCTCGCGCCCTCTACCGGCGGAACATTATTTCAAGCGAACCCCATAAAGTTATGTCCCTTGGAGCGCTTTTTACGAATAACGCACGCCTTATGATAGAAACCAGTTCGTCAAACACCGACAGTTTTCATCCCATATATACTGTATATGACAATTGCCACTACACACAGCATGTTAAGTGGGATTGCTCTTTCAGAGATTATATGTACATAGTGTGTCCTTTATGTAATTAAAAAATATCACACATTTGCTTATTGTTTCATTTTTTCATATTTAGGATGAGCCTTTGATGAATGTAATTTTCACACCATATAATTTTTGACCAATTTTTCAACTAGCTAATATTTCTTATTTGATCAAATGTTTCCTAAAGAGAAATAACATGCCAGCTTTGAGACTAGAAATATGGATTCAAACTTTGCTTATCACAGACTACAGTCTCAGCTAGTTTGACTTTTATACCGTGCTAATTGACATTTTGTGATTAGGCTATGTTAACAATTCAATTTGAAGAAACATTGCAGTATTGTTTATATCAGTGTTAAATGTTAGTGCCAATGTTTTGACACTGGAATATCAATTGAAATGATGATCCAATGGAAAACTACCTTCTGCGAGCAGTTCTCTGTTATTATTGAGATTCATGGTTGCAGATATTTTATGACCACTTCAGTCACTAAGTGGAACTATTCTGAAGTCCAGAAATCCACGTTTTTATGACGTTTTGCGCAAATACTCCAACGAATGTGTGCAAGCAGCCATAGCTCGGTGACGTCACAAACCTGTCATCACGTTCGTCCGGGACTACTGGACTTCTGGAATACAGTAAGTTAATTATATGATTTTATGCCAATGTAAAGCAAAGAGATAAAACATGATTTGTGGTGTTTTCCTTAATCAGTGTTTTACTGTTGACAGGATAATATCGAAATCTGTATCTTGGCATCGTAACACGCCCTTGAAGAAATATGTGGTGTCAAAAACCAGTTCACAAATTCAATATAGTGTGTGTCACCCAGTGGCGTTGACACGGGCTTGACAACCATGATGCTTAGATCACGCTTAGCGATTGAAGAAAGCGTTGGGAATGTTCCATGTCTGAACCAACGCTTGTCCCAATTCAGCTGACATCAATGGCTGATTCTGGGGTTGACGTAAACGTCGAGATGTCCTACCACTTCACTTAATTATACCCGTTAGGTACGGAAAATTAATTAGGTGATGTGGGTATGTCATACCTGGTTGATTACTCAGGAGTTGGTGAAGTGGGTATGGCTCACATGGCTACAGTGTGTGAAACCCATTTTTGTGTCCCCCGCCGTGATATTTCTGGAATATGCTAAATGCGGCATAAAACTGAACTCACTAGATCTCTTCACAACTAAAACCCGCTCTCTGCTCAAGTCACCCGTCAGCAGAACTCAACCCCCGCAACTTGCTTGCTAATATCAGTTCAACATAGTTCTCACAACGACTTAACTCTGCTATTCACAAACCTCAAGCCCAGCCGTGGAGTTTCCTCCGGCACAAATCGTTTTGACATTTCGTTTTGATATCATGCTTGTTTTACAATGCACCGTGTTCTTACTTGAAAATGTTGACCCCTCCTCTCGAAAAAAATAGCTTTTTAATATTTTAAAATGCTGTCGCCCAATGCAAAATATATTTATACAGTTAACTAAAATAAAATGTTAATCATCGAGCTTCATTATCTTGTGAAAGAAAGAGCTGACTTAAGGGTCCCATGTCCAATGACTGGTATTTCTGCCACTGAATTAACATTATTACAGGGCTCCAGATAATTATTTCGACTCCGGGGTATTTCACTCCTCAAAATTAATATTGAGTAAACTGACGTGCAAAAGAAAGTACCCATCTTGTGCTTTTGGATTACTTTCCAAAAATCAATGTAAATATTTTGAAAAGAGTTTTTACAGTGATAGATAAATCACAGACTTTCCTAATATGTTGCCAAAACACCAGAGATATCGTGCCCAATTGCGACGTTGCCAGTCAAAATCACAACATTTTTCAAGTAATCCCAAAACACCAGGTGTGTACTTTCTTTTGTACGACAGTTTAGTAAAATACCAAATGGAGGAGTATTTCCCAGGTTGCGTGGTTTCATTACTTTGACTTACTAACTGAAACAGATTTCCTTAAAAAAAATTCGATGAGTTTCTTTTGGTTAGTCACTGCAGACGACAGGAAATAAATGACAATGCGCGTTGAGCTATTGCGCATTAAATGTTTTCCTACGCTGGTTTAAGGCCCTCGCGTAATCTACAGTAGCCCTAATGATCATCTGTTTGTATCCATAAACAATCTTACTTTCTTATTAGCCCTAATGCTGCATTGTTACTGATACGGACCGGAGACGTTGTGATAGTAACGCTGTCTAAAGGCTAGCTTTAAACAAATTGTCAACAGAACGTGGATTAGAAATATTAACGGAGATCAAACGGAAAAGTCGACAATCTTCGATTCAATACAGACAACCAACACTATTCGAGATCTTAAGATCGGATGTGTAGGACTGAAACAATATTTTGACAGGTTTGGTTCAAGCATGTTAACAAAATCTGACTCGTATTCTGAGAAAGTTATGCTATCATATGGTGGTTTATTTCAGAAAAGTAATATAGGCCATAGGCCCAGGTTACACTTTGAGAATTACAGAGTGAGAAAATATGTTATAATGAGGACTGTCTCAGTAACATAGCTTGATATATATATGCCGATAAATGTTTTAAGATGCTTGCATTTGTTGATTGCAGAAGCGTATTAAATTTTTTGGATTGTTGGATATTCATAGAAGTGTAAAGGGATATACAGTCGCCGCAAAGCTTGATATTTATTACAAATAAGTAAGAAGTGATATTCATCTTCTATATATGGCAATTTACAGATATTACATAATCTGTCATTTCTAGCCTCACCAATATACCTGCCAGTTTCTATTCGTAGTTTATGAGACCCCGATCTAAACTGAGCAAGCGCATTCTATGTTTAAAATAGCTAACTATGAAGATATAAGATTCAACACCGAACATAGGTTTAAACAACGTGTATCCAAACGTTTTTGTGCCTTTTATTAGTGCAGAATGCCAGTCCTGTTGATACGAAACTTTGAGTCTACCAAGAAATTCATTCAAAAATAGCGTTTCACTTCGAACCATCTGTTCTTGCCAAACAAATCCAAATCCATAGACTTCTAATATATGCTTTATCCTAGATGCCCAGCTCCTGCAACCATTACTTTCCATTTGTACAAGCATGTTATAACATTTCTTTACATATCGCTCATTTGACATTTTCAATATTTTACACCAATATTTGATAGACCTTTTGATGGTATAGATATACAATGGATATCTTCCACATTCGCCTCGCACAACATGCGCTGAAACAGAGGATTTAATTCCTAGAAATCGTTTACAAGCTGCTACATGTATAACTTCTATTTCGTTACAACATTCTGTCCCCATATTTCTGCATCGTATAATAAAATTGGACAAACTTTGGTGTCGAAAATCTTAAAGAACAAGTGAAAAGGTAATGGCTTAAACATTGACAGTGATCTAAAAATACCAAATAAAACTTGCTTAGCCTGCAGTCATACATTTTCTATGTGTTTGGTCCATACTAATGACCTACTGAATAAAATACCTAGATATTTGTACCAGGAAACACATTCTATTTGTACACCATTATAGAACCATTTTTCATACTTCGACAGTCTTCCACCTTTCTTAAAAACTATTACTTTTGTTTTTACCGTCAAACAATTCTCAGAACAAAATATCTTTAGGACATCAAGTCTTTTCTGTAAACCAATCACTGTATCAGAGACAAACACAAAATCATCAGCAAATAAAAGAAGAAATAACTGTACAAGTTCAGGATGAAGCTGAATTCCTGGTACGCAACATGCTTCGATTTCATAAGCTAGTTCATTGATAAGAATGGAAAAAAGAAGGGGGCTTAGGATACACCCTTGTCGTAGACCCAATGGACAATCAAAACATGTTGATAAATTATTATTAAATTTGACACACGCTTTAACACTTGCGTAGAGGGCTTGGATTGATTTAAGCATTTTGCTGCTTACTCGTCTTAGCCTTAAAATATTCCACAGTTTTGTACTATTCACGAAGTCGAAGACTTTGGAAAAGTCTATGAAACATGCATACACTTTACCTCTCTTTTTTGAGAGATAGCGTTCAATAATGGACTGTAGGATAAAAATGTTATCAATAGTACTGTAACCTTTGCGAAAACCCGCTTGCGATTCAGCGATTTTTTCATAGCAAGAGCACCAAAATGTTAGTCTAATATTCAGAATGTGTATGTACAGCCTGCTGAAGATACTTGTAATTGATATACCTCTGTAATTGACACTACACTAGTGTCCCCTTTTTTTATGTATAGGTACAATAAGACCCATACACCACGATTCTGGAAAATACGCTCGATCAAACAGAACACTGAATAGCAAATGAATATAGGGAACTAAAATATAACTGTGAGGACTTAAAAAATTCTGCTATGATATGATCAGGCCCAGCACTCTTGGATGATTTTAGTTCTGTAATCGCTGCACAGATCGCTTGTAATAGGAGCGTCAAGTATACTAGGGCTGTCTTGATCTATCTTCTCTTCCATATCATGATCGATAGAATGTTAATCGACATTAAATGTAACCGTATGTTGAAATATGTTTTTGAAATGTGTATACCACGAGTCCATTGTTATGTTGGGAATAGAATTCTTAGATGAAGAAAGCCTGCACATGGTGTTCCAGAACAATTTTGAGTTATTCAAATTTGTCAGTAATTTTATCTTTTACAGATCCGTAGTAATTTCTTATTTTAGATCTTAAAGTACAATTGTACTTGTTTCTGGCGTGTACATACTTTCGTAGCCATGCTCCATCGTTAAAATGCCTAAAACACCCCAGAAGTCTGTCTTTCTCATGTATTAGAAATGTGCACTCTTTGTCAAACCAAGGTTGTGAATTTCGTCTATTTATGCCATGTTTGCGTTTCATACACTGTGCAGCTTGACATATTGCATTTGTAAGAAATGTTACTGCGTTGTTAATATCTGAAAGAACGTTATCTCAAAAGCTTTCAAGCAATCTAGATATATCAGGTGAAAGTAAATTCTCCCTGAATTGGCCGACCTTGTCCACATCCCACTTAAATCTAAACTTCGCACCCTCGCCACGTGCATCCTGTATTACGTTACCATCCTCGCGTAGAGTGGCGTGTATGCCACGTGACTGAAACGTACATCGTACAGGTAAATGGTCAGACTCAGACCTCGTAACGACATCGAATTCGTGACACAATGTGAATAAAGAACTTGAAGTGATAATAAAGCCAATGACACTTGTACCCACTGCTGAAACAAAAGTATATTCACCAACACCTGCATCTGAACCACATCTTCCATTCATGATAATGAGATTGAAGTAAATACAGAGCTGTAGCACTGAACGCCCGTATTTGTTTATCACCATGTCACGCGAATGACGTGATATATTACGGGTATCGTGTATATATGAGCAATGGTCTAAACCAACATGACTCGAAATATCATGTAAAATGTAATCCAACTCTATACCTGTTCTTGCATTAAAATCCCCACCTAGTAGTACATCTACATTGCCAAGCTCTTGAATTATGTCAAGTAATGATTCTTGTAAAATACGTATACCGCACTTAGTGGGCTTGTTGTTATACCATGGAGAACTTTCTGGGTGTATGTACACACAAGCCATAAGTATATCTTTATTTGTAGAGAGCATAGATTTGTCAAACACAATAAAAATTGCATTCCCAGTACATTTGTGTAACTTAATGAACTTCTGTATACTCCTTCTAACTAAAACTAGAATGCCGCCTGATAGTCTTCCTGCATTAGATAGTTTCACTGTTGGAACACTATAACGCACATACTCAGGGAAATCATCTTCAAGAGAAGTATGATCATGCCAGGTGTTCAGTGAGTCCCACAATGTCATGGTGTGCTAGGAAGGATAAGAAGACATTATCACACACCTTAGAATACAGTACATTAATGTTCCAAAAAAGGAAACTAATACAAGATTCCGCCTGGGCGGGGCCACGCCCCTATCTGTTATCATTCTGCCCACCCTTCCTATGGGCTCGTAGTCGAGGGCGAGTGTTGGTATCGCTCTGTCTGTCAGACTGTCTGTCTGACTGGCTAGCAGACGATTCATCAGCGTCCTTGATGATAAGCTTGCCATTCTTATAATAACCGAATTTGTTTTCACTTTTCAGTTTCTGTTAAGTTTCTCTCTGTTTCTTTGTAAGGTCGTTAGAGATCCCATACCTAATACATTTCAGTTTATGTCTCAGACTGACCGCCCATGACTTATCTTCTGGGTACATAAACTTCACTATCATGGGTTATGCTATCTTTCACACACATTGATTTGACTTTTCATGCGTATATCTGAATTATCCATGTGTAATTTAAGCAGATACGCATCTTATCTGGAGCCCTTACTATACGTGTGCTTCAAACATTCTGTCCAAACTGTGTGTTGTTTAAAATCATATTTGTTAGCTGGTCGATTGAACTTACCCGCCAGTCAGTGTGAATACCCCGCATTGCGTTTCCATGCTTACCTCCCTTTAACTAGTTCAGTGGACGCGCTTGAACAATGTCGACAGCAGCAGGTGTACTGTTGTATATCATGTTGCACAGCTTATTTATGAAGAGCTTTCAGTGAGACAGGGTTATCGCCGCCTCTTTGAACATTTGTTTAGAACAATTTGAAGGAAATATCTGGACAATGACATCACACCCTAGTTATGTTGATCATTGCGAAATAGGTCCCCCCACCACGTAGCCATATTGGGATAATATCCACCAGTCCAAAAGTACGCTAGATGGTATAGAGATGCGCTTATTTCACCTGACGTGTCTGGATTCGGAAGCCTCTTTTGTCACTCGGAGATCAAATGACAAACGTCCTATTTTTGAATTTAGGTAATATGAATACTGTGTTGGTTTTAAATATGTTAAACGTGCGTCTGACCCAGACTCTTCAACAGATTCGCCGAGTCTCCCATGCCTTTCATGGACATAAACAAACTAAACACACATGAAGATCACGGAACACACACACACGCACTCACGCACACACATGCACTCACACACACACATACAACACAATACGTTTTGTTATTTAACGCCGCACTCAGCAATATTCCATCTATATGGCGACTGTCTGTTAATATTCGTTTCTGGACCAGATAATCCAGTGATCAACATGATGAGCAGTTGGGATGCGATGACATGTGTCAACCAAGTCAGCGAACCAGACCACCCGATCCCGTTAGTCGCCTCTAGCGACTAGCATAGGTTGCTGAGGACCAATTCAAGCTGTTTTTAACTAACCCACTCATCCTTATAAAGAGCAGTCAGTGTTATAAAGAACTACACATTATATCCAGTTAAGCGAGTACTTTCATTCGCGGAAGTTGGTCTTAATACACCCTATAATCGTTTGAAAAAAACACAAACTCGTAAAGAGCAATACCTATTCATATAGCTGTACATATAGTACAGTTTTCAAACACGTACACTAATCGATGCCCGAGGCCGATAAACAATCATGAAAAAATCACGGTGTCCCTATTCTATCCATTTTAACATGTCGCAGGGGCGGGTGTTGGAGAAAGGAGTGTGAATTAAACTGTTAATTAATTATTTAATTAATTAAACTTCCCGAAAACCTTCCGAAAATATGTGAAAAATAATCATGCTTCAAGTTTTACATAAACGATTTTACTTAGCATACATTGTGTCTTGGAAAATGTACTAGAGGTACCCAAAATGTAATCAGAGAAAAAATACCCGACATAAACAACACACAAATACTGTTCTGAAAACAACCAAGACAATCCAGCAAGCAAGACAAGCCTACCAGACTTCTGAATCGTGGATCTCTGAGGACAACTAAAGTAACACCAACTGCTGTTGTCACGCCGTATAGGTAGAAACGTCAGTGACGCGGACACATTGGATAGCGACGGGTTCGTGTGTATCGTGAGGCTCCCTCAGGGATGGACGTGTTCAGAACTGGCCAGCCTCGGTATCGGGAACCCAAACCGGATTACCACTTACCTGTAAGTGTTGACTACACTTATATTAGGAGACATAATTTACATACCTGTATTTTACTATCCATAGACACGTGTGTACTGACTGTAAAGGCATTGTACCCTATGTCAGATGTGTCTTACTTTGTCATATTGTATGATACGATCTTGGCGACTGAATGTAGAATATGACACATAAAGGCTTCCAGATAAATAGATAGGTTTTGGGGTACACAGCTACGATGAGTGAAGCCGATTTTTTATGTCTCTCGCTTTGATGTTGATGGATAGAGTTTACAACGGCGTAAAATCACACACAGTGATATGATATTACAAAAACATATTTAGAAAACACGGACATAAATCCACAGATTTACCTTACACACTCACTGTGGTCGCTCAAACAGCCGGGAGCAATAGGACGGTTCAAAGGCAGATGTTCGGGTAACCCAATGGTCTTTTCTATTTGTATGAAAGGAAAACGCTTATATGTTTTTTCCGTCAATCTTTATCTCTATAGTTTAAATGCCTATATCAATATGATCAGACGAGCAATTTTCGGATGTACAGTTTCAAATGTTTCGCAGTCATATCATTCATTTATTGTTGTCATTAACGAAAAAAGGCAACATGACCGCCATGTTATCTTCACATGGACTGTTTAGTATGTTAGACATGGCGAGGTGGATTCTGGGGTCGCCACGCCTGGCTGACCTGTACACTTATACTATACACTCTATTCAGTCACCCATCAACAAAGTAAATGTATCACCGGAGGCGTCTCACAACGAGTGTCTCACCACAGAGGACCGCGGCATCCTATAGGTGATTATAGAACAGTTCAGTTCACGTTCCTAAAACTACCTGCGGTGATACAATGGTATACGAACACAACACACAACATGCATTCAATAAGATCTAGATAGATGGCATGATGATAATGCGATTTCACATAAAAATGAATTTAATTGTGCCATAGATCAGGGCAAATGTTAAGTGGATATATATTTTAGATGATAGTGTTTTACGTGGGTTATGTGAATTGGGCCACATGAAATAACTGGTGCAGGTGTACCTGTCCAGACTATGTCGTCTGCACAGGTGACGTTTGCGCGGAGCACGACGTGCACGTATCATCCCACCAAGGGTACACCATTTGAATCAGAGGCATCAGTGGTGAGGTGACCTCAGGGCGGGGATAATCGACGTTTGGCTGATGTCATGTTTTCTGACGAATCTTGGTTCATGACCTCCATGTCCGAAGGAATCGAGTTTGGACATGTCCTAATCAGCGTTGTATGGACGTGAACGTCGTACCCCATAATCGTCTGGGGTTGGGTCTATTGTGCTATGGTGCGGTATCACAATGAATCGGCAAATGCGCTCAACGCTAACTGGACAACATCATTGCATCAATCATGGCGCAATTTTTCTCACCGTGTTCGGCAACGTTACAAGTACATGTTCAATACACATGTTCACCGTGCCAAGATTTCTACTCAGTTCCTCAAACAGCAAAACACTAATGTTTTGCGATGGACTGGACACAATCTCGATCACTGCAAATTGGAACCATATTTATCCAGGTGACATTGGTCTACTATTCAGAAACATGGTTCGACGTATTCGTGCAAGTCATGCCAACACAGGTGTTTTACTCGATATTAATAACGTTGGCTGTGAACTGCAGATTTTGAACTTTACCCCCTACAACGACTCCACACAAACCATAAAAACCCTATTAGATCTGTTTGCCTGCTCCCAAGCAGATACAATCATGTCATTTCATTTGCCTGTACCATATGGATAAGAAGATATGTCGTGATGATTCCCATTGTACTTTATCATTTTTGGCAGTATATATACCATTTGCCTTAAGCATGAATCTGTTTCAGTTTTGAGACACTCCCCGATCTTCCTTATTGTTTCCTCTTGTGAAAACATCCGTCAGAACATCTACCAGTTTCAACACAGCGAAACTTTTCCTCTCGGTTTTGGACCCTATCGTAACAAAGGTCACTCTCTTTACACCTCATCGCGCCATTATAGGTATAACCGCGCACCTATACCATTGATATATGATTCAACGGTATGTAGAACAAAACAAACCTCCTGGATTAGCGCATCTGCCAAGACTTCTCTTATGGCCCGTATGTCCGGCTAGCTTTTTCGAAATCGCCGAGCTGATGAAACCGAAACTTGCTTATATGTCTACCAATGACAGTTTGTTTAAGAAATTCTGATCCTAATTTCAATATGGCCGCCATGACAGACATTCTGTATTACCTTATGGAAATTATCAGCCGATAATGATATCAAAAATGCAAATGGCAGTAGTGTGGTTTAATGTTTGCATGGTTATTAAATATGTAACCAAACTGTGTTCGTAGGTGACTAAATATGAACAATCAAGAAATGGTTAATCGATGTTGAAATTAATGATTTGGAGGTAATCGTCCTGGAGTAAAGTGTGCAGTGGCGGTGGGGTAGCATAGTGGATAAAGCATTCATTGTTACGTAGTCCCAGGTTCGATTCCCCTCAGGGCTACTATGTGTGAAGCCCATTTCTGTTGTCTCTGTCGTGATGTTGTTTGGGAATATTGCCCAAAGCGGTGCTAAACTATACTCATTCCCTCACTCACTTAAGTTTGCAGTCACTGTGTTTTAACGACTGTTTTAAGACTGGTACTGTTGGATCATTGTGATGGTCACATCCAACATTCAAGTGCCAACGGGTTTTGTCTGGGAATTTATTTCAAATTTAAATGCAGTTCAAACAAGTTATATTCAAGAACGAAACTTTTTAAAAAGGGTTAATCTTTATGTGTGTCGTTTTGACGGCATTACGAAGGGTAATAGACTCTTTTTTCTCTCTGTCCTTCTCAGAATATGTACAAGTACATTTGCCCAAACTCAGAAAATGGGTTTAATTAAATGTAATAGAATCAACAAAATAAATACTTTTTTGAATTAAGAAGCGTAATAGAAACCCAATTTCTCATTAGTCATTGTTATTTTTGCGGAAATTATTTGGAAATTACTACCATTCGTTACGTGTCTGTCTTTGTTGAGGGGCGGTGGTGTAGCCTAGTGGTTAAAGCGTCCGCTCGTCACGCCGAAGACCCGGGTTCGTTCCCCACATGGGTAAAACATGTGAAGCCCATTTCTGGTGTTCCCAGCCGTGATATTGCTGGAATATTGCTAAAAGCGGCATACAACCATACTCACTCACTGTCTTTGTTGACATTAAACGACTACACTATTCAAGTGAGCTACAGTGTCCTGGCACTATTTTTCTATTGATACAACATGCGGAGATTTCTGAGACGAAAGTGGTATCTGAGTGGTGGGGTGGGGGTGGGGTTCTTGGAGGGAATCCTTAAGAGACAGGCAGTGACCCCTACCTTTGTGTCCATCAAGGTCACCGCTAAAACGGGTGGGTGTGGTGTCATGTTTTTCTCGATTGCCAGGCCATTTGGTTCATAGTTGACCGATCTACACGCTCTAAACATCGATGGTATTACTTGTGCTCTAAACCGTAACGACCACTCTCGGTGTGTAAAGAGTAAATGTATATACAATAATAGCTTTAGCATGACTAACTCCTTCTATCGCCATTGTGGAAGTTGAATTAGAGCTATGTATGTGACAACACGGCAATCTGGATTCACACATGCGTGAATGAAATATGGGTCATGATTGTTGGAGACTAATCAGTTGGAGCTGTGGCTAACATTGTGGTAATAAAACTTCCTTTGGGTATCGACATGACCGTTGAAATAATCATTTTGATGTGTCACTGTGTGCTTGTGAAAGCTTTCAATTTGGTGTACAAGCTGGCAAATACCCTTTGGGGAATGGATTCTAGAAGCAATAAAGGAACAGGTAGATGATAAACGGTTACCACTGCACAAGCATAAACTGATATTACAATGTGTTTTAATATGCGATATAACGAAAACTATAAAAATAATGACGATAATAATTAATTTCTCTGATTGGCATTCTAGAAGTTGAGGAGATGAAGAATGGGGACAATTGTTATGGATATACAACGTCCTTATTCTGTATGAGCGACGTTTCGACATAGATTCTAATGTCATTGTCAAGCAAGTGGATAATAATCAAGCCCACAAATCATGCCAATGGGGACCCATATTATATTATCACACTTTTATAGACTTGACGTTTTTGCATTCCTACGGCTGCAGGATGAACATTTTCGATCCAAGTTATTTTTCCAAATAAAAGTAGCAGGGCGTGGAGTCATCCCATAGGTGACATCCTTACCGTGTCAGCTTGCTGATGAGCTTAACATCTTTGGACATGTGGAAAAGGCGTCCGACTTCGGATCAGAAGGCCCGTGGTCTGGCTTCGGAAATGTTATGGCCGTTACACAAGCATAACACGTTTGAAAACCCGTGATGCTGTGTTGGACGGGACAGAAAAGAAAAGGTTAATTTAGAGTGTTTACCCACACACTGACTCGTCGAAGCTGGTTTCAAGAGATGCGTACTTGTAGACTGAAGAAATCCCAGAGCAGATTGACATTATCCACAACAGGTAGTAGACAACGAGTAAGAGATAATAGGGTGAAGCCAAGTGTGCGGCAAGGATTAAAACGTTGCAGCAAGCTGATGGATACAAATTAAGAATCAATTTCTTCGTAAGATCTTCCAACACAGTCGGACACAATGTTCTTCTTCTCTGTCAATCGGATTGTGATTTTAATAGTTTCTGCGAGAGTTTGTGATCCTTATCATAACTCAACATCACACATATGTCCATAGAACGTTGAGCCAATCTTTACAGACTTATGAGAGACTATGTAACATATAAAAATACAAAATTAAAGGAATATATATAGGATATATAATACATATTTACAGTACCAAGTTAAGAGTATCAAAGGTCATGTCGCCGCCGTAAGACTAGAAAGCAGGTTTTGGCTGTATTAAAAGACACTTGTGGATTGGACAGTAAAAATATAATCTTATCAACGTCACTAAATGACACATTCCTAACAGTAAGCTGCTCACATTTACTATAAAGGACATCTCTTTCAAAAGAATAAAATGGACACTGCAGTAAAACATGACATTCATCTTCAATAAAATCTTTACAATAAAAACATGTTCTTTCCTTTAGAGGAGTACAATTATATCGTCCAGTTTCACCTCTTATCATGCATGTATAACTCTCAAACTACGCAACTGGGATACGATCGACTCATTGTCACACAGGTCAGCTGCCAGTAAACGTAACAATGTGCAGGTTTTGGATATTCCTGAAACTTTACTGAGGAAACTGTGAGGTACAAAAACGATCTCGCAGACGAAGTTCAAACTCTATATATGGTTTAAATAGAGTAGTGAGGGGACTGAAATATTTGGGATACAGGACACAGCTGGATATATCTGGGATACATGATATATTGGGGAAACAGCTGGATATATTTGGGGTACAGCTAAAGGGATGTCCACCCATGGAACTCTATAGCTGAATATAATTTGAAGTACAAGTTCATTTGAGCTACAGCTGGATATATTTACAGGTAAAAGCGGATATATTTGGGGGGACTGATATGGTTCAAAACAGAGTAGGTATATTTGAGGGACTGGGGTATATTTGGGATACAGTACAGTGGATGGGGTATATATCAGCTGGGTATATTTGGGGTACATGGATATGGGTTACTGTCGGGTATATTTGGGATACAGCTGGTATATTACGGATATAGTTGGGTATATTTGGGGTATAGTTGGGTATTTTTGGGGGTATAGCTGGGTATATCTGGGGTACAGCTGGGTATATTTGGGGTATAGTTGGATATTGATAAAGGCGCTGAGAGGAATCAAAACCACTGGACCCACCTATTGACATCCTAAGGAAATAGAAGGAAACGAACTGAATAAACTCATGTTGGCAAAGTGGGCTTAAAGTACGATAAAAAGTCTACAATAAAAGTACAAGTTCATTCACTTTATATGGTACAAAAACGATCTCGCAGACGAAGTTCAAACTCTATATATGGTTCAAATAGAGTAGTGAGGGGACTGCGTATATTTGGGATACAGTTGGATATATCTTGGGTATAGCTGGATATATCTGGGGTATAGCTGGATATATTTGGGATACAGCTGGGTATATTTGGGGTACAGCTGGATATATTTGGGTTACTGTCGGGTATATTTGGGATACAGCTGGTATATTACGGATATAGTTGGGTATATTTGGGGTATAGTTGGGTATATTTGGGGTATAGCTGGGTATATCTGGGGTACAGCTGGGTATATTTGGGGTATAGTTGGATATTGATAAAGGCGCTGAGAGGAATCAAAACCACTGTGACCCAGCAGAGTACACTATTGACATCCTAGTCTTTCTGAGGTTTCTCTCAAATAGAAGGAAACGGGAATTGAATAAACACGAGTACATGTTGGCAAAGTCGGCGCTGAAAGTGTCCACCCATGGAGCCTAACAAAGGAACGAGCTCAACTGTACGATAAAAGTACAAGTTCATTCACGTTATATGGTACAAAAACGATCTCGCAGACGAAGTTCAAAATATGGTTCAAATAGAGTAGTGAGTAGTTCAATCACGACTCAAACTCCCCAATCGTCTTTGTCATACGGGACAGTGAAGTAGCCTAGTGGTTAAAGCTTTCACGCGTCACGCTGAAGACCCGATGGGTGCAATGTGGGAAGCCAATATCTGGTGTCCCCGCCGTGATATTGTTGGAATATTGCTAAAAGCGGCGTAAAACCACACTCACTCACTCACTCACTCTTTGTCATGTTATGGCGTCCTCCAAGGTCACAGGTATGACGAGTGTGTGGGCTTTCAATGTGTTGTTCACGAATACCATGCCATTAAGCTCGGGGTGAATAGTTGACCGATCTACGAGTCTAAATATCGACGGTAATGACCACACCTGGTGTGTAAAGTGAAAATGTATATATAATAATAGCTTTAGCATAACTAATTCCTTCTATCGCCATTGTGGAAGTTGAATTGGAGCTACGTATATGACAACACGGCAATCTGGATGTCAGCACAAGCGCGAATGAGCAATGGGTCATGTTTGTTGGAGATCAATTATTTGGAACTGTTGTTAACATTGTAGTCATAAAACTTCACTCACTCACTCATTGTCATGTACGTTTATAGCATCGCGATATACTGGTACTGCCTTGGCTGGTACTCTCAAGGCATGGCAATGTCTGATCACATTCGTCCAGAATTCAGACACATAAGAAAGATCCCTGATATTGGCATTGTGACCTATGAACTATATTTCTTCTCCAGAATCCCAAGGTTTTCACGAGCGACAATGATGAGAAAGAAAAGCCACGTGGCAAATGTGTCACGTTCTTCACGTACTTTGCAGAAAGTACGTCGTTTATGGGAATACCCAAGATATGGGCGTCGCCGCGTCTTGTATTCAAGGTAAGCTGTGGTTTTGAGACAATTTTGAATGGATGGGGGATCAGGTTACTATCGTTATTAACATAAACCACATGTAATAAGAGTGTTTGATATGTTAAACCGGTGGTTGACAGAATGAGCATCGTCGTTAGAGAATGTGGTAACACCAAATCAGCCAGTTAGAAAGGCGGATCCAGATGTGTGTGTGCGCGCATGTGTGCGTGTGCGTGTGCAGAGATTCCCCATCCCCCCTTGTCCTGAAAGTTTATTAAATGACCATTGAAACACTCGTGAAAACGGGTGGAAACGAACTGTGTGCCCCAATGATTTCAAAGGAGGCGTACACCCTAGTCTTGTCCTTGATCCCACCGTGGCCACTCGACGAATGGAAAGAAATCAGTTTTTGAGTATCTCTTTAACTTCATGATCTGAACTGGTACATGTAGTTTTAGTCTTGAAACTAGGGACAATACATCACCATTGCAAATGCAAGTCTCTTTAAAGGGACATGTATTGGTGATTTTTACAAAAGAAATGTGCAGTTTTTATCGCGTGTGTTCAATAATGTATTTGAAACATTATCCATAAACATTATCTGATATATCTGAAGATAAAAGGTGAGTTATAAATGAATTAAACACATTAAAATTTTATTCTTTCAAAAGTAAAATTGAATTGATTAATCAAGGTTTCACAACTGTGCACTGTTTTTAACTGCTGCTACCGTAGATAATATATAATACATTTTATTACTGATCATTGATTTAAATATTGAACGGGGATTCCCAAGGTTATGACCAATGGCGGAAATATGTGTTACTCTCAGAGTTTCAGTTTGCTTTTGGCTTGGAATTATTCTTAGAACCATTATAACCAAACATGTTTTATAAGTACTGGTCAAGTTTACTTTGTTTGTTAATTATTATAAATTGTAATGTGTGTGTGCTACTGTAAAAAATGCAAGAAAAAGAAACAGATGTATATATAAAAACATATGCGTACATAATTATAACTCTTAGCTAAAATCTTTAAAGCAAATTCTTTTATAAATAGGTATCTGGATCTTCGCTTGTTCACTAGTTCTACCGAAGCTAAATGTCCGTTTCCCACACAGGCATACACTGTGGGACAAGGACCATCGGGTTCACAGCCACGTGTGCAAATTACAGAATGTTATAAAACCGTTAATCGATATGTCAAATCGACGCCAAAAAATTAGCCGTACAGATTTGCGTGTCTGAAGCCTTTGATCGTGGGATCGAATCCAAAATCAACCCTGATTATGTTTATAGGTTTGTCAACACCATACCTGCATTACACGTCTATACGGGCTTACCTTCGACAGAAAAACTGTTCAGAGCCACGGAAACGTCGATACCCCCTCCACTGTAACACTGTAAGAGTGCGAAGTTCAAAGTTGATCAGTTTTTCATGTCGTTTGTAAATTATCCTATCAATGCCAAAGAGAAGATAACAGCCACTCGAAAGTTACTTTCTCATGAACATATCTGCGTATTTTCAGATTATGTGGACATTGTTCTTTCTTGGGGCAACGACAGTGATGATCATTCAGCTAGTCGAACTCTTCACGACGTTTTACAAGTACCCCGTTAAGACGTCGGTGAAACTTGGCTTCACTGCACTGCCCTTCCCTGCCGTCACCATCTGCAACATGAACCCTATCAAGCTGTCCAAGGCGAAGTTGCTCAGTTGCGAGCTTCAGAAAACCCTCGAAATCCCCACTGAATACCAGAGTGAAGTACGCCATTATCGAGATATAGTTCCTTATTATAACCTCTGTTGGTACGGGTGGGTAGGGCAAGGGTGTTTCTCTGAGTTGTGTTCGTCAGGCTGCTTGTCTCAGTTTCTTCGCCGTTAGAATTCTTGGTCCAAGGGCTTGATCCAAACCATTCATATCTCACTTCAAGGTTTACTGCCGCAAAATCGGACCTTACATGATGCAGTGTTTAACTTCCTTGCCCTTTCTTAATTACCTTTTGCTTTAAACGTAAGAATTGTCTCTTCTGTACCTTTCCGATCACTCCTCTCTGTCAGTAGCGAACGCTGACTTCAGAAATCTTTTATCTTAATAATAACTGTTCTTATGTTTGGTAAAGAGATTCTGCGATAAGTTACTGATTTGTGCGACCCGTGAAGATCAGGGTTAGAATTGATCTTCAGTAACACATGCTTGACGTAAGAGGCGACTAACGGAATCGGGTGATGAGGCTCGCTGACTTAGTTGACGCGAGCCATCGTATCCCATTTGCGTAGATTGATGCTCATGCTGTTGATCACTGGATTGTATGGTCCAGACTCGATTATTACAGACCGCCGCCATATAGCTGGAATATTGCTGAGTGTGGCGTTAAGCAACCAACCCACCAACCAACTGATTGGTGCTCTCAAGTGATTTTGCTTTAATGACATTAGAAATCTGAATGATGTGTTTAGCTTATGTAGGGGCGTTGAATACATTATCATCATTGTCGTGGTCATTTATTTATTTATTTATTTATTTATTTATCAACTGTGATTACAAAAGACAACGGGTAAAATAAAGGAAGAAACCTCCAGACTACTTTAAGCTTTTTCGATGTCATATATAGAAATATTTATCTATACTTCACGTCCATACACACCAATAGCAGGGTTGCTTCTGTAACAGGAGGGGCGGTGGGGTAGCCTAGTGGGTAAAGCGTTCGCTCGTCACGCCGAAGGCCCGGGTTCGATTCCCCACATGGGTAAAATGTGTGAAGCCCATTTCTGGTGTCCCCCGACGTGATATTGCTGGAATATTGCTAAAAGCGGCGTAAAATCAAACTCACTCACTCACTCACTGTAACGGGACGTCAGTTACACTTCTCCACCAATAGCACTTGCCTATGTGACATGACGTCAGTTACACTTGAGGTTTACAGGTGATGGTCTTATCTTTACGTCTCTGTAGGAATGTGTGAACATCACCAACACCGTGGACTTGAGCGAGTTCACGGAGACGGAATACGTGTGTGACGAGAGTGGTTGTTACGAAGAGGAGGCAGGCGGTCTGGACACCTTCTATGTGAGGAGGGAGCTCATTGCCAACTATCTGGCAGCAGAATACCCGTGAGAAACAAAACATTCATGTCTTACTTTTGCACCTTACTACTCAAAAGACGTTAAGGAATACTCCAATCATTCACGTTGCTATGGTTATACTATAGATTTTACAGATTAACTTTTGCAAAGGAAAGAAGGCCTCCCTAACTCTGATTTTATGTGTATTTCTTAGACTTGTAAAAGCAATGAAAATATGGCGGCCGTCTTGAAAATTGGTGCCAAAATGACCTAAGTTGGACACGTGGGATGTCCATCGAATGATTTCATGGACATAAGGCTATAACGGAAATTAGTTGCTCGATTTGGTAGAGAAACATAAAGATCTGTCTCGTGGGTTATGTGACGGATTAACACACGTAGGTAAAAAATCGGGTGATGTTTCTTCTTTTTGGTTTGTATACATGACCTTGTGATCGCAGTATTGTCTGTAATTGGCATCTTAGCAGATAAAGTGATTTCCCTGCCAGTTTGATCCCATTTAAGCACAAAGGCACTGCCATATCATGTCATCTGGATAGAGCAGCATAGTTTGGAGGACTTCGTGGGATGACTTATGATAGTTACGATATTCTGGTAACCATTTACAGCGATATTCTGGTAACCTCAACTTATTCCTTTTAGCGAGGTTCGTAAAGACGTTGGCCATCACCTTGAATCTATGCTGATTGAGTGCTCCCTCAATGGACGAAGCTGCGATGCCAGGTAGGCAAAGACGTTATATGTGAATATATATGTAATGACAATAGAATAGGCTATAGTACTCGATAACTCCCGAATTTCTATTAGCATTGTGTATATTAAGACATTGTCGCGCCCTAACAAGGGTCGAGTTTTAATCCGTGAAGGATTAGCATTTCCACAATTTGAGGTTTCAATTGAGTTGTTATTTCGCTGGAGCGATGCAGTTTATTATCTCCGGAAATTATGTATTTAACTGAATGAGTGAGTGAGTGATTGTGGTTTTATGCCGCTTTGAGTGAGTGAGTGAGTGAGTGAATTGAGTTTTACGCCGCACTCAGCAATATTCCAGCTATATGGCGGCGGTTTGTAAATAATCGAGTCTGGATCAGGCAATCCAGTGATCAACAGCATGAGCATCGATCTGCGCAATTGGGAACCGATGACATGTGTCAACCAAGTCAGCGAGTCTGACCATCCGATCCCGTTAGTCGCCTCTTACGACAAGCATGGGTTACTGAAGGCCAATATTCTAACCCGGGGACGTTCACGGGTCTCCGCTTTGAGCAATACTCCAGCAATATCGCAACGAGGTATTCATATAAACAAGTATGCTTGCCTTTGTCCAGAAAATATGCCACAAATACAAACATAATATTGTGGGTAATCCGATATACCTGACACAGAACATGGAGATTTTACTGAAGCAGAATCCAGTTAATGACTGGTGCCTTGGATATTGTAATCATCTTTAAGATGCCTCAAACGTTTCTTACCAGCAAGTTCACGACGTTTCTGTCCAATGATCTTGGGAACTGCTTCACACTCAGGAGCAAAGGGCTACAGGCCACGAAAAGCGGACCTGAATCAGGTAAGGAGCAGGGCCTAGATTTTCGAAGCTCTCATAGCGCTAAGTTAGTCGTAAGTTAATGTTAATGAAAATCGAAATGTTCGAAAATCAAAGCCCAGGGAGATAATTACGCGGGTGCGATAACTACAAACCACGTGACCGTCCCATGTCCATGTGAGACATCAGGTGTTTCATGGATAAGATCTTGTGAGTGAATGAGTTTGGTTTTACGCCACTTTAAGCAATATTCCAGCAATATCACGTCCGGGGACACCAGAACACCACACATTGTACCCATGTAGGGAATAGAACCCGGGTCTTCGGCGTGACAAGCGAACGCGCTAACCACTAGGCTATCCTACAGCCCCTCTAACTGAAACAACCTTGACCAGCTATCAAGTGCTTGGTTTCATTCAAGAGAGACAACTCCGTTAATCCTTTTTCATTAGTTTGTGAAGAGTTATCCCCCTTTGTTTACTTGCTAGCAGACGACATTTTCAGTGATCCTCAGTATGGATGATTTAGAGAAGAGGAAGTTGATTTTAGAGTATTATAACAAGGACATCAGATCAGCTAAAGTGATTTCAAGTAGAACAGGCATCCCTTTGTCCACTGTTTATCGTGTTTTGAAAAATATTGCAAATGGATATGGCATTGAGCACCAGGGAGGCGCAGGTAGGCCCAGAAAATTGACTGTCGGTGACAGGAGGCGGCTTGGTATTCTTGTTTCTAAAAACAAACTGAAAGAGTTTAGAAACTTAAGGCTGGATATGATTGATAGAGGAACTGTGGCTGTCTGTAAGGAGACAATTAGAACTGAGCTACATGCAATGGTTGGCAGAAAAGTCGAAGAAATCCATCACCGATCATGAAATCTGAACAAAAGGAGCGAAGGTTGAACTGGTGCTTACAGCATAGAAATTTTAACTGGGACAATGTGATTTTCTCAGATGAAAGTTCTGTGTGTCTGTTTCTTAATACACTGAAATTCTGGACCAAACAAACTAAAAAGCATTTGTATCAGCGCCCAAAGTACAGTCCGAAAATTAAGGTGTGGGGTGGCATATCTGTGTTAGGGGCAACACCCCTCTGTGTATTTGAAGGGAATCTGAACAGTGAGCGGTACACAGATATTCTCGAGGGACATTTCCTTCCATCTGCTCACGTGTTATGGACATTTTTGGATTTTCCAGCAGGACAACGACCCAAAACATCGTTCAAAGCATTCACAGGCCTGGTTTCGGACCCAAAATATGACGTTATTAGATTGGCCAAGCTATAGCCCTGACCTAAAGCCAATAGAAAATGTTTGGGAACTTATGAAGGAAAGTGTCAATAAGAAAAATCTGACAAATATTGCTGAAATGAAAGAAGAGGTGGTCCGATATTGGGACAGCATGGACCACGACTTTCTAACTTCTTTGATCAGTAGTATGCCCCGCTGCATTGAAGCCTGCATTGCTGCCAATGGTGCCTTGACAAAATACTAACTGTTCACCTGTCTTTGAATGTGGAGTTATGTTCTGCTAATATTCACATTGAATACGTGAGTAATGAGTGAAAAATTTTTTTTTTTTACAATCTTTAACTTCTCAATAATTTCTGGTTGTACTGTAATTATATTGTACTGAGTATATAATTCGTGTTAGAATATATCCGATGCCTACCTCTAAGGAAAAACCAACAAACGGCTTTATCAACTTGGGTGATATTTGATTGATTCCTGTTTCTTCCAACGTCCATTAATGTGTAGCAGTCAGTTCATTGTTTGAAACATTTAAGCTTTACACTGACTGATTTGAGCAGCAATTAGCTTGTGTTTTCTTTCTTTAATGGCTGTATTAAACCAAGAAAAACCAAAATACGTTTGACCACATCAGGCAAAATTACAATATTTACAACCTTCCTGGCTGTTGTATCTACCTAAACAGTCATTAAACATATGCCTGGTTCCATGTTTGTATTCAGCTCGACCTGTATCAGTGATAACACTGCACGGCCCTTAAGCATGCTGGTATATTGAGTGACAGATAATTACTTCTTTGTAGAACGTCAGTGCATGTACTTTCCATAGAAAGCTGCGATAGTTTTGCCGTTTCGATAGTTCTAATAACAAAACAAAAGGCTGTCATACATTATTTTTCGTTTTTTAACGCACGTCCCTGTTTGAACAATTTTGAACAAATGGACGAATTGTTATTTTTATGTTACATTACCTTGAACCAACATGTATCAATTAATGTGCACTGAAATAATAAGATAGAACTATTTTTTTAATTGCAAGTAGAGATTATTTTACAGAGGGATGTTTAAGTCAGAGAACACACACCGTCGGGCCTCTATTTCTGAAGGGAGAATGGGTGGTTCAGTTGTTCAGGGTTCGTATTTCGCTGTGTAGAGTTATGTCCCTTGGGCTCACCAGACACCTATGATTGTGGAATCGAGTTCCGGTTTGCCTCTTAGTCGTTTATTTGGGGCGGTGGGGTAGCCTAGTAGTTTAAGCGTTCGCTCGCCACGCGTACGACCCGGGTTCTATTCCCCAAATGAGTACAATGTATGACACCATTTCTGGTGTCCCCCGTCGTGATATTGATGGAATATTGCTAAAAGCGGTGTAAAACCTCACTCACTCACTACTCGTTTATTTCACCAACTTGGTCAAAGTCTGAGTGCTAAGATGACTTCGGGCTTTTTAAAGAGGCGTTAAACTCAACTAACTCACTGTAATTCATATACTTAGACAGTTACTTGTTCCTTTAATGAAGGCGGTGGGGTAGCCTAGTGGTTAAAGCGTTCGCTCGTCACGCCGAAGACCCGGGTTCGATTCCCCACATGGGCACAATGTGTGAAGCCCATTTCTGGTGTCCCCAACCGTGATATTGTTCGTTACACGTTCTTTATTCTGATTTGCTTGATAGCACGTCATAATGATAATATGGCCTCTTATATAACGCAGGGACATGCTCTAAGCGCATACAACATGGTGGACATTATTACCCCGGATAACCCAAGCTACCTGTGAGGCGCTAGGAGGTTAACAGTCATATGACTTATCCCAACGGTTACCCATTTTCTGCTGGGTGAACAATTTTAGCAATTTTGAACACACCGTTTGCCTGAGGTGAGACTTCGTTGTGTGGCAGGACTGAAGTCCTAGAAACTCTCAGATGCCAAACACGGTCACCCATCCAAGTCTTCTCCGTGACCGACGTTGCTTAACGTCACCTGGTCTGGTCAAATATTTACAGTGAGTGAATGAATATAGTTTTAAGCCGCTTTTAGCAATATCACGGTAGGGGACACCAGAAATGGGCTTCACACATTGTACCAATGTTGGAAATCGAACCCGGGTCTTCGGCGTGACGAGCGAACACTTTAACCACTAGGCTACCCCACCGCCCCCGAATATGTACAGACGGCACACTCATAACTGACATGTTGCCGGAAAACCTAATAATTTGGATCATGATAATATATGTTTTTCCGGTAATGTTTGTGGATGTTTCTACCAGGATTATCAATGGTCATCAATCTTGAATCCGAGGAATTTATCGAAACTTTCAAGACGGGGTACGGCCTGAGGGTGGTGATACACGACAACGGGACACGCCCCTTTCCCGGGTCAGAAGGCTTCACGGTCTCAGCGGGTTCTGAGACAAGTATTGCCCTGAAACTGGTACGTCGTGTATACTTCCTGTACATGCTCGACACCCACTATCCCCTCCATTTTGTCTGTCTTCAACCCCATCTTTGCCTGTATCAATTGTTTGATCAGCTTTCTAGACGTTGGTGAGTCAAAAATTAAACTTACAAACGTGTCGATGTCGATTCTTACTTTTAACTTCGATGTATTTATAAACTGCATAAATTCACTTACAACTCTGTGCCTATGTCGGAAGCACAGGGGCGTGTCACGCTTAGAAACAGCGTTAGAAAGACATATAGGTATATAGACCCTACCCTAGTACTATATAAAAGGAAAGGGATGTAACGACGGAACCACCCCCTCCTCAATCTAAGTTAGATTTCACCACGTAAACTATCTTTAAGGCCCCGTCGAGGCCTACGGATCAAAAGCGAGATGCTTTCCCTACAAAATGAGCTATAAATGGTCACAATCGGATCATTATTTCAAAAGTTATACGCCACGACTCACCGAAAACAGCTACCTCCGCAATTCCAAGCCAAAATCATGGATCACCCAAGACAGCGAAAACTCACCTTTTAAATTCGTTTATTAATTCCATCCACGTTGACAGCACCTATGTAGGGCTAGGTTCGATCGGCAGCGGCATTCCACGGGTCTAAAAACTTATTGCAACATCTACAAATCATTTCCTCGACAGTAAGCAGGCATTTTCTCCAAAACCATCGGCAATCATACTCACTTGTCGGCCATAGATGGCCTTGACATTTAACGGGGCCTTAAAAATAGTTTACGTGGTGAAATCTAACTTAGATTGAGGAGGGGTTGGTTCCGTCGTTACATCCCTTTCCTTTTATATAGTACTAGGGTAGGGTCTATATACCTATATATCTTTCTAACGCTGTTTCTAAGCATGACACGCCCCTGTGGTCGGAAGTACAGTCCTTTCATTGGAATATCTTTTTGTGCGTATGTGTTAAGTGAATATACTTTGAGTGTTTGCGCAGAGGACTTACTGTGCAAGATAATGGCGGAGTATTCCGTCATACCTCAAGTCATAAGCACAACGGTCCCTTTAACATCCTTAATACCAGGGTATGCATAATCCCGAGACATGTAAAGACTGCTTTGTTTCCTGGTGACAATAGGTAACGATTCAACGACTCGGGGGGGAGATTACGGCAAATGTAACGACAGCCTGATTTTCAAGAAGAAGTTCGGTGTGGCTTACACAGAGAGGGTGAGTACAAGCCTATATATATGTCAACAGCCGAGGCGAAGGATGTGTACACAATCTGTCTGTGTAAGAGTTCTATCGTTTTATTGTATCACGTGATAGTGTGTGAATTTGGTATATATACTCTCCAAAAAAAAGAAACGCATCATGAAAATAGCAATTTCATGTAGCAATGAATTAAAACGTGATTCATTTTACAAAAGGTTTTGCTCTGTTTAGGAGTCCTATGGTGTTTATGTTTTGAAACATCACAACAAAACGCACCATCCGTAAAATACCCGTATTGCCTGCAATATGGTTGACTATTTAGACGCTCCATGAATTATACACATAGAAAAAAGTATCGCAACACCACGCATTTTTTCATAGTATGGTATAGTTATGTGTTATAAATTACCACTAACCATAGCAAAGAAACTTCCCTAAAGCTGAATATAATTTACAAATAGGATAAACTGACCCTCAAGGAATGAATAAATAGCAAATCTTTAGAAACGCAAATAGAACGAAAATCTGTAGTCTATTCAGAGAAGCCAACACGACACAAACTGACTCATTTTGAAGTGCTGATAACTATGGTCGTGTGGCGTTAACATGTGCGGCTATTTTCAAGAATCTGGCATACAATCCTCATGAAATCACCCAAGTATCCATGACCGGGCACAATGTCTATTTCAACCTCCACCAACAGGAATAACATCCCTGGCCCTCCAGCCCATTGAATCTTACGATGATGTATTGCGTTCCATTACTTGAAGATATTGAACTGGAGGATCTCTGTGGCGTTTCCTGCGAGCCATAATGTCCCAATCATGCTCTGGGATTGAGAGCTGGCGGGCCAAGGAAGAGTTGCGACCACCTCTTGACGTAAGAAATCACTAAAGGTACGTGTACGATGTGGCCTACCATTGTCATACACGAATTCTGACCTTGCGTTCAGAGGATGGTCATCAATATGTGGTACAACGACCCTGCCTAGGATGTCAGTGATGTCTCGTTGTCTATTCAGCCTTTTTCTGATCGTCAAAAGGCCAGGTTTACAGTGAAATGAGAGGCATTCCTACACCAACAATAAACCCCCGCAAAAAGGTGCCTGCTCCAAGATATTAATACAGTGTTTCCGAGGCACCAAACACGACTCATCCATCAGTCATTAACAAAGAAATGGACTTTCGTACGACCAGTGGACCCTTCCCCCTGGCGTCAAATTCCAGCGATATCGAGCTCGAAACCCATGGCGACCATCTTGAAAAAACGCGGCCATCCTGGAGTTTTGAATGGCCAACGTTATTTTCTGAACAGGGAGCCCATGGTGAGCAATCATGCCAAATTTGGTGCTTGTATTACAAAGTGAACGATTCGGCCTATTTTGGTCTGTGTTCCGCCCTACTAAACCACTGCCGCTTTGTGCTCTGGGGATAACCCGGATGGACCAAGGTGACCTCGGAACGTTCTGTTGGACAAACAACGCGGACGCTACTCTGTTTTCAACTTCCAACTCGACATAACAGATGAAATCTTATGATTCTGAGAAGGGCTGTATCCTCCCCATGAGTGGTCTCCCGCGGTCGACCTGAACGCTGAAACTTGATATATAAAACGAAATATCTCCTTAATCGCAGCACGTGGATATGTAAAATCAGTGTATGGTGCACCCGGAGGGTCTAAATAATCATACGAACAAACAATAACAATATATAAGGGGTGAAAATCATAGGTGTTGCGATACTTTGTCACAATATTTTTATTGTTATTGATAGTTATCTTTTTGTTAAGAGAGAATATTTTTAACACGTAATTTTTAATTTAAATAGTGACTTGTAGCCACCCTAAAGTATGTTTGTTTACTGGTGTTAAATGTTGTTATTTACAAGGCGTGTCGGGAGTTTTGTCAACGAAATCTGGTGATAGATATATGCAAGTGTCGACCAGAGGACGAGAGTCAACTCAACAGCTCTGTCAAGATCTGCAACACCAACAAAGGTTAGTCGTCCAGAAATAGTTAAGACCTCTGCCAAGACCTGCACCACTAACACAGGAATAAGTTTAGGGTTTACAGAAATGTCGTCAATACGTCTATCAAGACCTGCACTACTATCACAGAAATAAGTTTAGGGTTTACAGAAGTGTCGTCAATACGTCTATCAAGACATGCATCACTAACACAGGAATACGTTTAGGGTATGCACATAGTTTTCACATTACATCAAACCGAACTTCTTTCTACGTGACATGGGTGCAATATGTGAAGCTCATTTCTGGTATGCTCCGCCGTGACCTTGCTGGAATATTTCTAAAAGCGGCGTAAAAACCCAACACACACACACACACACACACACACACTTACTCTTTCTATGTAGCGATAATATTGCTTATTCTTTTGCACTGAAGTTCTATATAATAAATATGATCTATTTAGACCAATGGTTCTGTTAATACACGATCAGATAATTTCTAGATATCACCAACAATCAAAATGATTATAAGAAAGAAAGTAAGATACTTTATTACTGGCAACAGATTCATAACATATGATACGACATTTCGGTATAGATGCATATACCGTTGTCAAGCAAGAGTGATTATAATAAAACTACTGTCTAAGCTATACACTACCCTCTTCAGAGTGGAACTGTCAGGACCGAGTACAGAACAAGTATGTGGTGGACAGTGGCAAGGGGGTGGATACCTGCAAGTGCGGCACCCCTTGTGTGTGAGTACGCTCTTGGTGATTTATTTTCAACAGCATTATGTGTCAAGGCTCTTTTGTGTTTGTTTGTTGATGTAACTTTAAGTTTCATTCAGCATGTGCATGTGTCTTTTTGGTAGACGCCGCTTTTAACGGTACTCCAGTTATGTTGAGATGTGATTCAATTGAAAAAAAAAAGATTTTACATTGATGTAAGGCTCACAATTTCAAAGTTCAAGCGGCACCATTTAAATTGAAATTTAAAACTCTAATTTAATAACTGTTATATCCAATATCCAATGTCCATTTTGTAATCTGTCTCAAGAAGATGAGTACCATGTATTACTCATATGCCCTCAATATTTAGAAATAAGAGAAAATTATCTGCCTTAGTTTTTCTACAACCAACCGTCTAGACATAAATTCCGTATGCTACTTCGCACAGAAATGTTGAATTATTGTATAAGGTAGAGCTTGTGTTATAAAGATCTAAAGACTAAAGATCTGTTGTCTGTCTGTCTGAAAAAGATTTTTTTTGTATGAGATTGTGGGCACAGACATATATGCTATGACGTTTTGTCATATACACTTTCTCTGCCTCTTCCCTCACTTCTGGTTCGTCCTTCCCTGTCTTCTCTGCCCTGCCCCCCTCTCTTTCTCGCCCTTTCTCCTGCTGCAACCACAGTACTGCTAGAACCAGTACTGCTCTCTGTCTCCACCCCCTCTCTCTCTCCTCTCTTTGTGTATCTCTCTCTCTCTTTATCTCTCTCGCCCTCTCTCTCCATCTCTCGCCCTATCTCTATCTCTCACTCTCAATCCAGACAGAGCACTGAATTGTCTGGTCCAAGCAACCATGTAAAGATTGCCGCCATTTGGCTAGACGTCTCGGGTATGGATTTATACAGAATAAAAGATTAGTCGTTTCGAAACATACGCATGTGTTTGTGTTGCAGAGAGAAGGTATATCAAACAACCTTCTCATCCAGACAGTGGCCCGTGCTCAGACACATTGTACGTATATGCAAATACATTCGTTCCTTTATGCTTGACTTTACATCTAATTACATGGCATCATACCTGTCATTAAAACCGACAAAATTCTTGCCGTATTCGTGTGAAATATCTACCAAAAGTCATGAACATGTTTTAATGAATCACTATTTTATAAATATGATACCAGGTATCCTGCCGACCAGGGACACTGATCACAAACACATGCATAAGCGGGGCAATTGTTCATTTAAACTGTTTCTCAAATTTCAAAACGTCCCCCTCTACTCAAAGGTATTTTAAAGCTTACCTGAGGTTTTCAATGTTACAACCCAATGAAACAATTGTTGATAACAGTAAATGCGGATCGGTCCCACCCAGTAGTTTATAACAGTAACAGTAAATATGACCTTGTCCTACCCATGAGTTGATCACTGTCTTGATAGCAGTAAATGTGACATTGTCCTACCCAGTAGTTGATCACTTGCTTGATTACCCAGTATTTGATCTCCTGTTTGATAACAGTCAATGTGACATTGTCCTACCCAGGAGTTGATCACTTGTTTGATAACAGTAAATGTGACATTGTCCTACCCAGGAGTTGATAACTTGTTTGATACCAGTAAATGTGACATTGTCCTATCCAGTAGTTGATCACTTGTTTGATAACAGTAAATGTGGCATTGTCCTACCCAGGAGTTGATCACTTGTTTGATAACAGTAAATGTGGCATTGTCCTACCCAGGAGTTGATCACTTGTTTGATAACAGTGTGATTGTCCTACTTGATTTGTTTGATAACAGTAAATGTGACATTGTCCCCAGGAGTTGATAACTTGTTTGATAACAGTAAATGTGACATTGTCGTACCCAGAGTTGATCACTTGTTTGATAACAGTAAATGTGACATTGTCCTACCCAGGAGTTGATCACTTGTTTGATAACAGTAAATGTGACATTGTCCTACCCAGGAGTTGATCACTTGTTTGATAACAGTAAATGTGACATTGTCCTACCCAGGAGTTGATCACTTGTTTGATAACAGTAAATGTGACATTGTCCTACCCAGGAGTTGATCACTTGTTTGATAACAGTAAATGTGACATTGTCCTTACCCAGTATTGATCACTTGTTTGATAACAGTAAATGTGACATTGTCCTACCCAGTAGTTGATAACTTGTTTGATAACAGTAAATGTGACATTGTCCTACCCAGGAGTTGATCACTTGTTTGATAACAGTAAATGTGACATTGTCCTACCCAGGAGTTGATCACTTGTTTGATAACAGTAAATGTGACATTGTCCTACCCAGGAGTTGATCACTTGTTTGATAACAGTAAATGCGACATTGTCCTACCCAGGAGTTGATCACTTGTTTGATAACAGTAAATGTGACATTGTCCTACCCAGGAGTTGATCACTTGTTTGATAACAGTAAATGTGACATTGTCCTACCCAGGAGTTGATCACTTGTTTGATAACAGTAAATGAAATGTGACATTGTCCTACCCAGGAGTTGATCACTTGTTTGATAACAGTAAATGTGACATTGTCCTACCCAGGAGTTGATCTTTGTTTGATAACAGTAAATGTGACATTGTCCTACCCAGGAGTTGATCACTTGTTTGATAACAGTAAATGTGACATTGTCCTACCCAGGAGTTGATAACTTGTTTGATAACAGTAAATGTGACATTGTCCTACCCAGGAGTTGATCACTTGTTTAATAACAGTAAATGTGAACATGTCTGAGCAATTTGTTGATTACATTTACTTGATACATTTAACAATATTACGTACCTGTACATGTTGTTGACCCTGAGTCGTCGTAATGATGCAGTGTCATATTCCTATGGCTGAACCAGTGTGCTTTGTTTACTCGTTTAGCGGGCGTTAGAACAGCAAGCATGTAAGATCGAACCTGAAAGTCCCAAGTGTTCCTACAGCAGCTACGACTTTGAAAACGTCGACATAAGAACGTGAGTAACATACTTGTAGACTGAAGATTTGAAATCAGTATTTTTCGAAACAATTTAAAATAGGGCCGTTGAGTGAAGGGGTGTTGACACTAATCCGAATCATAAATATATCGGGGATACGTGGTGGTCGGGATACGGCCCCCTGACATACCCCTAAACCTAACCCAAACCTGGCTGTAGAATGTAATCAGACTTTAGTGTTCAGTTTAATTCTCGTCGGTAGTATTTCAGTCATATTTTGACTGGTGAGAATCGTTTCACACATGACGGGAAACGAACCCGGGTCTTCGGCGTGACGAGCGATCGCTTTAACCACTAGGCTACCCCACCACCCATAGTTTTATATAGAGTATATCAGCAGCATCATGACGATGAGAATGTATTTTCTGTTTCAGATCGTCTTTCTTAAAACTGAAGGTTTATTTCCACAGCTTGAATTTTGAAAGTGTAAAAGAAGAGCCCTTTTATGACGTGAGTTATTGATGAAACGTAGAACGTTTTAACTGTCATATCCATGTATTGTCGAACCAAATATAGAATTCCAGATTGTAACTTGTGTATGTCTCACTTTTTATCATATTGACATTACTGTTTTATTATATCAGTGCAGAAAAGGCAAAATATGCTGTGTCCTTTGAGCAATCACATCGTGGATGGAAAATACAATTAATTTGGTTTTTGTTGTTGTTGTATTCGAATTGTTTCTTCGATACTCTAACACTACTGTTAACAACATTCAAACTATATCAGGGGGTGGGTCACCAGCAATGGACTTAAAGCACTTTACCCTGTGGGGAATAAAAGAACACTCAGGCCTTCTCTGTGATGGTGTGACAAGCGGAATGATTTAACCACTTTGGGCCAATTCACGCCTCTTTGAAACAGGCATGTATGTAGTCTTTGAGATAGGTGCAAATAAGCAATACAGTACAATCGATAGCAGGGCATGTTACATATATCTTCCTGCAGTAGGGTAGCTAACAAAATAGGGCGAATTTGGACAGGACAAAATGGTGAGGGGTAAAATTTGGATATCAAGACACGATTAGCAGATGGTATAGTTAAATGAGTGCAGTGAAGCATGAAACTAGTGTGTGATTCACTCGTGTGAAATCCATCAGTACGGGTACTGAGATAACAGACTGAGTGAGTGAGTTTAATTTTACGCCACTTTTAGCAACATACCAGCAACAACACTGCGAGGGACTCCAGAAATCGGTTTCATTGTATTGGAATCGAACCCGAGGTATTCGACGTGACGAGGAAACGCTTTACCCAGTAGGCTACCCCATCGCCCCTGTATGGAGATGACAAACCTGATGACATAATATGAGCACATCAGCAGTCAAACCCACTAGCATAGGTTTCTTGTACGTCAAAGGGGTGTAACTCTTGCTCAATGACAGCTAATGGACGGAAATTATAAGCAGTTTAACCTTCCATCATAATTTTTGTTCCAGACTGAGCGCTTCTTGTCTGATATTGGTGGAACGATGGGTCTGTGGATTGGTGCATCTGTTCTCAGTTTGGCCGAGTTCCTGGAAATCCTCTTCGAGCTGATCTTCTGGTGCTTCTGTCCAAGGTCAAAGTAACCAGGAACACCCATTCCAAGGCTGGCACATACATGTGGCACCAGGACGTTGTTGGGAGGAACTGTTTCTTGTTCTGCTTAGGACTATGGCTGTGACGGGTCTTTTCCGTATTTAATATGTGGGCATTTTGTACGTGTAACAGAAATGTTATGGGCATTGTGATATACTCTGTATATATACTCCAGGATTAAATGTTGATTCTGTTTGTTGGTTGTAGTAGTATTTTACACAATTACACTGAACAGTTTTGTTTTCGCAAGGAAAATATATATGTATAATGTTCCATAGCTTTAAAGTAAGCTTATTACAGGACTATAAAGGGTAGGTGTGGACTGGGTGAGTGAGTTGGGTGTTACGCCGCTTTTAGCAATATTCCAGCAATATAACGGCGGGGGACACCAGAAATGGGCTCCACACATTGTACCCTTCGACGCTTTAACCACTTGGCTACCCCACCGCCCCGGGTGTAGAAATGAGATTTTGTGTATAGTCGTTTTTTCAGTACTCATGCATGGTATCCTGATAAACAGTCCGTCGATCCCCTATAAGAGATTTCCATCAATCAAAAGACAAGCACATTATTTAAATATTTAACACTTATAAAATTCTAATGTAGAATGGCTGAGTGAGTGAGTGAATGAGTTGAGTTTAACTCCGCTTTGAACAACTGAATGTGTCAGGAAAGCCCTTAGTTATAGACGTAAGCCCACAAGCACTGGCATAACATTTCTAAACCTAGAAACATAATCGAGGCAACCTCAAACGGTTGTGGTGTGTCTAAGGGAGTCAACTCTGCCTTTGGGGTGAGTGAACGAGTGTTGTTTTACGCCGCTTTTAGCAATATTCCGATGTCCTCCGCCGTGATATCGCTGGAATATTGCTAAAAGCGGCGTAAAACCATACTCAGTCAGTCTGTCAACGCAAATGGTGGTCTCACCCTGATGTGACATTGTTATACCCCCCCTTTTCGACCATACATCATATCGTTATTTCTAATAACTAACACCTCTACAAATGAATTAATTCCTTTTTGCAGATATCATTGCGTGTTATACCTTGTATGTTGAAAGGACATTTAGCTGTGTTTTAAGATGATTTGAAAGTAAATGAATATAAATGAGCCACGTGAAGATCCGGGTTAGAATTGATCTTCAGTAGCCCATGCTTGTCGTAAGAGGCGACTAACGGAATCGGGTGGTCAGGTTAGCTGACTTGGTTGATATATGTCATCGTATCCCAGTTGATTAGATCTATGCTGTTGATCAATGGATTGTCTGGTTCAGACTGGATTATTTACAGACCGCCTTCATATAGCTGGAATTTTGCTGAGTGCGGCTTAAAACTAAACTCACTCATGAATGAATGACACGACATATCTTCATCTTGCCACATTCGGGCATCTCTGCACGTCATTTAGCATTCGCATGGCATAAGCAGCAGGATCTCCTGGTCTACTCACACGAGCATCAGCATCACAGCATGGGAAATATCAGGGTTACATCCTACCTGTCAGGTTGAGTGAGGTCAGACGGTGTTTTATGTTGTGTTCCATCTTATTGCTCGTAAGAAGAGCCGTGAAACCCTCCCCCCTCCGTGATTGAATATACCCGGGATCGGATGGTCAGGCTCGATGACTTGGTTGACACATGTCATCGTAACCCAACTACGTAGATCGATTCTCATGCTGGGTTGTCTGGTCCAGACACGATCGATTATTTCCAGACCGCCGTCATATAGCTGGAATATTGCTGAGTGCGGCGTTAAACAACCACCAACCAACCGTGACTGAATATCCACAGCAATATTAATCCATGCTAAGGCCAACCTTAGCCAAGATGATCCAATTAATTTCCAAACCTCAACATAGGCTTACGACGGTCGTAGCGCAAAGTTAGTTTCTAACATAATTGCATGTAATCGCCTCAAAATTGTGTCATCATGCATCGTAATGCCAATCATTTGTCAGGCCCAGATTTGAACATTTACAGACAACCATGACATACCAGGGGTACTATTTGACACTTCGTCGTACCACGTATCTTTACAAGATGGTACTTTATGTCACCCAGCCTGCTGCTCGACACTAAGGAAATAATAAGATCTGCTCGGCACTGAGTCAGGTTGAGTTTGAGTTAAAAGGCAGCGTAGTATCTCTGCTGGTCAGGCTAAGGCAAGACGAGCTCAGACAAATTAGTACTCTTCAGCAACCCATACTTGTCGTAAGAGGCGACTAACCGGGTCGGGTGGTCAGGCTCGCTGACTTGGTTGACACATGTCACCGTATCCCAGTTGCGTAGACAGATGCTCATGATGTCGATCACTGGATTGTCTGGTCCAGACTCGATTATTTACAGATCGCAGATAGGTGACGAGAAAATATGTATGAAAACATACCTGGTTCAGAGATCATTTGATCTTTAAGTTTGTTCTACCGCTGTTTCAAGGAAAACAGGTGCAACAATACCGTTTCAATTTAATGGAAACCAATGGTACACATAACATATGCAGAAAACAACACTGTGAATGACTGTCACCCGTGAGGGTCCTCATCCGGACATTTTTTCACCCGGGACACTGACACCAGTATCTACTCCATCGTGCGTCAATGACTTCACTCCTCTATCAAGGGTACGGCTTCTGGTACGTTTACCCAAGCGGTTCCAGCCCGATCATTACGCTAAGGTAGTATTACCACCTTATATATGTATATACTGGTGGTATAACCTCAGTTCGTAGCTGTAGCCCAGTCCTGGATTGATCAATGGGGGTAATCAGTGGATGGGTATTGTTTCGTCGCTTTTAACACAATTCGACAAATATCAGGAGGGGGACACAAGACACGAGCCTGGGAATCAACCCGGCTCCTTGGCAATACGCACAATATCACTAGCCCCGTTCCACGAAACGTTGTTGACTTTCCTCACATGGTTTTCATATTTGTTTTGTCTAAAACACATCAACAGCAACAGCAACAGCATTTGCAAACATCAAACCATTTGACATCGGAATTGGTTCCCGGTTACTTTGACTTTGGACAGAAGCACCAGAAAAGCACCTCGAGCAGGATTTCCAGAAACTCGGCCAGACTGAGAATAGATGCACCAGTCCAGAGACCCATGGTACCTCCGATATCGGACAGGAAGCGCTCAGTCTGGAACAGAACAGGTGTTAATTGTTTTGTTATACGATGTGGAAACCAAGGTTCACATTAAATCTCTGTCGCCTTCGTCCATTCCCCCTCTCTTTCGTTTTATCTCTCCTGCTTCTTCCTCATCCCGTTCTCTCCGCCCTCACCTCTCCTCTCTTCTTATTCGTTCTCAACGGGGAAGACCCCGTCCTCTCCTCCGTCTCCTCTCTGTTCCGCTCCGCCCTCACTTCCGTCTTTTCACCAGTCCTCGTGTCCATTTGCTCTCTCTCTCTCGGTCATTCACCATCTACTCACTTACTCTCTCACACAAACCCATACACGTATAAACTAAACATTCTAAAAGAACATGCTAACACACACATGCATAAACGCGCACGCGCACGCGCACGCGCACACACAAACAAAACGGGAGTACGGCCTGAGGGTGGTGATACACGACAACGGAACACGCCCCTTTCCCGGGTCTGAAGGTTTCACGGTCTCCGCCGGTTCTGAAATAAGTATTGCGATGAAACTGGCACGACGTTGGCATGAACCCTTCCCCTGCCCCTCCTCGCACTTTTGGTTCGACATCATCACTGTCCAAACACCGTCCTTCCACCCTCTCTCTCTCTTTCTCTCTCTCTTTCTCCTTCTCTCGTTCTCTCTCCCATAATGCTAATCAAATCGTCACTTTTGTACTTACATCATAAAACGGTTCTTCCTTTATGCTTTCAAAGTTCAAGCTGTTGAAATACACCTTCAGCTTTAAAAAAGATGTTCTGAAAATGAAGACGACATAAGCATGATATGTTAAACATATTCATCTTTCAAATAATCACGTTTAGAATCTTCAATATGTATGTACAAAGTACGAAAACAGGAACAGGGATACGTATTGATAAGTGTCGACAAATACGCTGTTATTGCCCTCAGAGCCAGGAGGGCAGGCGGCACACTTCTTTGAGTGGCATGTTTAGAAGTTGGAGAATCAGATAAGGACAAACTTTATGGATGAACAACTTCTTTATTCGGAAGATGCGACATTTTGATACAGATTCTTGTATCGTTGTCTAGCAAGTATGCACAATTCACTATGCAGAGTGGCGTCCCTTGGCTGTGCCAGGAACCTGTTATCGGGGCTGTATGATTGTGTTTGCGATTGTGTGAGTGTGTGTGTGACTGTGCGTGTGATTTGCGTGTGTGTGTGTGCGTGCGTGCGTGCGCGTGCGTGCGTGTGCGTGTGCTCTTGTCCTGGAGCTTATTTGATTTCAAATCGACGGACAAAGTTACTCACGTCCTCAGTTCGATATTTTCAAAGTCATAGGCTGAGTAGTTGCACTTCGGGCTAAACTCGTCAATCAAACATGTTTGTTGTTCTAACGTACGCTGTTGAATGAGAAGAAGAAATATCATTAAGTTTTAAGTGACTGAATATAGAATAAACGCCGCTCTTTGCAAGATCCCAACAATGTCATGACGGGCAACACCAGTAATGGGTTTCGCACTCTGTGCTTGTGTTCGGAATCGAACCAAAGCCGTTGGCTTGATAAGCAAATGTGTTAACCACTGGGCTATCCCTTTGTCCCAGGGAAATAGGACGCAGATCACCCCTATGCTGAATTCAGCCGCAAATGCCGATGAAGATGAAGTATGAAGATGTTAGCCTGTCAATCAGTCAGTTACCCACCCTGAGTGAGTGAGTTTAGTTTTACGTCCCACCCAACACTATTCCAGCTATATGGCGACGGTCTCTAAATAATCGAGTCTGGACCAGATAATCCAGTGATCAACAGCATGAGCATAGATCTACACAACTGGGATACGATGACATGTGTCAACCAAATCAGCGAGCCTGACAAGCCGATCCCATTAGTCGCTTCTTGCAACAAGCATGGGTTACTGAAGATCAGTTCTAAACCGGATCTTCACGAGTACGCTCACGCAGGAAGGACTATTTCCCAGAATCTCGATATGGTTCTAAATCTGCAACCCAGTCACACGATATTGAACGTCTCTCAAATATTTGTTCTGTTTACATACATTATGCCACTTCGGCCAATAAATCCTCTGAGCGAAACCTCAAATGCCTGAAAGCTATGTCCATAGTATACTACCTACCACGTGCTGAAGAACTGGCCACAGTCGAGATGTAACGCTTGGTTCATAGACCTTCTCGCTGGAACAGATAAAGTGTGCCGTATAGAACAACATACCATTCCCTGAAATACCAATTACTACCGTAAGACATGAAGGTAAGCCCCAAGCGATGTTAGCATTACGACGTTTTTAAATCCTTGTCCAGGCATCGTAGTTTACTGTTAATATAACGTATATGGCGCTCATAATAGTCACGCGCTATATGGCTATCCCCGGTCATAGGACACAGTACAATACATCAACTCCCTGCTCACGGCGCGGTACGTAGCATTACTATCCCGCCGGTCGATAGGACACTATCGTACTTTCCAATACTTTTGCAACTCCTAAACTCAGTCAGTCAGTCATACAGCCATGCTGCCTGTTAGGCGCAATGAACTAAACGCACACATTGCCAGCACATCCTCACGGGCACCCATTGCACAGCTAGGTGAACTGAGACAATGTGGATCTAAGCATCTTGTTCAAGGATACTACGCAAATGTGCCCACCTCGGGACCCGAACGTTGGTGCCTTCACCGGGGATCGATCCCGGGCCTTCAGCGCGATAGGCAGACGCCTTACCACTGCACTATTGCGCAGTGTAGCATTAAGATCGCTCTTTGTGCACATTGACCGAGGACCCCGTCCCACAAAGCCATGGCAGCACTCTTACTCTGTGTTAATACACTGACGCATTAGCGCTGTTCTGGTGCAGGTGGCAATGTGGCCCAACCACCGATCTCAGCGCAACGATTGTTGTAAACCTATGTTGAAGTCTGGGAGCGCTGCGATTAGTTTGCTAAAAGGGACCAACTTTGAGTAATAGAAATCTGGTTGCTTGTTGTTATCCGCTAGATGGATTCCTGTGAAATCCCAGAACACCAAAACCATCACCTTGCGATGTAAATGAACAGACTTCATGCGTTAATGCTTGTTTGTTTGTTAACGCTAACCTCAGCAATATTCCAGCTATCTTGCGGCGGTCTGTAAACACTCCACAATCGAGTCTATGGCGGCGGTTGTACGAGTCTGGACCAGACAATCCAGTGATCAACAGCATGAGCATCGATCTACGCAGTTGGGATACGATGACATGTATCAACCAATTTAAGCAACCTGAGCACCTGATCCCGTTAGTCGTCTTTTACGGCAAGCATGGGTTACTGAAGGCCAATTCTGTCAGTTTCATCGTAGTAAAAGATGAAATGAGATGTATGATAAAGAGGAATACTCTAACATTCTGAAAGAGCTATTCTAAACAGCTGAAAACATTCAATGAAAAGTGATCGAACATTGCGAACGCCGCGTCAGCAGTTTTGCAGATAAGGAATAAGGTGTCTTAGGTGTCTTAAGTAGTCTTAAATGTCTTTGAGTGGCGACCCGTGAAGGTCCGGGTTAGAATATTGATCTGCAGCATGAGCGGATCCAGGAATTTTGAAAGGAGGGGGTTCAGGAGGATCGAATCCCTGACAAACAAACTGTTCACACCCTTGACTCCGCCAACGAAAAAAATCTTCATGGTCTTAAGTCATTTTAAAGAGGGGTGGGTGTGTGTTCGAACCCAGACTCTCCTCTGGAACGGAGGCGACTTCAACGGATCGGGTGGTCAGGCTCGTTGACTTGGTTGACACATGTCATCGGTTCCCAATTACGCAGATCGATGCTCATGCTGCCGATCACTGGATTGTCTGGTGCAGACTTATTTACAGACAGCCGCCATATACCTGGAATATTGCTGATTGCGGCGTAAAACTAACTCACTCACTCACTCACTCACTTTGAGTGGCATTTTAGAAGTTGGGACATACAATATTGAACAAACTTTATGGACAACAACTGCTTTGTCCATGCGACGTTTTGATATAGAGTCTTGTACCGTTGTCAAACAGGAATTTGTAGTCTTAAATTTAGTTTTGTAATACGGTTTTCTGGAACTGGACATACCCTTGTCGTATGGGGATAAACAGATCTCCTTAGACCTGTGCTAAACGGCTTCAAAGATGTTGTAACAAGTTTACATGTTGCTGTTAGCATTTTGTTCAAGGATACTACGCAAATGTGCCCACCTCGGGACCCGAACCTTTCTGCTTTCACCGGGGATCGAACCCGGGCCTTCAGCGCGATAGGCAGACGCTTTACCACTGCACTATTGCGCAGTGTAGCATTAAGATCGCTCTTTGTGCACATTGACCGAGGACCCCGTCCCACAAAGCCATGGCAGCACTCTTACTCTGTGTTAATACACTGACGCATTAGCGCTGTTCTGGTGCAAGGTGGCAATGTGGCCCAACCACCGATCTCAGCGCAACGATTGTTGTTAACCTAGGTTGAAGTCTGGGAGCGCTGCGATTAGTTTGCTAAAAGGGACCAACTTTGAGTAATAGAGATCTGTTCGCTTGTTGTTATCCGCCAGATGGATTCCTGTGAAATCCCAGAACACCAAAACCATCACCTTGCGATGTAAATGAACAGACTTCATGCCTTAATGTTTGTTTGTTTGTTAACGCTAACCTCAGCAATATTCCATGTCTATGTCTCTGTTGTCGAGGCATCTAGTTTGTTTCTCCGTTTGAAACACTCCACAATACTCAAGCTATATGGCGGCGGTTGTAAATAATCGAGTCTGGACCAGACAATCCAGTGATCAACAGCATGAGCATCGATCTACGCAGTTGGGATACGATGACATGTATCAACCAATTTAAGGAACCTGAGCACCTGATCCCGTTAGTCGTCTTTTACGTCGAGCATGGGTTACTGAAGGCCAATTCTGTCAGTTTCATCGCAGTAAAAAGATGAAATGAGATCTATGATAAAGAGGAATACTCTAACATTCTGAAAGAGCTATTCTAAACAGCTGAAAACATTCATTGAAAAGTGATCGAACATTGCGAACGCCGCGTCAGCAGTTTTGCAGATAAGGAATAAGGTGCTGCCATTAGAGTAGTCTTAAATATCATTGAGTGGCGACCCGTGAAGGTCCGGGTTAGAATATTGATCTTCAGCATGGGCGGATCAAGGAATTTTGAAAGGTTTTGTAATACGGTTTTCTGAAACTGGACATACCCTTGCCGTATGGGGATATACAGATCTCCTCAGACCTGTGCTAAACGGCTTCAAAGATACTGTAACAAGTTAACATGTTGCTGTTACCATTTGTACACATATATACTCACGAGCATGGACTGCCGCACTTGCAGACATCCAGACCCTTACTGGACTCATCTATAAACTTGTTATATACCTGGTCCTCACACTTCCACTCTGAAAGAAGAACACGCAGGCTATCCTCAACCTTGTGAGATAAATACAAGTACACTGAACCCATTAGCAACAACAAGTTCGTCAGCGTGTCCATTTGTCACAAACAGTGACGTTGTACAGATTGTTTCTCGTCTACAGTGTGACTGAACGGACATACTTACAGTCCACATCAAATGGACTCAAAAAAGCTTTCGTGGCGAATGGGTCCAGGTTATTTATAATCCTTGATTATCGACGATGAGCTAAACATTGTCACCAAACCAAATTTCGGAGACCGAAATTCCATTCTGTAAGGGATTATAGTTATATATGTCATTCTGTGGATTACACTTTTAGAAAATGTGGAACGAAAATCCTGAAACATCATTTCTATCATTTCTTCATTCCTTGGACACCAAGTGCATCATGACATATACAAATCTATATTTTCTATATGGGATTACATAAAGCATATGTTACCTCTGACTATTTTCCACATGCCTTTGGCATTGTGTGTTCATAATTACAATCTTTGTCGGTAAGGACGCGACAACTGATATAACAACCTCGACGTCATTAAATGTAAACGATTGTTGTCAGACATGTGAGAAATATTTATTTCATAATGCATTTGGTTCATGTCACCAAGAGATCAAGAAATAATGGAAATGATGTTTTAGGCTTTTCATTTAGGCATATTTACTAGTCCGTTTGCTCCTGCTAGATGTAATACCTCTTCATGGATATTAGTGACTAACTGATAACTGATAAGTTCCAACCAAAACACTTTTCTTCAGAAAATGATAACAGCGCTCTGGGTATGTACATATAATTGTACGTCAGTGTTTACAACAATAGCCAGATTTGTATACGTACAGATATTGATAGTGGAGTTAATCCCCTTGCAACCATTTGATGTCTACTTAACCATGTTTGGTTTTCATACTGCAGGGCACACCCACCCCACCCCACCCACCCCTCACTCCAAGCCCCTAATACCTATTGTGATAGCGATTCAAAGCTTGATCATAGATTCCCCACACACACACCCTCTTACCTCCCAGTGAGTAAATGAGTGTGGTTTTAGAGCGCTTTTTAGCGATATTCCAGCGACGTGGGACACCAAAACCCAAAATGGGTTTCACACATTGTACCCATGTTGGGAATCGAACCGGGTCTTCGGCGTGACGTGCAAACACTTTAAACACAAGGCTACCCCAGCGCCTCTTTCCCTCATCAACCTTCCCATGTTTTCTCACCTGTGTCGGTGGTGCAGATCTTGATTGAGTTGTTGACTGACGCCTCCTGTTCCGGTTGGCACTTGCATGACTCTATCACAAAGTTGCGCAGACAAAACTCCCGACATGCCTGAAATATCAGCATATATCGAACGGGCTTGTAACAAAGAAAACGATGTGTATGGTTAAGGACGTGTTCGCACGTCACGCCGAAGACCCGAGTTCGAAGACCCCGCATGGGTACAATCCGTGAAGCCTATTTCTGGTGTCCCCCATCGTGATATTGCTGGAATATTGCTAAAAGCGGCGTAAAACTCACTCAAAGCGTATTCGCTACGAGCACGTGCAAGATTGTTGCTGTGGCGATAAAGATCAAATACTCACTCACTCAATCTCTGTAAAGCTACTGGCTAGATTTTATTGATGTATTTTTCTTTCTGAAAAGCCCATACTCACCCGCTCTGAATAGGCCACGCCAAACTTTCTTTCGAATTCTGCGCTGTCATTGCACGAGCCATACCTGCCTCCAAGTCGCTCGATCTTTACCTGTGATTTTCCAATAAATACAGTTTCAGTAACGAAGTCATTTGTACGAGAGAGAGAGAGAGAGAGAGAGAGAGAGAGAGAGAGAGAGAGAGAGAGAGAGAGAGAGAGAGAGAGAGAGAGAGAGAGAGAGAGAGAGAGAGAGAGAGAGAGAGAGAGAGAGGGATAGTGAGGGCGGGAACTGGAGAAAGCGCGTGAGAGACCGAAGGGCAGAGGAAGGGTACATTACACGGACGTACCAGTTTCATGGCAATACTTGTCTCAGAACCCGCTGAGACCGTGAAGCCTTCTGACCCGGGAAAGGGGCGTGTCCCGTTGTCGTGTATCACCACCTTCAGGCCGTACCCCGTCTTGAAGGTTTCGATAAAATCTTCCGACTCCAAATTGATGACCATGGATAATCCTTGGAGGAATATTGAATGTAGGACATGTTTTTAATGAGATCAGAATAATACTAAAAGATAGGTTTATTTTAAAACTGGCGAGACCTTTCCCTGTAAATCATTTTTGTATGGCGCTACCGCTACGACTACGACTACGACTACTACTACTCCTCCTACTACTACTACGACTACTACTACTACTACTACTACTACTACGACGACGACTACTTCTACTACTACGACGACTATTAGTACTACGACTACGACGACTACTTCTACTACTACGACTACGACGACTACTACTACTACGACTACGACGACTATTTCTACTGCTACGACTACTTCTACGACTACGACGACTACTACTACGACTACGACTACTATTTCTACTACTACGACTACGAAGACTATTATTACGACTACGACGACTACTACTACTTCTACGACTACGACGACTACTACTACGACTACGACTACTATTTCTACTACTACGACTACGACGACTATTATTACGACTACGACGACTACTACTACGACTACGACTACTACTACTACTACGACGACTACTTCTACTACTACTTGTATTTTGATTCAAAGTATGCGCCTACTACAGCGCTGTATCCTGATCTGTCCTCAGGATTATTTTGTTGCTGATTCATGCTAGTTTGTAAAACTACAATGACTTTCTATGGAAAATAATCTACAATTAGAATGCATGTTCTCACAAAGACGCCATGAGCAAATCAGCATTGCATTAGAGGCATTCTGTCGCAATATTTCGAAGTACTGACAAGCATAACATTATCAGTCGCGGAAAGCAAACAAATAACCATTCCGACATTCAATGAAATTTGGTGTTGATCAACACATTCTGGAACGTGTAGGGCGAACATTTACAGTTGATTGAATTCTGTATTTACATTACGCAACAGAATGCACTCAATGCAAACATACAAACACATCTAATGGATGTTCTGATCCGTGTGGGTAAAGTATGAACATTCCAAATAATGAAAACATGACCAACACAATAAAATTGCGATATCCAGGAGACTCAAGCAATTATCAGCGCTAATATTCCGTATTATTAGTAAATATGGCAGGGGTATAATATCAGATAAAAACCTAATCGAGTGTGTAACTTGGATAATGTTGCCATTTAATGTGTAGTTAGTGTTTTCCGTATAATATTGAGCTTTGTACACATTTAAACTTTGCGTGTTCGATTTTAACAATTTAACAGAAAACATCATCCCATTGTCGTTTCCGCTATAAATACTGTTTAACTGTAAAAGTATCTGTGAGAACATCGATCAGACTCTTGGGTAATTGTCGATTTTATTCATGAGTACACTTGTACAACTAAAACAACGTTCTGTTTAGCAAAGAAAATGCATTTTAATGAATCGTTAGACAGTTTACTTAAACCTTGATATCATGGTTGTACCGGGCGGTGGGGTAGCCAAGTGGTTAAAGCGTTCGCTCGTCACGCCGAAGACCCGGTTCGATTCCCCACATGGGTATAATGGGTGAAGCGCATTTCTGATATACCCCGCCGTGATATCGCTGGAATATTGCTAAAAGCGGCGTAAACCTAAACTCACTCACACAGTTGTACCAATTTTAGTGCATGGAGAGAGATTGCAAGTAATACGTATTATTGAGTCACGCTGCGAGTTTCAAACACTAACACCGGGTTATACAGGAAATAGGACGATTTCCACTTTATATACAAATCGAGAACTGAGTAAAATGCCTTTGGAATAATCTTGATAACTCAAAGAACAATATATCGAATTGCATGAAATATTTAATATTTCCATTTAAGAAATAATTACAAATATTAGTAACTGTTGCAGCATTTACCAACGTCTACTTTCCGATCTGAAGCAGTACCCCAGAAAAAGAAGAAGTATATGTACAAGTTATACGTTGAGTATGTGCGGATTAATCCACGAACTGGTTGGTAATACTACGAGCCGCGAAGCGTACTTAGTAACTTACTTACTAGTGGTGTTCCGATTAATTTAAATAACTGAAGACTGGTCGCAGTGACCAAACGACCAAGCAATCGATCACATTTTCTCATAATCGAACATAAACGATTTTGGAACTACTGTTTTAGTCTTTGAAATACTTGACAATGGAACATATCTTAGAAGTTGTCAGGGCCTGAAAACGTGTTTAATTCTTAGAAAACTCACTTCACTAACTGAAAACACATGACTGAATATTTCTTGAAGACTCAAGGAAGTTTATGTTCAAGATATATTAGTCATCACTTTAAAGTAGCAAGTTGCATCATGTTATACATATCCGCAATAACAACCTGGATAAGAAAATCTGAAAAATGACGCTAACCAATTTTTGTCGATGATTGTTCGTTGGTAATGATGCAATCATCAATTGTGAGATTTCAACCAATTCCCAACACTATTACTTACACCACGACAATGATGAAAGAACTTCCTGTGAAGGTGAAAAATAACAATAAAAGTAAATTTTGAAAAGTCCTTATTTGTGTCACAATGATTGCTCGGGTGTAAAATGGACCGTAATTTGTATATTAAACACATGACGATATGTCATGCAACTAAATTTAGTTCTCTGAATTTCTTTGTTTTGACTTAAGTAAGTATAGGAGTTTCGAACTCGTCATATTACAACAGAATATAACATGTTGTGTCTCTCTTGTTTCTCAGCGCCAGTGTGGGATTTAGTTTCTGCTGTGTTCAGTGTTTTATATGGTCGCACACCAGAGGTAATACGGCACAGACGTGTAGGCACGTGCCGAATGTATCGCCCGTGCACGATTATCACGTTCGTCATATCAGCATTAGTCGTGTGGCTCCTGTCCAGTCGACCACGTTGTCATTTTGAGCCAGTATTCATGGAAAGCATTTTTATAAATGGAGTGAGTGAGTGACTTTAGCTTTACGCCGCAATCAGCAATATTCCAGCTATATGGCGGCGGTCTTTAAATAATCGAGTCTAGACCAGACAATCCAGTGATCAACAGCATGAGCATCGATCTGCGCAATTGGGATACGATGACATGTGGCAACCAAGTCAGCGAGCCTGACCACCCGATCCCATTAGTCGCCTCTTACGACAAGCATGGGTTACTGAAGATCAATATTCTAAACCGGACCTTAACGGGTCTGGTAAAATGGAGGAGACGACGTATCTTTCTCTGTCAGATATTTTAGATGATGATGATTTTTACGATGTTTGATTATATTTACGATGTACAATGTGAATGACCGCCCCCTAAAATTTATGTACATATTGAGTGACCCCTTAATGTACAAAATCAATGACTACCCGCGCTCCCTTCCCATAGTTTTTAAGCATAGGTATTTAACATTTTATGTACAAAATTGCCGTGTTTGGCACATATGTATATATATTGGTTTACATATGCAAGACTAAGAGGTGGAAAAAGTCATATGAAGTCCGGTTTTCATTTTGATGTTTTAATGAAATTATCAATGCAAGACTAAGAGGTTGAAATATTGATGAATGAGTGATGAGTGAGTGAGAGTGAGTTGAGTTTTAGCATGTTTGAATAGTGTTAATTTATTATAATATAATGTCAGACAATTAAAACACATAATCATAACTGTTCAGTTTCAAGCTTTAGACAAAATGTGTTTTTGTGCTCAGCTACAACCGGACATGCATGGACAAGGATTCGAACATGACCGGCACTATTGCTGACTTGATCATCTTCTGTTTAAATACACGTAACAAATTAATTTCCATTTTCTTACATTTTGCGAAACATGATAAAAAATGGTGGATGTGAATGATTGACGTCTTTGGTCTGTGGTATTCTTGGCGTGTCTTTGCGGTACGTTAATGGTCGACACTGAACCAGAATCATTCAACACTATTCAACACGTCGGATCATACACGTGAGACCCGTACTCCGCTATGTATTTACCTGATTAGGGGCGGTGGGGTAGCCTAGTGGTTAAAGCGTTCGCTCGTCACGCCGAAAACCAGGGTTCGATTCCCCACATGGGTACAGTGTGGGCAGCCCATTCTGGTGTTCCTGGCCGTGATATTGCTGGAATATTGCTAAAAGCGGCGTAAAACCTCACTCACTCGCTGTTTACCTGATTCTGGTCCGCTTTTCGTAGCTTTGAATCCCTTGTTCTTGAGAGTGTAGCAGTTTCCAAGATCTCTGGACAGAAACGTCGTAAAGTTGCTGGAAAGCGAAACGTTGGACATAATTTTGAAGATCAAAGTAACCTGAATTTATTTTTATGTTACGTATGTTTATTGACGTAGCATGAAGTCTAGTTAAAGAATACAAACACAATTAGATGATAACAAACTGACTGGAAGAGCACATTGCAACACAAGTAATTATTTAAGATACTGTGAATAAACGTATGACTAGGATTACACTGATATAGTTTTCGCATACGTTTTCGCACGTGAACAGCATATATAACTGGTTTAACTGTTGGCACATGTAAAACTGGAATGACCTTTGACCTTCTGCGCAACATTTGTATCGGTTTGTACTCAACTTGCTCTACCTGTGGAAGGCCCAGATACACATTACCATTATACTGCAAATAGAAGCGACAAAACACGTTTGACATTCATAAGAAATCTCTGCTAAAAGCAGAGTCAATTGTACAATTGTGACTATATCATGAGCATACATTTGTTTCACCGACCGCGTCATACCAAAAGACGTTAAAATATGGTACTTGTTGGTCCCTGCCTGGCGCTCGGCATTAATGGGTACAACAAGGACTGGTCGGCTCGGAGTCAGTATAATGTGTCTGAGTGGGGTATTAATGCTTCACTGCGGCATGGTATCTCAGTGGGCTAGCACTATAAAACCAGCTTCAGTCTGGGCTAGTACAAGCAGCCACACACACACATACGCACGCATGCACGTCGTCATATGAGCGAAATATTCTCAAGTACGACGTTAAACCCAATTTCAACTCACCTCACCTTACATTTTTTCAGTAGTATTACATCTGTACAATGTTGTTTGTAAACAGACAATCCAGTGATTGTCACCATGCGGTACGATGCCAGAGCATGTGTTTATGAATCACTATGAAATAGTGATGATACCAGGTGTTCGCGAAAGGTGAGCGTATCCTGCCCCACCGGTGGCACCCGACATAAACATATGCAAAGACCTCTTCATTATAGCTGTTTCGCCAGACCAATCATTGGGAATTATATAACTGCTCCTTTGGTTCTATCCCAATGGATATAAAACACTTTGATTTGATCTGTGTATATTATAATATATATAAATCTGCTCGATATGTTGTCCCAGGTGACTTCTTATTCGTGTGTTGCACAAACGTACAAAAGAGATTGCCATTTCCCATTAGCAATACGCGAGTTCACATATATATGTAAAGTCTAATTTCGATCAGCAAATCCATATCTGTTATGAAATATAATCCCTCTAGTAAAAAGGATAAATTTAGTATACCACTGGTGTATGTGTGTTGTAATGATTGCTTGATAATTTGTACCCGACTCAAAGGTAACTGGTGATGGTGAGATATTTTGAGTATTTTGCGCAAATTATGCAGCTTACCTGAAGCGTTAACAGCAACCCAGAACCAACTAATTAAAAGAAACTAGGATCCCATTTGCATTTGTACTTGTGATCGTGAGTTCCACTACAAGGACCATTACATATAATAATCGTATAAGTATAAGTATAAGTGCACAATGACCCAGAACATGTTCTTTCATGTGTTGCATAAAAATGAACAATCCAAACCAGGAATCCCCCCACATCACCCACTAAAACAATAACAAACCAAAACCAAGAACACCACTCCCCCCTCCCATATAGCCCCAAAACAAAAACAAACCCCAAAACAAGAACGCACACCCATATCAACCCCCAAAACAAAAACAAACGATAAAGATACAAAATATATTACGCATTAGCTAACTTAAATTGTATGATGGCAATCCATGGATACCAATAAAAGTCTGTTTTCTCTATTATCTTCAACCTAACACATGTCTATGTTTACCTGGAACTGCACTTTCGTCCATTGATAGAGCACTCTATCAGCATAGTTTCAAGGTCATGGCCAACGCTCTGCCGGATGTCTCTGCAATGAGCATATGACGAAATGTGAGTGAATACAGTGAATAATAGCACACTCTGTAAAATTAACATATTCTGTCGAAACGCATGATTACCTGATTATTTATGAACATGGAAATATTTTGACTGTAAAGTGCGAAGACCCGTGGAGATCTGGGTTAGAATTGATCTTCAGCAACCCATGCTTGTCGTAAGAGGCGACTAACGGGATCGGGTGGTCAGGCTCGCTGGCTGGGTTGCCACATGTCATCGTATCCCAATTGCGTAGATCGATGTTCATGCTGTTGATCGCTGGATTGTGTGGTCCAGACTCGATTGTTTACAGACCACCGCCATATAGCTTGTATATTGCTGAGGCGGCGTAAAACTAAACTCACTCACTCACTTGTGCGAAGAAGTATGCCGGGTCCCATTTGTCATGATATGCCATTGTGTTTAAAGATTTTTCTTCCTCGCCTTTCACATATACTACTTTCTGATAAGCAAGTATTACTTTTATGTGACATCGTATATACCTCTAATTACTTCCTCTAACTAAATGCTCGAACGCTTATTTTTTCAACGGAGTTACAGACCCGGCGCTTATTAGAGGCCCTGCGCTTTTTGCGCTTACTGGTGTACTGTGCTTATTTCTTAAACCGCTGCTTTACCCCCAGCGCTTAGTAGATGAAATACGATAAATGACATGAATGTTTGCCTTACTCATACTCTCCTCCAAGATAGTCGGCGATCATCTGCTTCCTGACAAAAGCATCGTCCAGGCCACTCGTTTCCTCCTCATAACACCCGTCCTCGTCGCACACGTACTCCGTGAAGGTTGTCAGGTCTACTTCGTCGGTGGCGTTCACACAATCCTTCAGAAAATCAAAATAATAATATCAGCAGAATACTAGCTTTGAACAAAGGACCCGTGAAGGTCCGGGTTAGAATACTGATCCTTAGTAACCCATGCTTGTCGTAAGAGGCGACTAACGGGATCGGGTGGTCAGGCTCGCTGACTTGGTTGACATATGTCATCGCGCAGATCGATGCTCATGCTGCTGATCACTGGATTGTCTGCTCGAGACTCGATTGTTTACAGACCGCCGCCATATAGATGGAATATTGCTGAATGCGGCGAAAACCTAAACTCACTCACGCACTTTGAACAAATATTCATCTTACATTATGATCTCTTTTTAAGGCAGGATCGGTGTCCAACAGTCACAGTACAACTCGTTGGATAAATTCCTTGGGTAAAAACCCCCCTTAAATCAAGCTATGGGAGACTCGCAGGGAAGATTCTAAAGAGCAATAAAATGTCTGATGTGTCGCAAGTCATGTTATGGGGAAAACTTTGGGAAGATTCTAAAGAACAATAAAATCTTGAAGTGTCGCAAGTCATAATATCGGTAAAACATTGGGAGGAGGAACAATAAACACTCGTCCTCGTCGCACACGTACTCCGTGAAGGTTGTCAGGTCTACTGCGTCGGTGGCGTTCACACAATCCTTCAGAAAATCAAAATAATAATATCAGCAGAATACTATCTTTGTACAAACATGCATCTTACATTATGAGCTCTTAAGGTAGGATAGGTGTTCTAACTAAATATTGTCATAATACAACAGTCACCGTACAACTCGTTTGATAAACTCCTTGGGTAAAAGGAAAACCAACTGCACTTAAGTCAAGCTATGGGAGGCACCCAGGAAAGATCCTAAAGAACAATAAACTGGCTGATGTGTTACAGGTCATGTTATGGGGAAAACGTTGGGAAGATTCGAAAGAACAATAAACTGTCTGATGTGTTGCAGGTCATGTTATGGGGAAAACGTTGGGAAGATTCGAAAGAACAATAAACTGTCTGATGTGTTGCAGGTCATGTTATGGGGAAAAACGTTGGGAAGATTCGAAAGAACAATAAACTGTCTGATGTGTTGCAAGTCATGTTAGGGGGAAAACGTTGGGAAGATTCGAAAGAACAATAAACTGTCGGGTGTGTTGCAGGTCATGTTATGGGGAACAACGTTGGGAAGATTCGAAAGAACAATAAACTGTCTGATGTGTTGCAGGTCATGTTATGGGGAAAACGTTGGGAAGATTCGAAAGAACAATAAACTGTCTGATGTGTTGCAGGTCATGTTATGGGGAACAACGTTGGGAAGATTCGAATAAACAATAAACTGTCTGATGTGTTGCAAGTCATGTTATGGGGAAAACGTTGGGAAGATTCGAAAGAACAATAAACTGTCTGATGTGTTGCAGGTCATGTTATGGGGAAAATGTTGGGAAGATTCGAAAGAACAATAAACTGTCGGGTGTGTTGCAGGTCATGTTATGGGGAAAATGTTGGGAAGATTCGAAAGAACAATAAACTGTCTGATGTGTTGCAGGTCATGTTATGGGGAAAACGTTGGGAAGATTCGAAAGAACAATAAACTGTCTGATGTGTTGCAGGTCATGTTATGGGGAAAACGTTGGGAAGATTCGAAAGAACAATAAACTGTCTGATGTGTTGCAGGTCATGTTATGGGGAAAACGTTGGGAAGATTCGAAAGAACAATAAACTGTCTGATGTGTTGCAGGTCATGTTATGGGGAAAACGTTGGGAAGATTCGAAAGAACAATAAACTGTCGGGTGTGTTGCAGGTCATGTTATGGGGAAAACTCGTGTGGTGTTGAATCATTATCACTTTGGACCAACGGTGATCCTGAAAATAGGTAACGCTGCTTTTAACGGTATTCCGGATATGTAATTGCGTGCCAGCTTAAAAGGAGTGGAAAGGCCGAATTATTGCAGATCTCAGACGTTAGTGAACTCATATTTGGAATCGAACCCTTGTCATCGGCGTGACGAGCGATCGCTTTAACCACTAGGCTACCCCACCGCCCTTATGAGTGTGGTGCTGACAAATCCAGGAACCTGATCGGGGCGTACCTAGGTTCGAATCCACAATAAAATATTTCTAAGGGACGCAACTCTGTACAGTAATTAGACGACTGATTGATAGGACGACAGGATCATACCTGACAACCCCCACCCCAACCCCCATCCCGCACTCTCTTTCTACCCACAGCATTAGAAAGAGACCCTTAGGGCAGGACAACGAGAGTAATAACCTACGTCACTCTGGTAAGAAGAAGGTATTTTCAGGAGTTTCTGTATACTGCAGTCCAACATGTGGGCCTTAGATAACATGATGGGGTTCATGTTGCAGAGGGTGACGGTGGGGAACGGGAGAGACGTGAAGCCGAGTTTCACCGAGGTCTTGATGGGGTAGCTGTAGAAGGTTGTGAAGAGTTGGACAAGCTGAGCGATCATCACGCCAGTAGCGGCCAGGAAGAACATCGCCCACATCACCTGGAAACATGCATTTCAAATGAAAATGATAATAATAATAATAATGATAAGAGTACTTTTATAGCATCTCATCCACATCACTGAAGGACATGCTCTAAGCGCATGCATGTCACAGTTCATTATTACCCCGGATTACCCAAGCTGCCTGACTTATCCCACCGGGTACCCATTTTCTGCTGGGTGAACAGAGGCAATTTTGAACAGACTCACTTGCCTAAGGTGAGACCACATGTATCACATTAGCTTCGTTCTGGGGCAGGACTGAAGCCCTCGAAGATTCTTTCTGATTATTCCACGTCCATGTCACCAATAACTGAATCTGTTCAGCCTGTAAATAACTGAGTCTTATCGTACGGTTTCATGATATATGCTTATGGTGATCCCGTGAAGATCCGGGTTAGAATTGATCTTCAATAACAAATGCTTGTCGTAAGAGGCGATTAACGGGATCGGGTGGTCAGGCTCGCTGACTTGGTTGACACATGTCATCGTATGCCAATTGCGTAGGTCGATGCTCATGCTGTTGATCATTGGATTGTCTGGTCCAGTCTCGAGTATTTACAGACCGCCGCCATATAGCTGGAATATTGCTGAGGCGGCGTTAAACAACAACCAAACCAAACATGTAGAGAGTATCATCAATAATAGATATGAATGTAGTATCTCATTTTTGGGATAAATATTTACTTCCAAAAAATGTCGTAAGAACAATTTAAAGTTGGATAAGATTGGCGCAGTGGCATCTTATGAATATTACTTCGATGGGCACTTCTTGAAAAAACCTTCCTCTGCTATAATCTGGGTGATGTGGCAATGCCTCGCTCTCTCACAAAATGGTTAATGTCATCATTCACCGGGTCGCAAACATCCAGGACTCTCAGAACCCATGTGTACTGTGCTTAAATCCTGATGGTAATGGCGGCGTCCATTCAGTCGAAATCTTACCTTGAATACAAGTCGTGGCGACGCCCATATCTTGGGTATTCCCATGAACGAAGTACTTTCTGCAAAGTACGTGAAGAACGTGACACAGTTACCACGTGGCTTTTCTTTCTCTTTATCTTCATCGTTGATGGGTTGTACTTGCATGTTCTGGAAGAAAAATAGTATCGATACTGACAGTAATGTGGTGTGTTTCTCATGTTCGAGATTGTATGAGTCCTTAAATTAAATACAGCAATACCATCAGTACCATCGAAGAGTGAATGAGTTAGTTTTACGCCGCTTTTAGCAATATTCCAGCAATGTCACGGTGGGGGACAGCAGAAATGGGCTTCACACAATGTACCCATGTAGGGAATCGAACCCGGGTCTTCGGCGTGACGAGCGAACGCTTTAACCACTAGGCTACCCCATCGCGCGTACCATGGAAGAAACGTCAATATAATGAAAGTTGAGGTCAGTAGTATGAAATAAGCAGTAATACCAACTAGTAGTCAATACCAACAGCGTAAAAGTAGCGTCATTACCATGAGAGCAACGGTCAATATCCGCCAACCTGGTGCGGAAACCGTATTCCATTCATGCGAAACCTAAACCAATAAACTGTAGGATTCTGTGCACAACTAATCCTTGGTACGTTGGACAAAAATATACTTCATAAATGTGTCACAGTAACATTAATATAGCCAGTAAAATATAACATCAGGCGATTGGGACAAGAGAAACACAATACAATATGTACATTAAGGGTCTGGGAGTGGGACATAGGTATAGTGAGGATATCCCAAATAATAGCGGTGTATCTCACAGCTGGATTTATCAGGTTCAAATTCACATAGTATATGGGAACCAACGAAAATGACAATATTGTATTCCTGATTGTATTCCGCAAAATGTGGTTGTAGTTTATCGCTGCACTTACCAGCTACACGACGGCGGTCTGTAATCAATCGAATCTACGACAACCGATTATTGACGTCATAATTTGGGATACGATAATATGCTGCAATTGTGGGTGGCAGGATCCCAGTTCAACTTCTTATCTTCACGGGATGTACTCCATAACATGATATACATGTATTTATAATGTTCCCTTCCTTGTCTTACTTCTACCAGGATATCGTAGTTGTACCTTCTACCAGGAATTTACTCGGGATAACCATAGTGGTACCTTCTACCTGTACTTTACTCGGGATACCATAGTGGTACCTTCTACCTGTACTTTACTCGGGATACCATAGTTGTACCTTGTACTAGGACTTTACTTGGGGTGCCATAGTGGTACCTTCTACCAGGACTTTACTTGGGATGCCATAGTGGTACCTTCTACCAGGAATTTACTCGGGATACCATAGCTGTACCTTGTACCAGGACTTTACTTGGGATGCCATAGTGGTACCTTCTACCTGTACTTTACTCGGGATGCCATAGTTGTACCTTCTACCTGTACTTTACTCGGGGTGCCATAGTGGTACCTTCTACCAGGAATTTACTTTGGATGCCATAGTGGTACGTTCTACCAGGACTTTACCCACGACGCAGTAGTTGTACCTTCCACCAGGACTTTATTTGAGGTGCCATAGTGGTACCTTCTACCATGACCTTACTCAGGATACCATAGTGGTACCTTCTACCAGGACTTTACTTTGGGTGCCATAGTGGTACCTTCTACCAGGACTTTACTTGACATGACATAGTGGTACCCTCTACCATGACTTTACTCAGGATACCATAGTGGTACCTTCTACCAGGACTTTACTTTGGGTTGCCATAGTGGTACCTTCTACAAGGAATTTACTCGGGATGCCATAGTGGTACCTTCCACCAGGAGTTTACTTGGGATGCCATAGTGGTATCTTCTACCTAGACTTTACTCGGGATGCCGTAGTTGTACCTTGTACCAGGACTTTACTTGGGATGCCATAGTGGTACCTTCTACCTGGACTTTACTCGCGATGTCATAGTTGTGCCATGTACCACGACTATACTCAGGACGCAGTGTTCGCCATATATAGCTCGTGGGTAGTCGGGATGCCATGATTGTATTTGCGATGTCCCGTATACCGTATGGTCCGTTCAACGATAACGTATTTGAGCCATGATTGTACATGCTTGAAACCCGTGGAAAGCTGTCAGCATTAGACAGTATTGTACTACAACGAGGACTATAACCGATAACACGTAGACTCACTGAGCACTAATGAGCTGTATGCTAATAACGGTTCCGCCTGATGTAGCCCAACAATCCATGTCCCGTTTCACATTCATCCCTCTGTTGACATCTCTATTGTCCGCATGTTGTCGCAGACATTTAGACATCAATAATACGATTTCCACAATGATTATAGATGGAAAACACCATGGTGCAAATACCAACAATTGTCTGTACGGTTTAATGACGTTCACAGATAAACAGCCGATGTTTACACTGATAGATCGGTCAGCTATTTTCACCATGCCAATTGTCCAGGTGGAAGGCTAACGTGATTAAACAAGCCAATGCCCACAGGCAGGGAGAACATCAGTCATATCTATGACAGTTACAGAGCACCATAACCATCTCCTGTTTGAGTGAAAAGACAATTATTATTTTGAAAAACAATTTGAAAATCTAATCAAATAAAAACATATCGTTTGTCTTACCAAAAATATGAACTGTGTGCAGGGTGTGTGCGCTGTCAGGGTTAATTGGTCAGGGTCAATAAAATGGGTGCGTCTTTTGAAGTAGGAAAATATACCCTGTGGCTGATAAAATGTAATATCCAAGAACTCACATCTTCAGCCCCAGAATATGGAACCTTATGGTGGGTTCCATAACTAACAGTGCTATCATGTGCACCACACAGTGAGTGAGTGAGTATTTCAGCCATATCGTGACTATATCAAGTAATACATTAATAACAATCATAGGTAAATTATAAAAACCTGTCAACGAATGACAGTAAAACAACTATAATTATCACAGATATAAATTTAAAACAAGTAAATAAATCTAAAAATGTTTAATTAAATAGGACAATACAATATAAGACACGGGTTATAGATCGCCAACAACTGAAGGTTGATCACCATACTAGGGACCATGGGGAGTGCACCACACAGACTTGTACCAACTAAGGAAACATGGGAAAAGTATCGCAACACCCCACTGATTTTATTGCATCAATATGTTACCATTACCCATAGAAAATAAACTTATTTAAACCTCCATTTCACTTTCTATCTGGATAAGTTGAGTGAGTGAGTTTAGTTTTACGCCGCTTTTAGCAATATTCCAGCAATATCACGGCGGGGGACACCAGAAATGGGCTTCACACATTGTACCCATGTGGGGAATCGAACCCGGGTCTTCGGCGTGACGAGCGAACGCTTTGACCACTAGGCTACCCCACCTCCCCCTGGATAAGGTGACACCCAAGGAATGGTAAATCCAAATGCAAAAAGAACGAAGATCTGCAGTTTGTTCAGAGAAGAAAATACTGCTCATTTTGTAGTGCTGATAACTATGGACATATGACCTTAACAAGGGCGGTCAGTTAGAAGATTCTAGTATACAATCCTCCAGCATCAACAACCGTTCACTCTATGGTGTATCTCCGCCGACTGCAAAACATCCATGACCCGCCTCATTGATTGTATCAGACCTTGTCCTTGAGGTATAGTGTTCCATTCCTGATGGCGGGCCTGTTTCCATCAATCAGGGTTTGGTACTGGAGGATCTCCCTGTCGTATTCTGCGATACAAAATGTCCCAAACATTCTTGAGATCTAGACGGACCAAGGTAAAGGTGCTACCGCCACTTGACGTACATCTACAACGGTACATGCACGATGTGACCTTGCATTGTCGTCTATGAAGACTGGCCATGTGTTTAGAGGATGATCATAGAAAAGTGGTACAAGAACCATATCTAGGATGTCAGTATGTATCGTTGCAATTGTCCAATGGCATTCAGATTTTGTCTGATCGTCACAAGATTAAGTTCACATAATTGTATCACTCTCACTATGAAACCAGCATTCGAAATTAACGTTGGTGCTTAGGCCCGGAGCCGACTGAAAACTACTCGGACCCACAGCGTATGTTTTCTGCAGGTAATTATGGACGGCAACGTTTTCATCCCCAGTATCTAAGAGTATTATTTCCATAACGAAATATAGGGCCTACACATTTTGATCAGAACGTTTTATGGTTCTGGGCCTAAATTTTCGAAGCTCTCTTAGCGTTAAGATAGCCGTAAGTTAATGTTAATGTTTGGCACTTACGTTTGGCGCTAAGAGAGCTTCGAAAATCTAGGCCCTGGGTTCTTAGGGCTGCAACTTGTCAGGGTTAAGGGCAAACACTGTATGAGATCAAATTACAGTGACGTCGACCTTGACACCAAGCTAGTCTGGGGGTAATAGGCTGTATATTCGGACGAGTATAGGCGAATTCGGACCGTTCTGTTGGACAAACGACAAATTGTTAAATAACGGGTTCGCATGCTCGTCATTGATCATTTAAAATCAGTTTCAATGTGGGGGTTGAAAATCATAGTTGTTGCGATACATTTTTCCATGTGTACAACTCTCTTATACGTAACAACATATTGGACCTGATGACTACAGAGACATTGGAATTATTTTGTTGAAACATGATATCGACATTTCATTACAGCCCCTTGCAGAGGAGACCATTTTGTTTGTATTTGGCATTATTATCAAGGAACGGTACTGACCTCTCTGAAAAATCGTAGCTTTAACTGACACAACACAGTTAGAGTATTGTGGACCTGGTAATGTGTTCTTTGTTCAACCAACAAAGCTGATTCTATAATCTATGCCAGCTAATATGTTTATAGTTGCAGAGTTAATATAGCAAATGAGCTTTAAAGTAAGCAAGACCAGCGAATCCGGCCTGAAGCTTAGCAAACGTAATTTATATCACAGGCTAACCTACTGTGGTACTTTGGGGTATTTTGGGTAAAGTTCTAGTTCTATCCGGGTTGGGTTAACACAACATAGGTTTTTTTTAGTGTTTTCCCGGCTATGCTAATATGCACAGCCGCAACACACCCGACAGGTTGGTTTGTGTCTGCCTTGCATGTGGCAGCACATGAACTGCCTGCCTCTCGCCCTATAGTCTTTAGCCCATTGGTGCACCGGAGGTAACGACGCTTACTTCGGGTACTTGAATTCTGGTCACGGCGCCAAATCTGTAATAAGCTATGGTCTGTTTGCAGTGAAAACGTACAGACGAATTTCACTTTAAGCAAAAAGATAAATCAAATAAAGTGAAATTAAGATTGCGAATCGTCATGATTTTACCTTGCCAATTGAACCTTTAAATCTCAGAATTTGATTCAACTTAGGATAAAAGTTGTTTGACGATCATAGTTTCAAACCGCTATTATTGGTTTGTATTACAAAGGGGTAAGCGCAGTAGTTGGAACAGTGAAACAAATGCACGTGCGATACGTGTTGAGCGTTAACTTAGACCAACCCTGCTTTTTCTCGGAGTTTCATTAAATGTGTAAACCCCTTGTAATACAAACCAATAAATGGCGGTATGAAACTACGATCGTTTGTAAAACAACTTTTATTCTAAGTTGAATACAATTCTGAGATTTAAATGTTCAATTGGCAAGGTAAAATTATGAGGATTCGAAATGTTAATTTCACTTTATTTGATTTACTATTTTTAAAGGTGAAATTCATCGGTACGTTTTCGCTGCAAAAAGACTGTAGTCCTTCTCCACACAGTGACACTTGAAGTTGGCTACTTTACCATCATCATAAAAATACACAACGCATCTTCAACTGTCACTGGGCAGAGAAGCCTATTACACTAACAATATGTCCTGAGACAAAACTGCATATAATTTATGTTCAATCAACCAATAGAGTGTAGTATGAAGTCTTTCTCAACAAGATTTGCTTTCAAAACATATCTGGTCTCGCAAAAATCACCAAGTGTACCTGATTCTAAAATAGAAATAGTTAAATAATAATTATGTTGTAATTACACAAACCAACATATCATTATGACTGTAATTCCACTTCCAATTTTACAACATCGATTGTAGTCGTTATTTATTACGTTTTCATATTTTTGTTTTGACTTTTTGTTTTCACGGCGAAGCGGTAATCAATAACTTGTTATGTTGGGTAGTTGCGATAACACGGACGGCAAACATAAACAAAAGTGTAAGGAAGAACGCTGTCCTGACTCGCTAAACAGAAACAATACGTGTTTAAACTATGCTTTCCAAATAACTAAACAGTTTAAACGTTCAATATTAACAATGTATGTAAGTTTCTACCTCTTCAGGAAACAAATGAACGATTGCCATTAAAGCCGGCAATTTATGCCTGAATGCATGCATGATGCACGTGCATCTCGATTTCAATGTTGTTTTCGTGCGAAGTCTTCCCTTTCCACAAACAAAAACATTTCAAACCTCAATCTCAAACAATACTTTATTGGGCAAAACAGACTGTACGACCACGATTCGACTTGACTTCCGGTGTATATTTAAAAAAAATAGGTTCAAATACTCCATTGATATTTAAATGTCATTTCCAATATTACGACCTTTCTTTTGCTTTTCAGTATATGTTACAGTCAATGTGTGAAATCAGGCATTTTGTAAATTCCCTCATTCACTCAGTGAATTTGTAAATTGCCTGCAAAAATATTCGATTTATTTGACAAATTGTACAAATCGCTGATGTTACACATTAACTGCAACATATATACACATGTTTTCCAGTCGTCTTTAACATATTATCAACAAGGTTCTGCTTATGCGTGTCTACTATCTATGTTTTCTTTGTGGATGTTAAAAACCCCGATTGCCTATTAATACGTGTTCAATATTTTTCAAACAAATCCTCCAACGGAGAGCATCAACATGCACCAGACAAGTCAGACAAGCCAGGGAACCTCGCCACACGATCCCATACGACAAACATGGGTTATTGAAGACCAATACTAACATGGATTTACACTCTTGAAATGTGTTTCCCCTAGTACGATATGGATAACATAGAAGTTTGTGTTGCATTAAAACATTACACACGTGTATTTTTATAGCCTTCTATCATTGACCATCAAGTAAAAGAGTGTGTTCTCTCCTTCGTCCGTTCTAGGTCATCATTTAGCACCCCATCAGCCCAATAACAAAACCCACAGCAGCTTCTGAAGACCCATAACAGCACCACGACCTAATGCCTTCAGATTTACCCACGTAAATGTATTTTGAGCACATTTTTGGTAATGTTTTAAACGTTATATCAGTTATACACCCAGGCCCCGATTTCTCAAAACAAACTTAAGTTTTTACTCAAATTTAAAACTGAGTTTGACAATTTGAAACAGCTAAATTTTTAACTCAACTGCATTTTAAAAATAAAAAAGCCCGAACAACTTCTGTAATCTATCCACCAAACTCAAAATGTCTACTATGTTTGAGTTTAATATCGATTTCAATTCATTCAGTTTTCTCAAATTTGAGTAAAAACTCTAACTCAAGTCAGATCTCAGACTTAAATTTGTTTCGAGAAATCGGGGCCTGGTCATCGTAGCCATTAATGTGGATATTCCTAAACATGCACATCCAATGCGATAGTCTTGAGTGACATGATACAAACACTGCTTCTATTTCCTGATAGATTTCATCGATTCTAAGTTGCAAAAAGAAATAACACATGTGATCAAAATAACATATACCATATCATGTTTCAAAAATGATTAGGGGCGGTGGGGTAGCCTACTTGTTAAAGCGTTCGCTCGTGACGCCGAAGGCCCGGGTTCGATTTCCTATTTGGGTACTATGTGTGAAGCCCATTTCTGGTGTCCCCCGCCGTGATATTGCTGGAATATTGCTAAAAGCGGCGTAAAACTATACTCACACCCTCACTAAAAAGATGAAGTTGGACTTACATGTGTCATTGTAATAGATAGGTGATTTAGGATCGTCCCTCGTGCTAGTATCCTTTGGTAATAACAGGTATGTCGGCAGACTGGTTAACAGTGTAACAGCGAATAGCGCCCTGCTGTCGTCTGTATACTAGCAAATGAACTAATTTCGACAGTTTCTATTTTTCAGTAGGTATATACTGTATATGCAAAATCCCTATTCCCCTTCGGCCTGAGTGAGACTGACCCGGTGATTATACAACTACACGCGATAATCCATAACCATCTTAGGAGGTTCTTTCAAGACGGGTGATATTGCTTGAAACAGTGGAGTGTTGTAATCGCTGAAGCAACACCTAATGGCTCAGGTTCATGCAATGACGCTGTGATTTCTGAACTAAGCTGATTACAAGTAATGCAACACGGACAATAGGTGCCAGCCAGACTGGAAGTCCCACAAGTAACTTTGGTCGAGTATTTATCCGAACTAGAGCCTATTCATAGCAGCTTGCTCTGTCATTTGGTATGGGTTGATTCCCAAGCTGAAACTATAGGTTAAACGGGAATTTGTAAAGGAACCTGATGTGAAACTCCCAAATAGCCAAAAACTGTAATACATACTTCCTATCCAAAGTTTAGACTAGCTAGTGTAAATATAGCCACTTACTTCAGGAAACTCTTCTAAACTAAATTTTGCAAAATATTCAATATTGTTTAAAGGTACTGTTTACACATGAACTGATGTATTGTAAAACAAATTCATAACGTTGAAAAGATTATTGTCATGAGTTCAACAAATGATAAAAATCAGTGAAAATTGGCGAAAATGCAGCTGTTCACATGCACGATATTTGCACATGCTTTTCAGCAGTTTGATGCATGATCCTCGTGCAATTCAACTGCATAAGGTTGGCAGTTGGTTCAAAGGCAGTATTAGCAGGTGCAGGGTGGGTGTCCAGGTTGAAAACTGACTTTCCCACAATTTCATGTAATGTGTGATGTTATGTGAGATGACTGAGGCAGAGGCATGCCGGAGTTCCAGAGTGTTCTGCTGTCTCAGGAAATCTGTCACAACATGAGCGACATATGGACGGGCATTATCTGCTGAAGCGTGAATTTAAATGTCTGTATTTGAATGAACGGGCGCACATGAGACCCTATGATCTCATCCTTGTATCGCAGACCTGTCAGATTTACAATGACAAGTTGTGTCCGATCCGAGATGTGATGACTCCCAATATCATAACGCTGTCGCCACCAAACTGTCGACGTTGAACAACGCACGTGTCGGCATACCGTCAGTGATCACCATGCCAATCTTGTCTCCTGTACCGTAGATGTTGTTTGCACCAGGCAAGACGTGCCTGTAGATGACGTTGAGGCAAAATTGGACGTATTGCAGGCAGTCGAGGCGGATGTTGTGCTCCTTCAGTTGGTTCCGTACAGTCCTGGAACTAAGTGCACGTAAGTCAGGAATGGTCTGGGCAGTCAAATTGGCAGTCTGGAATCGATTCCTTAGATCGGTCAGCCAAATGTAGTTGTCTTGATGACGTGACGTCACGCGTGAACGGCCGGTCCCAGGCAAATCTCTCGTGTTCCCATTACGTTGACAACGTCTCCATAGAGATGATATCGTGCTTTGATGGACACCAAATTGTCTGGCCACTTCATTCTGGGCCATTCCTGTCTCCAGCATGCTCACGGCGCGGAAACGTTGATTTTCTTTAAACCGTGGCATGACGTAAGCGCAGTTTAGGTTGAAATTAACGTGTTTTCCACAACATTCGGAGGCAAGAGAATAATCAACCGTTCTTCAATTTTCAATATCAAGTGTGTGAACTTCAGGTGCCAAAGAGCATGCATAAAGTGAGCATTATTAAGTTCATTGTTCACAAGGTGCACGTGCCACGCGCGATACGTGACCTCAAATGTCCTGTAAAGTACTTTGTTACATGTTTATTTTGGGTTATTTGGATAATTTTTAAAATAATAATTATTTTATCCAATTTTATGTTATGCGCAGTTACTTTTTTCCTTTAGTATACTTGTTCATAAAAACGTAATTATGTGTGCGCTTAAACGTATTGCTATAGCTCAACATGTTAACCAAGTGTACTTGTCACATTAAAATATCAGCTTTTTGAATGGATACATAAATCCAAAACATTTACACTTTGGTGACACCAATCATGAGGGACATATTTTGTTGTGACACAGTTTGTTGTGGTGAGATGATGTGAGAAACCCATTTCTGGTAACTCACTCACTCACTCACTCAGTTATTCTCTTATGCTCAGTCCTAGCATAATAAAGCATATATCCATTTAGTACAAGGCAGCGTGGCCACCTTGTATATTGTACACCTGCATGCGCATAGCTATAGGAGTACAATAATCTCGAACGTGACCATAATATAGAACGTCAGTACCTAATAAGTTCAGAAACAAATTCCGTTTGGCGTAAAGTAGGTGAAATTGTAGGCGTAAAGGAGAAAATAGTAGTGAAATGTATTTGAATGAATCACCAGGTGTTTGCGAAAAAGCCATAATGCAACGGCGGCATGTAAACAATCCATTTCATCTCTTTTCCGAAATTATTATACATATTAATGAATGTGTGATTGGAAGAATATTGTGAGTGAGTTTAGTTTTACGCCGCACTCAGCAATATTCCAGCTATATGGCGGCGGTCTGTAAATATACCAGTCTGGACCAGACAATCCATTGATCAACAGCATGAGCATCGATCTACGCAATTGGGATACAATGACATGTGTCAACCAAGTCAGCGAGCCTGACCACCCGATCCCGATAGTCTCCCCATGCGACAAGCATGGGTTACTGAAGATCAAATCTACCCCGGATCAAGAATATTGTGAATGTGATAGTTGTAACAGGTTTCATACGGCATTTCAGTTACCTCACGACGTATCAGCTTCGGGCGCATCAATACACATCAAACAAATACCCCGAAACAAAAACAGAAATTACACAGTAAGAATTCCACAAACCTTCTCAAATTGAGGATCCTGTTGGACAGCCATGGTCTAAGATTCTGAATTCGAAGTTACCGATGGACGTCATCAACAACAGCAACGGCGATACTGGGCATGCATTGAAACGTCACAGCAGGTCCATCTGAACAAATGACAGGTGATGACAGGTTGGCAACAAACAATCAGCCTCCCAATCAGTGGTTGTAACTTCAGAGAACAATGTATGGCTCAGGTTTACTATTTGATCCCGACGGAAAGTGCCGAAGTTAATAAAACAGTCAGTTGTCATTCCAGATAATTGGTAGTCGTGATGAGTATCGTCAACGGCTTATATAATCCATGCAGTTGTTTGTGCCTCATGCAGCGTTCGTGCTGATGTGTATAACGGGTTATCACACATATATTTACATGTCACCGGTGAACCGTTATTGTAACATTTATTTTTGCAAACAGTTATAACGCCAAAGCCACTGTGTAAATTAATTTGTGGAAATTATAATACACTGCGTGGTATTTGAGTGTTCATTGGTTAAACATACACTTCCTATCATCACGTTAATCATGTTCTGCTTAATAGAAACCAAACAATCCTTCTCTCTGTGGATAAATACAGTTCCCTCTCACACTTCCAGTTCCAGACATACAAAACCCGCCAGGCCTTCGACTGGACATGGACATGGTGCAAGTCCATTTGTCTTGTGGGTTTTAAAAACATGTTTAGTGTTGACGTAAGCATTTAATAGCGCTTATAATCGACGTGCCCTTTCTGTTGTGCGAACTAATCTAAACCCCACCTCGGACAATCAAAGATCTACAACGTACCCAAACGTCAATCTGATCATGAAATCTGAATTAAGACCTTAGCTTGGATTAGGGCAATCTCCTTGTTCACGGGATGTCCCGTTTGGTGTGTTTGCTCCAATGCTATGCCGGTGTTTTATATCGAACGAAATTGACATGCTCCCAAAGAAAACAGAACAAGCTTGTTGTGAACACTTGCTGAGAAGACCCGTGAAGATCTAGATGTGAGCTAGAATCGGTCTTCATCTACCCATGCTTGTCGTAAGAGGCGACTAACGGGGTCGGGTGGTCAGGCTCGCTGACTTGGTTGACATATGTCATCGTATCCCCCAAATGCGTAGATCGATGCTCATGCTGTTGATCACTGGATTGTCTGCTTCAGACTCGATTATTTACAGACTGCAGCCATATAGCTAGAATATTGTTGAGTGTATCAAACGGAGAAACAAACTAGATGCCTCGACAACAGAGACATAGACATGCTTCCTTAATTAAGGTCTGTGTTTGTCAATCAATAAAGAATCTGTGCCAGTGTCATTTAGTGCCAAGCAAAATAACACAGGTCTATGACTATGGACTGAATTATAGAATACTACGCGCCGTTTTACCAATTAAGATGTGATCAACCAATCCTTCTGGAATACTATACCACATCTGTTACCTGTCGTACAATGACATTCAAATAGTACACCGTTTGATTGTGTATCCGCCATTAATCATTAACACTTCACAAAGCGCAATATCCCACCTGCACACACAAAGCGCAATATCCCACCTGCACACACAAAGCGCAATATCCCACCTGCACACACAAAGCGCAATATCCCACCTGCACACACAAAGCGCAATATCCCACCTGCACACACAAAGCGCAATATCCCACCTGCACACACAGCGCAAGCGCAATATCCCACCTGCACACAAAAGCAATACACACACAGCTGCCCACCTGCACACAAAGCGCAATATCCCACCTGCACACACAAAGCGCAATATCCCACCTGCACACACAAAGCGCAATATCCCACCTGCACACACAAAGCGCAATATCCCACCTGCACACACAAAGCGCAATATCCCACCTGCACACACAAAGCGCAATATCCCACCTGCACACACAAAGCGCAATATCCCACCTGCACACACAAAGCGCAATATCCCACCTGCACACACAAAGCGCAATATCCCACTTGCACAATCACAAACATCATACTAATCCTCTACCCAGTTGCTTTGTTTCTTACACTCTTGGGTTGCTATACTTTTTCTTGTGTGGGTAGAAGGTTTGTTATTTTCTCAGTTTCTTACAAATATATGTCACCAAATTTGTTAGGTTTTTACCTTGTTAAACTTCTCATTTCTAAATACATTCTGTGTTTCAAAATTAATACTGACTATAATTTACAGATGCGTTCAACATTTGAAACATATGTCATCGGAAAACAGACCAGTTCGGGGAGTGAATCATCTGCAATTCATATTTTACACCATACGTTATTTATCATCTAGTTTAATTGTCAAGGGTTTGATAACGCACCCAGTCCACAATCTTGCATGTGTTAGAAACAATTTGTAATCAGACAAACACAAACTATCCCTCTCTCGAATCCACATGCATCATGAGTAATCATACAAAAGATTCAACACCATTCAATGATTAACTCTTCAGTTTACCTCATTAATTTTCCGGCCTGTGTCATGTTTGTGATTTAAGCTTACTTCATTATATCTCCTATTTATCAAGGAGGAATTAAAGACACTCACTCACTCACTCACTCACCATTCTTTCCAACGCAGTTGTTTGCAATATTAGTCTGAAGTTTATAAATGGCGCAATATGACCCTTCTCAGACCTACGGGAAAACCTTTTTACTTCATTTATATATTTAGCAACAAACAACGCACGTACAAGAGGCTTTAGTGACATAGTATTAAGTCGAATCGGGGAAATATCAGCTTGGTCAGCTCGGATAAACCACACATCGACTTATGGTTGACATATGATTGGTTTGCTAGGTAGGCTGAAGTGTTTGCTGCAAAGAAGGATTAACCAGGTGACACATCAGTCAGTCATTACCATTATTCACCGTTATTATATACCATTTGCGTCCATTTCACTTTATCGACTCGTGGTGAGATTCTCTATTTATCTAAATGGATTTAAATTGAAGCCTCTTGTACGTGCGTTGTTTGTTGCTAAATATATAAATGAAGTAAAAAGGTTTTCCCGTAGGTTTGAGAAGGGTCATATTGCGCCATTTATAAACTTTCGACTAATGTTGCAAACGACTGCGTTGGAAAGAATGGTGTTGAATCGTTTGTATCATTACTCATGATACATGTGGATTCGAGAGAGGGATAGTTTTTGTTTGTCTGATTACAAATTGTAATCAATTTTAATAAATAAATTTTAATTTAAATTTAAATCCATTTAGATAAATGGAGAATCTCACCACGAGTCGAAAAAGTTACAAATATCCGATGCTTGCCGAGGATATTTATACTTTTGTCAATGAGTGTTGATATATTTGATATCAGAAGCCACGACGGTCAGATTCTATTTATCGTCAAGTATCACTCTTCATTGGTTTTCAATGAAAAATGAACATCCCTGAACACAGTACTGCCATTAGACTTGCGGTGCAGGGATGTCATAGCATTGTGACGGCATCAAGTTCATGGCGTCATAGCATTGTAGGGCATTGTACAAAATCTACTGTCAAAACGACCGCCTCCGTGGTGTAGTGGTTAGAGCGTCCGCCCGAGAGCGGAAGGTCGCGGGTTCGATCCCCGACCGGTCATACCAAAAGACGTTAAAATATGGTACTTGTTGGTCCCTGCCTGGTGCTCGGCATTAATGGGTACAACAAGGACTGGTCGGCTCGGAGTCAGTATAATGTGTCTAAGTGGGGTATTCATGCTTCACTGCGGCATGGTATCTCAGTGAGCTAGCACTATAAAACCAGCTTAAGTCTGGGCTAGTACAAGCAGCCGCACATACACATACACACGCATGCACGTCGTCATATGAGCGAGATATTCTCAAGCACGACGTTAAACCCAATTTCACCTCACCTCACTGTCAAAACGATATCTCACACAAGCAATGTCTCCTGTGGAACACAGGTTTGGATTGATAATTACTGTTATAACGCCTTGTATCATGGGTTATCTGACACAGTGTCATTGTGGATCAACGTTCAAACGTCTGTTTATGCGACGCTGTACAAATGTAAAAAGTAAGTAACATTCGTGCAAGATTGAAGTTTTTGCACATGCATGATGTGAGAATAGGGTGGTGTCTGTCAATGCCTTTTCTCCATTTTTAAAATAAAATCAACTGTTCCTATTTAATTATTAAAGGGATCTTGCTCAACTAAATGGACGGGTTTTATCTTTAATATTGACATATTTGAGTTTGCAGGAGGTGTATTGATCAGACAAACACTGAAATGTGCATGAGTGTGTCTTATCGCCAAATAGAAAACAAACCCATCTTAGTAAATGTATTTGACAACAATATCCATAATCGAAAAATACCAGGCATTAACACTATGATTGACACCACATATTTTCCGATATACGTATAAGTAGTTAGATAATGATACATTTTAAATAACCCAGGATAATACATACACAGTTGATAGCTTTCAGGCATTCAATATATAGACTAGTTCAATATGTTCGATCTTCGCGAAGATACCCATGATGCTTATCTTTTGTTCCTCGTGTAGCTCAGATAACAGAAATACCTTTGCGACACATCAAAGTCATTGTTATGGTCCAAAGAAATACTACTGAAAGCGGCATTATGCTGAATCATATTCCGTCCCGATAACAGAAATAATGTACTAGGCGGCGTTAAAACAAATGTTATGGTCAATATAATTGAATTCTTGTTCAAAGCGGGGTGTAACCAAACATTATGGTCCAAATAAATGAAATACTATTGAAAGTGGCGTTACACTGAATCTAGTTCCGTCCCGATAACAGAAATAATGTACTAAGAGGCGTTAAAACAAATGTTATGGTCAATATAATTGAATTCTTGTTCAAAGCGGGGTGTAACCAAACATTATGGTCCAAATAAATGAAATACTATTGAAAGTGGCGTTACACTGAATCTAGTTCCGTCCAGATAACAGAAATAATGTACTAGGCGGCGTTAAAACAAATGTTATGGTCAATATAATTGAATTCTTGTTCAAAGCGGGGTGTAACCAAACATTATGGTCCAAATAAATGAAATACTATTGAAAGTGGCGTTACACTGAATCTAGTTCCGTCCCGATAACAGAAATAATGTACTAGGCGGCGTTAAAACAAATGTTATGGTCAATATAATTGAATTCTTGTTCAAAGCGGGGTGTAACCAAACATTATGGTCCAAATAAATGAAATACTATTGAAAGTGGCGTTACACTGAATCTAGTTCCGTCCGATAACAGAAGTAATGTACTAGGCGGCGTTAAAACAAATGTTATGGTCAATATAATTGAATTCTTGTTCAAAGCGGGGGTGTAACCAAACATTATGGTCCAAATAAATGAAATACTATTGAAAGTGGCGTTACACTGAATCTAGTTCCGCCCAGATAACAGAAATAATGTACTAGGCGGCGTTAAAACAAATGTTATGGTCAATATAATTGAATTCTTGTTCAAAGCGGGGTGTAACCAAACATTATGGTCCAAATAAAATGAAATACTATTGAAAGTGGCGTTACACTGAATCTAGTTCCGTCCCGATAACAGAAATAATGTACTAGGCGGCGTTAAAACAAATGTTATGGTCAATATAACTGAATTCTTGTTCAAAGCGGGGTGTAACCAAACATTATGGTCCAAATAAATGAAATACTATTGAAAGTGGCGTTACACTGAATCTAGTTCCGTCCCGATAACAGAAATAATGTACTAGGCGGCGTTAAAACAAATGTTATGGTCAATATAATTGAATTCTTGTTCAAAGCGGGGTGTAACCAAACATTATGGTCCAAATAAATGAAATACTATTGAAAGTGGCGTTACACTGAATCTAGTTCCGCCCAGATAACAGAAATAATGTACTAGGCGGCGTTAAAACAAATGTTATGGTCAATATAACTGAATTCTTGTTCAAAGCGGGGTGTAACCAAACATTATGGTCCAAATAAATGAAATACTATTGAAAGTGGCGTTACACTGAATCTAGTTCCGTCCCGATAACAGAAATAATGTACTAGGCGGCGTTAAAACAAATGTTATCGTCAATATAATTGAATTCTTGTTCAAAGCGGGGTGTAACCAAAACATTATGGTCCAAATAAATGAAATACTATTGAAAGTGGCGTTACACTGAATCTAGTTCCGTCCCGATAACAGAAATAATGTACTAGGCGGCGTTAAAACAAATGTTATGGTCAATATAATTGAATTCTTGTTCAAAGCGGGGTGTAACCAAACATTATGGTCCAAATAAATGAAATACTATTGAAAGTTGCGTTACACTGGATCTAGTTCCGTCCCGATAACAGGAAATAATATACTAGGCGGCGTTAAAACAAATGTTATGGTCAATATAATTGAATTCTTGTTCAAAGCGGGGTTAACCAAACATTATGGTCCAAATAAATGAAATACTATTGAAAGTGGCGTTACACTGAATCTAGTTCCGCCCAGATAACAGAAATAATGTACTAAGCGGCGTTAAAACAAATGTTATGGTCAATATAATTGAATTCTTGTTCAAAGCGGGGTGTAACCAAACATTATGGTCCAAATAAATGAAATACTATTGAAAGTGGCGTTACACTGAATCTAGTTCCGTCCCAGATAACAGAAATAATGTACTAAGCGGCGTTAAAACAAATGTTATGGTCAATATAATTGAATTCTTGTTCAAAGCGGGGTGTAACCAAACATTATGGTCCAAATAAATGAAATACTATTGAAAGTGGCGTTACACTGAATCTAGTTCCGTCCCGATAACAGAAATAATGTACTAGGCGGCGTTAAAACAAATGTTATGGTCAATATAACTGAATTCTTGTTCAAAGCGGGGTGTAACCAAACATTATGGTCCAAATAAATGAAATACTATTGAAAGTGGCGTTACACTGAATCTAGTTCCGTCCCGATAACAGAAATAATGTACTAGGCGGCGTTAAAACAAATGTTATGGTCAATATAATTGAATTCTTGTTCAAAGCGGGGGTGTAACCAAACATTATGGTCTCGAAATAAATGAAATACTATTGAAAGTGGCGTTACACAAACATTAATGTTTAAGCTAACGTCATTATAATTGATTTATGGTCATCCAAATAAATGAAATACTATTGAAATAAATGAAATACTGAAAGTGGCGTTACACTGAATCTAGTTCCGTCCCGATAACAGAAATAATGTACTAGGCGGCGTTAAAACAAATGTTATGGTCAATATAATTGAATTCTTGTTCAAAGCGGGGTGTAACCAAACATTATGGTCCAAATAAATGAAATACTATTGAAAGTTGGCGTTACACTGAATCTAGTTCCGTCCCGATAACAGAAATAATGTACTAGGCGGCGTTAAAACAAATGTTATGGTCAATATAATTGAATTCTTGTTCAAAGCGGGGTGTAACCAAACATTATGGTCCAAATAAATGAAATACTATTGAAAGTGGCGTTACACTGAATCTAGTTCCGTCCGATAACAGAAATAATGTACTAGGCGGCGTTAAAACAAATGTTATGGTCAATATAATTGAATTCTTGTTCAAAGCGGGGTGTAACCAAACATTATGGTCCAAATAAATGAAATACTATTGAAGTGGCGTTACACTGAATCTAGTTCCGTCCAGATAACAGAAATAATGTACTAGGCGGCGTTAAAACAAATGTTATGGTCAATATAACTGAATTCTTGTTCAAAGCGGGGTGTAACCAAACATTATGGTCCAAATAAATGAAATACTATTGAAAGTGGCGTTACACTGAATCTAGTTCCGTCCCAGATAACAGAAATAATGTACTAAGCGGCGTTAAAACAAATGTTATGGTCAATATAATTGAATTCTTGTTCAAAGCGGGGTGTAACCAAACATTATGGTCCAAATAAAATGAAATACTATTGAGAAAGTGGCGTTACACTGAATCTGGTTCCGTCCTGATAACAGAAATAATGTACTAGGCGGCGTTAAAACAAAATGTTATGGTCAATATAACTGAATTCTTGTTCAAAGCGGGGTGTAACCAAACATTATGGTCCAAATAAATGAAATACTATTGAAAGTGGCGTTACACTGAATCTAGTTCCGTCCCGATAACAGAAATAATGTACTAGGCGGCGTTAAAACAAATGTTATGGTCAATATAATTGAATTCTTGTTCAAAGCGGGGTGTAACCAAACATTATGGTCCAAATAAATGAAATACTATTGAAAGTGGCGTTACACTGAATCTAGTTCCGTCCCGATAACAGAAATAATGTACTAGGCGGCGTTAAAACAAATGTTATGGTCAATATAATTGAATTCTTGTTCAAAGCGGGGTGTAACCAAACATTATGGTCCAAATAAATGAAATACTATTATTGAAAGTTGCGTTACACTGAATCTAGTTCCCGTCCCGATAACGGAAATAATATACTAGGCGGCGTTAAAACAAATGTTATGGTCAATATAATTGAATTCTTGTTCAAAGCGGGGTTTAACCAAAACATTATGGTCCAAATAAATGAAATACTATTGAAAGTGGCGTTACACTGAATCTAGTTCCGTCCCAGATAACAGAAATAATGTACTTAGCGGCGTTAAAACAAATGTTATGGTCAATATAATTGAATTCTTGTTCAAAGCGGGGTGTAACCAAACATTATGGTCCAAATAAATGGTGGCGTTACAAATAAATGAAATACTATTGAAGGTGGCGTTACACTGAAATCTATTGAAAGTGGCGTTACACTGAATCTAGTTCCGTCCAGATAACAGAAATAATGTACTAAGCGGCGTTAAAACAAATGTTATGGTCAATATAATTGAATTCTTGTTCAAAGCGAGGGTGTAACCAAACATTATGGTCCAAATAAATGAAATACTATTGAAAGTTGCGTTACACTGAATCTAGTTCCGTCCCGATAACAGAAATAATGTACTAGGCGGCGTTAAAACAAATGTTATGGTCAATATAACTGAATTCTTGTTCAAAGCGGGTGTAACCAAACATTATGGTCCAAATAAATGAAATACTATTGAAAGTGGCGTTACACTGAATCTAGTTCCGTCCCGATAACAGAAATAATGTACTAGGCGGCGTTAAAAACAAATGTTATGGTCAATATAATTGAATTCTTGTTCAAAGCGGGGTGTAACCAAACATTATGGTTCAAATAAATGAAATACTATTGAAAGTGGCGTTACACTGAATCTAGTTCCGTCCAGATAACAGAAATAATGTACTCAGGCGGCGTTAAAACAAATGTTATGGTCAATATAACTGAATTCTTGTTCAAAGCGGGGTGTAACCAAACATTATGGTCCAAATAAATGAAATACTATTGAAAGTGGCGTTACACTGAATCTAGTTCCGTCCCGATAACAGAAATAATGTACTAGGCGGCGTTAAAACAAATGTTATGGTCAATATAACTGAATTCTTGTTCAAAGCGGGGTTTAACCAAACATTATGGTCCAAATAAATGAAATACTATTGAAAGTGGCGTTACACTGAATCTAGTTCCGTCCCGATAACAGAAATAATGTACTAGGCGGCGTTAAAACAAATGTTATGGTCAATATAATTGAATTCTTGTTCAAAGCGGGGTGTAACCAAACATTATGGTCCAAATAAATGAAATACTATTGAAAGTGGCGTTACACTGAATCTAGTTCCGCCCAGATAACAGAAATAATGTACTAAGCGGCGTTAAAACAAATGATATGGTCAATATAACTGAAAATTTGTTCAAAGACAAGGTTAAACTAATTAATCCTGCGATCCCGACAACTGAAATACGATTAAAACCGATGTTAAGTAAAATCGTATTGTCAAGAAAAGTGAAAGATTGTTTATACTGGAGTTAACCAATTGTATGGCCCAGATAGCGGAAACACCGTTCAGTGTTAAATCATCTCGAATTGTCCCACAGTGTCTCTTTAATGGGATATATTTCATTGGGTCACCTAAACAATGGAGTGCAGTGACTCACGTGAGGAAATTCCATTGTGCTTATGAACGTCAACTATTCCGTTTTACAAAGGTCAAAAATGAGTGCAAGCGATAGCAAAGGTGGAATCTGATTGGTCAAATGGAAGGGTATCGAAAGGACATAACTCATATCAGTCACAGCATTCGTGACCAGCCGAATAGCTTCTTTGGGGTTACGGAAAAGGGCGAGTGGTGACGAATGTAGCCACAGGTGAAAATCAACCTATTTCGGAAAGTGTGGACTACGTTCAGTTAAATCCCTGCGGCTGTGTCAATGACTTTCTCAAGGATTCAAATTATATTTGTTAGCCCTCAATGGTTGATGAGGACAGTGTCTCATGTGAGCAAATAATGGTCACTGTGCGCGAAGTTATTCAAAATCTAAAATTAGAGTTCCACACGAACGGCCTCATCTTTCGACAATTCTTTTAGACAGATCATATGCATGAAGCGGGTTATTAGTGTAAAAGCAGAGGATTCTCTACTCACCCAAAAAATCACTAAGCACCACGCTGTCGTGTCGGACATCGGGAAATCCTCCACGGTAATCTCCGTCTTCAGCAGCTCATCTTGCCTTAGTATCACTTGAATATACACCAAGTTCGCAGAAATTTTATGTTAATCCATTTTCAGTGTTACCGGATCGGGATTTCATTGCAAATTTGTGTAAAAAAACAACAAAAACAACTTCAGGTCTTCATTTTCCTACCCTAAGGACGAAGACATAATCCTGGTCAGGATTGGTTCCAAGACGGTCCGACGGTCCGACTCGGAGATTTTGTGGATTGAGGGTAACTGCATCCCGTAGGATCGCGTTCATAATATCAACCCCTGGTTTGTATGTCCCAGCCTCACTTTAACGTCATATAACTAGGATATTGCTGACACCGAATGCAAACTGCGATGTTAACTCACTATTCTCCCGAACGTTATGAATATCCATATGCCCAGGAAGTTACAAGTGAAAGGCTTTTCTAAGATATATAACACGGGTGGGTGTGTAACCCGACTGTTTATTGATCAGATATTTAGGGTAACACAAAAGCAAATAAAGTAATAACCTGAACTGTGGTGTCGTAGAGTCCGGAAGTGGAACCTTAGAAACTGGAGGCGAGTATGGTTCAGTGACGAATCGGCGAGATGGAAGACAGCATGTTTACCGTCGTAGAAATGAACGTTTTGCCCCTAATTGCATTGGACAGGTCGACAGATTCGGTGGAGGAGGTGTCATGACGTGGGGAGAGATATCCAGCATACAAAGATCTGATTTAGTGGTGGTTCAGAGGTATTTGACAGCAAATCGGAACATCAACAAATTCCTTGCACGTCACATGCTTCCGATTATGGACCGACAGAGAGAGTGGTTCCAGCATGACAACGCTACTTCACATACAGCACGCGTCACGGTACGTTACCTTGTCAATTCTAACGTCAGTGTCATGGCATGGCCTTACCGATCACCAGATCTAAATCCGCTAGAACACTTATGGGATGAAATCGATCGACGTGTACTATACGTCGACGTCAAAACACGCCTCAGACACTTCCACAACTGGCCATGGCATTGCAAGAAGAGTGGGGAAGAGCGGCCAATGCTGTCCATACAAAGTACTGACTTTCACGCCATCTTATGGACTCAAGTAAACAGAAAAACAACAATAAAGGCTGATGTTGTGTTGGCGAGCTCCTTGCCTTTAGACGTGTGCATTTTCACCTTTTTACTATTAAAATGACATGAAATAATTGCTCTTAAGCTAACGCAATAAATTCTTCTAAAAATGGCTTATGCGTTTCTTTTTTTGAAAGAGTGTATGTCAAAGAGATGGTCCTTGAAATGCAGTTGTCGATAAATCTATAACTATTTAGTGTTTGTTGTAATGATGTTCGACCTGCCAAGATTTACCCGATGAATTATTAGTGACGTGATATTTCCTTAGTGACTTCATTTCGGAACAAATGCTGCTAACCGCGTCTGTTTACTTTGAGGAAAGCTAACACAGTGTTGACGATTCCAGGAGCATTGTGTTTGACAAGCGAGTCAGTGAGTGAAACGATATCGATTCCACATTAATAGTTGACTTACGTAAACATTGAAGAACGTAGTTCTGTGCCTTATTCGGAATTGTGGGTTAACATTTGTGTTTCAATTTGGGAATCACCTGTCATCCTAACAACTGTCAAAACAATCTGAAACGTCATGACAACTGTTTAACAGTAGACGCGAAAAGTCTCAAGTGCACACCAGCTATCGTCCTTCAACCAAGTATACACATGGAAAAAAGTAATGCAACATCTATGATTTCTAACTCTTATGATACCATTTATATTCATGTCATAATCATGTTTTTAGTATGATTAATTTGATCCTTCGGCTGCACCATACATACTTTTAGTTATGCACGTGTTACGAGCAAAGGCGAGTGTGTAATGACCGTTATCAAATATTATGTTTCAGTAAATTGTTCTTACAGTTCGGTAACTTGGAAAGTCAATTGATTTCGTTGTTGACAAACAAATGTGGTACCTCCCAAACTGACAACTGCTCACGGTATAGCAGGTTATCGGTCTGCAGAATACTGGCATGTCATTGGGGCTATTGCACGATGTTGGTTGTGGTCCACCGACTTTTACATGCTTGGCCAGAAAACATATTTAAACAAATGACACTATCGTCCACGAGTGACAACCCCTATGGAGGTTTAGTCCTGAGAATCAATTACAAGACTTCATACGTTCATGGTAAGTGGTAAGTGGCGAGTTCACTCACACCAGAGTGGCTTCCACGTTGCCGTTTGTCAACCAGGACAGTCCGAAAGCGTTATAATTGCCTGATATATGCCCAGATGACCTACCTAGCAGGCGTCAGTTGTAATCCTCAGAGCACACAGCGGCACGACTAGCTTGGTGTATCAAACTCGACGTCACTGGTGTATATTTGACGTCATGGTGAAAGGGTGGGGGGCCATGTTAGCCATGTTTGCTACTCTGAATGAACGGTTTTCGATCTTTTGCGCTTGGATTTGTCATTTATTCATCCCTTGAGGGTTAATTTATCCAGATTGTAAGTTGAATTTAGGTTAGAATATTTTCCGTTTAGGTTCATGGTAACATATTTATACTAATAGTATGAAACTTGCGATATTATATTCCATGTGTATATTTACCCTTCCTGTCTTCTCAAACTACACATTCTCAACCAGGCACACACATTCAAGGCATGCGTGATGACAAGCAACCGTCGCTACATCAATCTGCTTTGCTATCAGCCCAGCCCAACTTGTTTCACATCACAGGATAATTCCGCTGACTTACCAACGGCAAACCCTATTCCTGTCGCAACACAAACCTGCTACTGTACCTGATCCCGAAAGCAATACACACAATACGCTGGGTCCCGTCTCGCATATCGCAATATACGAACCGGTACAAAGAGACGATGGCCGTTTGAGCAATATAGATAAGGTGTGAGAACGAAGGCGGTGCAAACTGTACTTGTTTAAAATATAAACAAATCATCACAATTCAGATCTTACACTGTGTAGCATTTAGATTTATGAACGTTTGATAATTAGTTGGTTTGAACATACTTTTCACAGGAAATTGACAATGTTAGTGTTGTATATAAAATCTCGTCACAGATTCCTGGTTCACGACATCTACGTCACATCCGTTTTTTGTGAATCCGTACAGATATTTACAAGCGTCACTCCTTACTGTTTGGTCCGGTGGGGTGGATGTGTCATTTTCAAAAACCTCGATTCTCTTAATCCTTGTTTTAGCACAGTTTGCGAACAAAATTCAGGAAAATGACTGTAAACAACTCAAAACAATCCCTAGCAACGGAAGCCCAGCTAAAGCAGAGCACTGGCGGTTTTTGAATAGCATGTGCACCATCAGTGGAACGAGGCATCCTAGAACAGAACGCTCATACACCCAACTGAACTCGGGCAAAACACCATGAAATAATTATAATCTTCCTACAAACAAATATTTACAGCCAGCAATGCATTCGCATCTGATACATTCGTCTGCGTCTTGAGAAATCCTTTTCCAACAACAGAGGATATTCTTTGACTTGTTCACACAACATGACGATTATATAAGACAAATACAGACTGTTTTTCCTCCGCGATGTCAATGCACAAGGGTACCACCGCCCAATACGTATGTTGTACTTACCATTCGACGGTTCTGTAAGTACACGGTCTCAACCAGGCACACACATTCAGCTCAAAGGCGACGACAAATACGAACCACTCCACAAATCCACCCATGTCCGGAAGCCGATCTTTAACTCAACAAATTTCCCATAAAGGACTACATGCTAGTAATCCAGTCACTTGAAAATATGCCAAACCAACCTCAAACTTTTAATCTGTAGATGACAGTTCGGCTTTGTTTGAATATTGAACGAAAACATTGATTTTATGACACGTTAAAGATTCAAATTTGTCTGATGACAACCGTGGAAAGATTGATTGTCAATGACAGAACCTGATGTTGTACTACTGTGGAAAGATGACGTTATAATTGTTCACAGATTGATTGTCTATGACGTTAGGTAATTGTTCACGTAATTTGTCTACGATGACAGACTGTGGAAAGATTGATTGTCTATGACGTTAGGTAATTGTTCACGTAATTTGTCTACGATGACAGACTGTGGAAAGATTGATTGTCTTTCACGTAATTTGTCTACGATGACAGCGTCGCTCGTTAGGTAATTGTTCAGACTGGTACGGTGGACAGACTGGGAAAGATTGATTGTTATGACGTTAGGTAATTGTTCACAATCGCGATGTTTGATTGTCTATGACGTTAGGTAATTTTTCAGAATGTGTCCACAGTTGTGAAAGATGCAAACATCGCTCCTTATTGTTCAGACTGGTAAGACTACAGTGATGTCTCAAAATTTTAGAACAGTTTGAGAACAAATCTAAGACTTTAGAAAAGAAACGGGCTATGGCAGAACAGTGGCGGTTTTTTGAAAGTATGAATATCATCAGTCTTAGAACAGAACACGGTATATTTGGGGTTACATTTTCTGGGTAGAGTACAAATTCTAGTACTTTTGTTTCGTTGAGTCCACTCATACGCCAAACTGAATACACTCGAAAGCATACGTGGTAAATCCTTGTCTACAAAGCGACCAGCTGTCTTCCCACAAACACAGATAAGAACACAGCAGACACGTCATGCAAGGGTCTGTGACTTGCGGAATCGTTTTCCAAAAGTAAAGGAAAACCAATAGTAACAATTTTGTATTTCACGCAGGAGGATATACAGAGGGTCGAAACAGAGACTGATTTTCCACTGTGGTTACAATACACAGGACAAACACCGTGAGATGCACAGGTTATACCTCTCCTTCCCTTATTTCCAACTGCTCTACCCGTGAAGGTCCGGGTAAGAATATATCTTCAGTAACCCATGCTTGTCGTAAGAGGCGACTAACGGGACCGGGTGGTCAAGCTCGCTGACTTGGTTGACACATGTCATCGGTTCTCAATCGCGTAGATCGATTTTCATGATGTTGATCCCTGGATTGTCTGGTCCAGACTCGATTACTTACAGACCGTCGCGATATAGCTGGAATACTGTGGCGTAAAACTAAACTCACTCACTCACCCAAACTGTTCAGTCTCAACCAGGCACACACATTCAAGTAACAGGTGAGAACAATGAAACAGCTACAAAACAAAACCGCAGTCGACCGTGAATTCAGAAGCTTTCCCTGAAATGCCTACATGTCATTAACTCTCTCACCTGAAACATAAAGCTTCATTTTTATTGGTTTTGTAATACGCAAATTCTTAAAATATGCTGTCTCCGCTGGCTGAAATAAGTTTCTCAGACCACGAGTTCTATCAGTTCAAGCTGAATGATAAAACAGAGACAGACACCAAATCTGTACAGTCATCTGGCGTTTCAGTTGATATTGAGTCGGATTTTTAGTAACATTGAACGAAAATGCTTTCACATTAAAGAACAAAGCTTCCAACGACCTACCTACGGCAAACCCGTAACGTGTCGCAGCAAAACCAGCTTTTACACCCCAAAGGCAACGGACCCGCCAGTCGACCACATTACCAATAGATTGCTTGTCTGTGACGTCAGGTAATTGTTGACGTAATATGTCTGTGAAGATATCGCGTAGGGGATTAGACATCGCGTAGGCCTAGGGGATTCGGACCCATGCTTTTGATAGCAGTGGTGGTTGTAGCGGTGTCTGAGGTAGTGGTGTTAGTCGTGATGGTGATGGTGGATGTAGTGGTGGTGTCCCAGGCAGTGGTGATAGTAGTGGTGGTGATGGTGGTGTCTCAGGAAGTGGTGATAGCAGTGGTGGTGGTGGTGGTGTCTCAGGTAGTGGTGATAGCAGTGGTGGTGGTGGTGTCTCAGGCAGTGGTGATAGCAGTGGTGGTGACGGTGGTGTCTCAGGCAGTGGTGATAGTAGTGGTGGTGGTGGTGGTGTCACAGGCAGTGGTGGTAGCAGTGGTGGATGTAGTGGTGGTGTCCCAGGCAGTGGTGATAGTAGTGGTGGTGATGGTGGTGTCTCAGGAAGTGGTGATAGCAGTGGTGGTGATGGTGGTGGTGGTGTCTCAGGTAGTGGTGATATCAGTGGTGGTGGTGGTGGTGTCTCAGGTAGTGGTGATAGCAGTGGTGGTGGTGTCTCAGGCAGTGGTGATAGTAGTGGTGGTGATGGTGGTGTCTCAGGCAGTGGTGATAGCAGTGGTGGTGGTGGTGGTGGTGTCTCAGGTAGTGGTGATAGCAGTGGTGGTGGTGGTGGTGTCTCAGGCAGTGGTGATAGCAGTGGTGGTGGTGGTGTCTCAGGCAGTGGTGATAGCAGTGGTGGTGATGGTGGTGTCTCAGGCAGTGGTGATAGCAGTGGTGGTGGTGGTGGTGTCTCAGGCAGTGGTGATAGTAGTGGTGGTGATGGTGGTGTCTCAGGCAGTGGTGATAGCAGTGGTGGTGATGGTGGTGTCTCAGGCAGTGGTGATAGTAGTGGTGGTGATGGTGGGTGTGTCACAGGCAGTGGTGATAGCAGTGGTGGTGACGGTGGTGTCTCAGGCAGTGGTGATAGCAGTGGTGGTGGTGGTGGTGGTGGTGGTGTCTCAGGTAGTGGTGATATCAGTGGTGGTGGTGGTGGTGTCTCAGGTAGTGGTGATAGCAGTGGTGGTGGTGGTGTCTCAGGCAGTGGTGATATCAGTGGTGGTGATGGTGGTGGTGTCTCAGGCAGTGGTGATAGTAGTGGTGGTGGTGGTGGTGTCACAGGCAGTGGTGATAGCAGTGGTGGTGATGGTGGTGTCTCAGGCAGTGGTGATAGTAGTGGTGGTGATGGTGGTGGTGGTGTCTCAGGTAGTGGTGATATCAGTGGTGGTGGTGGTGGTGGTGTCTCAGGTAGTGATGATAGCAGTGGTGGTGGTGTCTCAGGCAGTGGAGATATCAGTGGTGGTGATGGTGGTGTCTCAGGCAGTGGTGATAGCAGTGGTGATGACGGTGGTGTCTCAGGCAGTGGTGATAGTAGTGGTGGTGGTGGTGGTGCCACAGGCAGTGGTTGTAGCAGTGGTGGTGATGGTGGTGTCTCAGGCAGTGGTGATAGCATTGGTGGTGGTGGTGGTGTCTCAGGCAGTGGTGATAGTAGTGGTTGTGATGGTGGTGTCTCAAGCAGTGGTGATAGCAGTGGTGGTGATGGTGGTGCCGCAGGTAGTGGTGATAATCGTGGTGGTGGTGGTGGTGTCTCAGGCAGTGGTGGTGATGGTGGTGTCTCAGGCAGTGGTGATAACAGTGGTGGTGGTGTCTCAGGCAGTGGTGGTAGCAGTGGTGGTGATGGTGGTGTCTCAGGTAGAGGTGATAGCATTGGTGGTGGTGGTGGTGTCTCAGGTAGAGGTGATAGCATTGGTGGTGGTGGTGGTGTCTCAGGCAGTGGTGATAGCAGTGGTGGTGATGGTGGTGTCTCAGGTAGAGGTGATAGCAGTGGTGGCGATGTTGGTGTCTCAGGCAGTGGTGATAACAGTTCTGGTGATGGTGATGTCTCAGGCAGTGGTGGTAGCAGTGGTGGTGATGGTGGTGTCTCAGGCAGTGATGATATCAGTGGTGGTGGTGGTGCCGCAGGTAGTGGTGATAGCAGTGGTGGTGACGGTGGTGTCTCAGGCAGTGATGGTAGCAGTGGTGGTGGTGGTGGTGTCTCAGCAGACAGTGGTGATAGCGGTGGTGGTGGTGGTGTCTCAGGCAGTGGTGATAGCATTGGTGGTGATGGTGGTGTCTCAGGCAGTGGTGATAGTCATGGTGGTGGTGTCTCAGGCAGTGGTGGTAGCAGTGGTGGTGATGGTGGTGTCTCAGGCAGTTGTGATAGCAGTGGTGGTGATGGTGGTGTCTCAGGCAGTGATGGTAGTAGTGGTGGTGGTGGTGGTGTCTCAGGCAGTGGTGATAGCATTGGTGGTGTGGTGGTGTCTCAGGTAGTGGTGATAGCAGTGGTGGTGGTGGTGGTGTCTCAGGCAGTGGTGATATCAGTGGTGGTGATGGTGGTGTCTCAGGCAGTGGTGATAGCATTGGTGGTGATGGTGGTGTCTCAGGCAGTGGTTATAGCGGTGGCGGTGGTGGTGTCTCAGATGGTGGTGATAGCAGTGGTGGTGATGTTGGTGTCTCAGGTAGTGGTGATAGCAGTGGTGGTGGTGATGGTGGTGTCTCAGGTAGAGGTGATAGCAGTGGTGGCGATGGTGTTGTCTCAGATGGTAGTGGTGTCTCAGGTAGTAGTGATAGTGGCGGTGGTGTCTCAGGTAGTGCTGGTAGTGTCTGAGGTAGTGGTGGTGATGTCTCAGGTAGTGGTGGTGGGGTCTCTCACTGAGGTGGTTGTGGTGTCTCAGGTAGTGGTGGTGGTGTCTCAGTTAGTGGTGCTAGTGGTGGTGATATCTCAAGTAGTGGTGGTAGCAGTGGTGGTGGTTTATTGGGTAGTGGCGGTAGAGGTGGTGGGGTCTCTCAGTGGGGGTGGTGGTGGTGTCTCTGGTAGTAGTGTTAGTGGTGGTGTCTCTGGTAGTGGTGATAGCAGTGGTGGTGGTGTCTCAGACTGTGAGAACATTGTACTCGAAATTAAACTACCTGGTTAGCACTTTCGCAAATCTAAAAGCAGATTGAAAACCTTATAAACCAGTCACAAACATACTCGCATCAGTCAGTTAGATGGCATCGAAGAACTGACATACTGCTTCCGGCGGCATCAAATCCATCTCAGTGAAATCAGGGAGACTATATAACGGGGAGTGGTCACTCCTCGAAAAGCCCCTTAGCGTATGCCTCGGCTCGTCACGTGACTAGTGTAGCCAATATGGCGGCAGCTTAGTTTTTAAGATTGAGCCCGGTTTATTTTCAACAGCTGATTACATTCTTTCACATACACCTTTAATTTTCATGAGGGGAATATACCATCAGGTGAATTGTGTGTGAGAGTAATAGTGATAGTTTTATAATTTTAGAAAAATTGTTAGGGTGTATTTGTTGTGTGTGAAAATATGACATATCGCCGACCTGTTCTGATCCGCCATTGATGCTTGTGATGCGTGAGTGTTATAGTTCTAAAACTTCTTTCTTTCTTGTTGATCTTAGTATTTGACAAAACTGGAAAGGTGTTTACAACGCTTTGTGATAGTTTTAAACTTTCTGTTTTTGAGGGGTATGTGACAGTGTCAGTTAACATTTTGTCAATGTCCATGCCATTCCACACATGCAATAAGATATCTGAATTAATTACTAATGTAAAAATGTCTCAAAATAGATTTCTAGATGACATCTGATGTTAACACATGTGTTCTAGCGATAGTTTTGCGTTCTTGAATATGTTTGGGTAGGGATGGCCGTGGTGTATCATTTTTCTTTCATTCATTCACATATGTATTTCTTTCTGTTGTTCTTTTTCTTTATTTCTTTCATTCATTCACATATAATTCTTGCTCTTAATTTTGATATAATTCATTCATTCATTCATTGTAAAATTCCGACTGATACAATAAACTGGCTGAAGTACTGTTAAACGCAGCCGAAGCTGCGCTGGGAACGAGCCAAGTCACTGTGTGCGTAGGAGTATGACGAGGCACACGCTAATTAGTACAAATGGTTAATAAAGCAAGAGTGTGACCTGTCCCTGTTGTAGATTATCCCTGATGAAATGTATGAATACGGATATTGTGCAACGAGTGCATTCGTCACCACTCGCCCCTTTCCGTAACCTCCAAGAACATTCGTGACCAACTCGTGTTATTCTTGGACAAGCCGAATAGCGATCTTCTTGGAGTTTACGGAAAGGGGCGAGTGGTGACGAATGCTCCAAGAAGACTCGTCCCACTATCGCAGTCGTCACCATTCGTCCCTTTCCGTAACCTCCAGCGAGACTCTCGATAAGTTTGAGATATATTTTAAAGTAATTATTGTGTATCTATATTAGGACTTATTAGAGTGGATATTAAATGCTATTTTAACTGCCTATTAAGGGTAAAATCAATGTGTGATTCCTAAACAGTTGTAAGAAGCATACATTTGAAAATAAATCGTGAACAGCTGGTTAGAATATGTTTTCAACAAATCATCATCATTATTATTGTTTAAAGCAAGTTATATGTTTCGAGCGTTTCCGTAATGTTTATTACTGTACTTGTTTGAAGTAGTTCTGATGTTCATACGTCAACATGAAATCGGTATTCAGCTTGTCCCGGAATAACCCGAGTGGGTCACGAATGCGATGAGCAGTGATAGGCACATTAAAAATTACAATTTCCCACTTACGGATGACAGTCGAATTAAATTGTGTTATTTTTGCTTAATTCATTTTTATTGAATCAGCAATTGGTTTAACTTCTATTTGTAAATTTAGAATGCATGAGGCCTGTATCTTATTGGCTGTTTGTTATGTGTCTAGTGACAGCAAGAGCTGTATGATCCCCAGGGAGTTGAGATTGATAATAAGATGTGCCGTTGAGATTGACATCCAATGCTCGAGGGAAAAAATACCAAGGCCTTGAGCAGGCACTAGTGCGTGGATATGTGCGCTATATAAATATCCAATAATAAATAAATGAATGAATGAATGAATGAATGAATGAATGAATGAATAAATGAATAAATAAATGAATAAATAAATAAATAAATGAATAAACAAACAAATAAATAAATAAATAAATAAATAAATAAATAAACAAACAACACAGTAATTAATCTTAAGAAAATTATTATCAGATCTAACTCGGCTCATGTTAAATCGGAAACATTTCTCTGTGTAAACGCATGCCACTGAGGTGTTTTCAGTAATTGTTCCTCTTTGTTTCGTGTTCGGAGACTGGGATTAGGTTATGTAAGGTGTCTGGTTTGCCCTTTGTATTCTCAAGCAGCACTCTTTGTCGTAAGCGAGCGATTGAACCTCGCTTGGGATCTGTGCACCGACTCTAAAACAAATTATATACCTCCTTTGTTAACCAGGTTTCAAAGGGCAACATGAAAACTCACGGACCTGCCAAGTTACAACTTGTGCTTTAGGTTACAGCTTTATTTTTATAATCCAGCATATGTTTTTCGCATTCATAAAATGTGTAGTAAATATCAGTGATGTAAAATATTATTTCCCTTTACTATTAGCACCGTGGACGCTATCGTCCTGGGGACAGGACGACTGACAAGAAGACAATTCATGGACAGAAGTGGACCAAGAACTCCTTAGAGGTTGGACAACTGCCATGATGTCGACAGAAGACCAGGCAGGCAAGGTTTTCAAATAATCTTTTAGAAAAAGATATAAAAATATCCTTGTTCACGACGATGTCAAAGTTACAACTGGTGTTTCAACTTACAGCTGTTTTTACAAGGAACCCGCATCTGGTTTTTGAATAAATAAACTGTGTAGTAAGTGTGAATAATGTGAAATATTTCCCTTTACTATTAGGACCATGGACGCCATCATCCTCGGGGTTTTTCATACTCTATTTTGAACAAAACATGCTTGTTCACCAAAATGTCATATGTATGTACAGAGCACATTCATTTCCTCAAAGTATACAGCCATGTAGAGACGGGTGGGAATGTTGGATCGCCAGTTGGACCTGTTAACAAACGTGTTCATTGTATATTTGGACCTAAGGTTGTTTATCTTTACTGAAATTATTCAAAATTAACACCATTTCTGTCGAAGTCTTGTTAAAGTAATTGGCAGATCGTTCTAATTTAGCAGTATTTATAGCAACTATGGCTGTTCCACTGAAACTGTACGTAGAGATGAAGATGCATAAACAATATATGGCATAATATATCAATTACCCGGCACATGGTGTCACAGGTAAAGATTTTTGCTGTTGCTTTTTAAATGCCTCACTGAGCAATAGTTTCTCCCAGTATATGGCGGTACGATGTGAATATGTATAAACAATATTTGACATAAGATATCAATTATGCGACACAAGGTGTCACGGATACAGATTTGTGTTGCTGTTTTCTAATGCCTCACTCAGCAATATTCTTTCTCAGTATATGGCTGTACGATGTGACCTCGTGCTCAGAGTGTTGGCTCGTCATGCTGATGGCCAGGGTTCGATTCCCAACTTAGGTACTATGTGTAACGTACATTTCTGATGTCCCCTGTTGGAATATTGTTAAAAATGGCATAAAACGACACTTACTCACTGCTATTAAACAACTCTACATAACTGAGAAGTGTCATTCGTGATGTTTATCCGTGACTCATTTCTTTCAGACACATGGACCCTGGCACAATCTGGATTCAGTGTTGCGTCCTTACATCCCCTTTCTACACGGACTTCAGTACACTTCTTGAGAGACCGATGGGATGAGTTTTTGTCTAATGGTGGCTCCAGTCTCTCGGCTTCCGCGTAGGTCCCCGTCGACTGTACTGTGGGGTAGGTTCGGTGCTAGGGCCTGGCTGTCCCGTCAGGATGGTTGTTGCAGCAACATACCAGCTAGTTAGGGCTGCTACACTCTGTGGCTCCCAGTCTTTCTCAGCATTCCCCAGTAGCCCAAATGCTGACTGCACTTGACTGGTAGATTTTAGGTGGTAGAGTAGATAGGGGCCCCTCATGCATGCCCTGCATGATGCTGTCATAGAGATGGCATAACTTATTGCTTACCCACCATATATTCCTTCAGTAGGTAGTTCCCAGACAGAACGAATCCCGCATGGTCACTCTGGAGGGCAGTGTACTGGCCGACGTCGACCACCACTCAGTTAGTCATAATCTGTGTGGTAAGTATCAATGATATAAAATATTATTGACCTTTACTATTAGAACCGTCGAACAAGCAGGCAAGTTTTTCAAATAATCTTTGGAAAAAAACATGAAAAAATGTCCTTGTTCACAAGAATGTGATGTTTATAGTTACAACTTGTGTTTCAAGTTACAGCTAATTTTTTCACGATCCGGCATATGCTTTTTGCATTCATTGTTTGTGTATTAAATATCATAGATGTGAAATGTTGTTTTGAAACAATGTTTGAAGTAAAACTATTGAAAACATTCATGTTCAGTACAATATCTTGTGTTTAGGTACAAATTGGGTTTTAGGTAACAGCTTATTTTCACGAATTGGCATTAATTATTTGTGTAGTAAGTATCAATGATGTAAGAGAGCCTTTACCATTACTTTTAGGACATCCCCATGGACGGAAGTGGACCAAGGATTCATGTGGAGGGAGGACGACTACCAAGATGCCGACAGTGGACCAGGGAGGCAAGTTTTTCAAACAATCTTTTAAAGGCAAATACCGAAAACATGCTTGTTCAGGATAATGCCCTGTGTTTAGTAACAACTTATGTTTCAAGTTACAGCTCTTTTTCTTGACAATCCAATGACATTATGCTTGTTCACGATAACAACTTGTGTATAGTTACAACATGTCTTTTAGGTAGACATATACTTTTGGTATTCATTATCCGTGTAGTAAATATCAGTGATGTAAGATAGCCTTTACCTTTACTATTAGGACCGTGGACACCATCGTCCTGGGGGCAGAAATAGACCTTGAAGTCCCCCAGAGGCACGACGACTCCCAAGAAGACGACAGAGGACCAGGGAGGCAAGTTTTCTAAACAATCTCTTGAAGAAAACATAAAAACCATCCTTGTTCACGATAATGTCTTGTGCAAAGTTACTACTTGTGATTTAGGTTACAGCTGTTTTTTTCACAAACCATCATATGATTTGGCGATTCATGTTCTTTCCCTTTACTATTAGGACCGTGGATGCCATCGTCCTGGGGGCAGAAATGGACCTTGAAGTCCCCCAGAGGCAGGGTGACTGCCAAGAAGACATCCCATGGAGGGAAGTGGACCAACGGCTCTTCTAGAGGCAGGACGACAGCCAAGAAGACGGCAGAGGACCAGGGAGGCAAGTTTTCTAAATAAACCTTTGAGGTAAATATCGAAGACATCCTTGTCGACGATGATGTCTTGTGCAAAGTTGATTCTTGTGTTTTAGGTTACAGGTAATGGTTTTTGGATTCATTAACTGTAGTAAGTATGCATGTGTGAAATATTCTTTCCCTTTACTATTAGGACCGTGGACGCCATCGTCCTGGGGGCAGAAATGGACCTTGAAGTCCCCCAGAGGCAGGACGACTGCCAAGAAGACATCCCATGGACGGAAGTGGACCAAAGACCCTTCTGGAGGGAGGACAACAGCCACGAAGCCCAGAGAGGACCAGGGAGGCAAGTTTTTCAAACAATCTTTTAAAGCCAAATTTCGAAAACATGCTTGTTCAAAATAATGTCCTGTGTTTAGTTTCTACTTGTCTTTCAAGTTACAGCTCTTCTTCTTGACAATCCAAGGATATTATGCCTTATTACGATACTAACTTGTGTATAGTTACAACATGTCTTTTTAGGTAGTAAGTTGCATTTTACAACCCAACATATACTTTTGGCATTCATTATCTGTGTATTAAATATCAGTGATGTAAGACAGCCTTTACAATTACTTATAGGACCATGGACGCCATCGTCCTGGGGGCAGAAATGGACCTTGAAGTCCCCCAGAGGCAGGACGACTGCCAAGAAGACGACAGAGGACCAGGGAGGCAAGTTTTCTAAGCAATCTCTTGAAGAAAACATAAAAAACCCATCCTTGTTGACGATAATGTCTTGTGCAAAGTTACAACTTGTGTTTTATGTTACAGCTGAGTTTTTTCACGATCCATCATATGATTTTGGGATTCATAAACTTTGTAGTAAGTATGAATGATGTGAAATGTTCTTTCCCTTTACTATTAGGACCGTGGACGCCATCGTCCTGGGGGCAGAAATGGACCTTGAAGTCCCCCAGAGGCAGGACGACTGCCAAGAAGACGACAGAGGAGCAGGGAGGCAAGTTTTCTAAGCAATCTCTTGAAGAAAACATAAAAAACACCCTTGTTCACGATAATGTCTTTTGCAAAGTTACAACTTGTGTTTAATGTTACAGCTGTTTTTTTCACGATCCATCATATGATTTTGGGATTCATAAAGTGTAGTAAGTAACAATGATGTGAAATAGTTCTTTTCATTTGTTATTAGGACCGTGGACGCCATCGTCCTGGGGGTAGAAATGGACCTTGAAGTCCCCCACAGGCAGGACGACTGCCAGAGGACGACGCCAGAGGACCAGGGAGGCACGTTTTCTAAGCAATCTCTTGAAGAAAACATAACAAAATTATCCTTGTTCACGATAATGTCTTGTGCAAAGTTACTACTTGTGGTTTATGGTACAGCTGGTTTTGTTCACGACCCATCACCTGATTTAGTGATTCATAAACTGTGTAGTAAGTATGAATGATATGAATAGTTCTTTCCCTTTACTATTAGGACCGTGGATGCCATCGTCCTGGGGCAGAAATGGACCTTGAAGTCCCCCAGAGGCACGACGACTGCCAGAGGACGACGCCAGAGGACCAGGGAGGCAAGTTTTCTAAGCAATATCTTGAAGAAAACAAACAAATCATACTTGTTCACGATAATGTCTTGTGCAAAGTTACAACTTGTGTTTTAGGTTACAGCTGTTTTTTTACACGATCCATCATATGATTTTGAGATTCATAAACTTTGTAGTAAGTATGAATGATGTGAATAGTTCGTTCCCTTTACTATTAGGACCGTGGACGCCATCGTCCTGGGGGCAGAAATGGACCTTGAAGTCCCCCAGAGGCAGGACGACTGCCAAGAAGACATCCCATGGACGGAAGTGGACCAAAGACCCTTCTGGAGGGAGGACAACTGCCACGAAGCCCACAGAGGACCAGGGAGGCAAGTTTTTCAAACAATCTTTTAAAGCCAAATATCGAAAACATGCTTGCTCAGGATAATGCCCTGTGTTTAGTTACAACTTGTATTTTAAGTTACAGCTCTTTTCTTGACAATCCAAGGATATTATGCTTGTTCACCATAATAACTTGTGTATAGTTACAGTATGTCTTTCTAGGTAGGAAGTTGCATTTTACGACCTAACATATACTTTTGGCATTCATTATCTGTGTAGTAAATATCAGTGATGTAGGACAGCCTTTACATTAACTTTTAGGACCCTGGACGCCATCGTCCTGGGGACAGAAATGGACCTTGAAGCCCCCAGAGGCACGACGACTGCCAAGAATACGACAGAGGACCAGGGAGGCAGGTTTTCTAAGCAATCTCTTGAAGAAAACATAAACAACACCCTTGTTCACGATAATGTCTTTTGCAAAGTTACAACTTGTGTTTAATGTTACAGTTGTTTTTTCACGATCCATCATATGATTTTGTGATTCGTAAAGTGTAGTAAGTAACAACGATATGAATAGTTCTTTCATTTTACTATTAGGACCGTGGACGCCATCGTCCTGGGGGCAGAAATGGACCTTGAAGTCCCCCAGAGGCAGGACGACTGCCAGAGGACGACGCCAGAGGACCAGGGAGGCACGTTTTCTAAGCAATCTCTTGAAGAAAACATAACAAAATTATCCTTGTTCACGATAATGTCTTGTGCAAAGTTACAACTTGTGTTTTATGGTACAGCTGGTTTTGTTCACGACCCATCACCTGATTTTGTGATTCATAAACTTTGTAGTAAGTAAGAACGATGTGAATAGTTCTTTTCATTTACTATTAGGACCGTGGACGCCATCGTCCTGGGGGCAGAAATGCACCTTGAAGTCCCCCAGAGGCAGGACGACTGCCAAGAAGACGACAGAAGACCAGGGAGGCACGTTTTCTAAGCAATCTCTTGAAGAAAACATAAACAACACCCTTGTTCACGATAATGTCTTTTGCAAAGTTACAACTTGTGTTTTAGGTTACAGCTGTTTTCTTCATGATCCATCATATGATTTTGTGATTGGTAAAGTGTAGTAAGTAAGAACGATGTGAATAGGTCGTTCCCTGTACTATTAGGACCGTGGACGCCATCGTCCTGGGGGCAGAAATGGACCTTGAAGTCCCCCAGAGGCACGACGACTGCCAAGAAGACGACAGAAGACCAGGGAGGCACGTTTTCTAAGCAATCTCTTGAAGAAAACATAAACAACACCCTTGTTCACGATAATGTCTTTTGCAAAGTTACAACTTGTGTTTTAGGTTACAGCTGTTTTCTTCATGATCCATCATATGATTTTGTGATTGGTAAAGTGTAGTAAGTAAGAACGATGTGAATAGGTCGTTCCCTGTACTATTAGGACCGTGGACGCCATCGTCCTGGGGGCAGAAATGGACCTTGAAGTCCCCCAGAGGCAGAACGACTGCCAAGAAGACATCCCATGGACGGAAGTGGACCAAAGACCCTTCTGGAGGGAGGGCAACTGTCACGAAGCCCACAGAGGACCAGGGAGGCAAGTTTTTCAAACAAGCTTTTAAAGCCAAATATCGAAAACATGCTTGTTCAGGATAATGGCCTGTGTTTAGTTACAACTTGCTCTTTTCTTGACAATCCAAGGATATTATGCTTGTTCACCATAATAACTTGTGTATAGTTACAGCATGTCTTTCTAGGTAGGAAGTTGCATTTTACGACCTAACATATACTTTTGGCATTCATTATCTGTGTAGTAAATATCAGTGATGTAAAATAGCCTTTACCTTTATTTTTAGGACCCTGGACGCCATCGTCCTGGGGGCAGAAATGGACATTGAAGTCCCCCAGTGGCAGGACGACTGCCAAGAAGACATCCCATGGACGGAAGTGGTCCAAGGACCCTTCTGGAGGGAGGAAGACTACCACTAAGGTGACAGAGGACCAGGGAGGCAAGTTGTTTATACAGTCTTTTGAAGTCAAATATCCTACACACCCTTAGCTTGTTCATGGTGATGTCTTGTGGAAAGTTACAACATGTGTTCTAAGTTACAGCTTTTTTATTACTGATGTATCAGAAACGTTTGGTATTCATTATCTGTGTAGTAAGTATGACTGATGTAAAATAGTCTTTTCCTTTACGTTTAGGATCGTGGACGCCATCGACCTGGGGTCAGATTTGGATCAGAGTCCCCCCAGATGTAGGCAAGTTGTTGAAGCTCTGGTTTGATTAAAGCGTGCTTGTTGTTCACGATTATTTCTCAAGTGTTACACATTCATTTCCTCAAAGTATACAACCATCTGGAGGTAGATGGGACTGGCGGATCGTCACTTAGATTTTCTAACAAAGGTGTTCATTGCATATTTGGACCTCAGGTTGTTGTATCTTTACTGAATTTATTCAAAATTAACACTATTTCTGTCGAAGTCTTGTTTAAAGTAAATTGGCAGATCGTTCTAATTTAGTAGTATTTATAGCAACCATGGTTGTTCCACTGAAACTGTACGTAGAGATGAAGATGTATCAACAAAATTTGACATAAGATATCAATTATCCGACACAAGGTGGCATGGGTATAGATTTTTGTTGCTGTTTTCGTATGCCTCACTCAGCAATATTCTCTCTCAGTATATGGCTGTACGATGTGACCTCGTGCTCAGAGTGTTGGCTCGTCATGCTGATGGCCAAGGTTCGATTCCCAACTTAAGGTACTATGTGTAACGTACATTTCTGATGTCCCCTGTTGGAATATTGTTAAAAGTGGCATAAAACGACACTTACTCACTGCTATTAAACAACTCTACATAACTGAGAAGTGTCATTCGTGATGCTTATCCGTGACTCATTTCTTTCAGACACATGGACCCTGGCACAATCTGGATTCGGTGTTGCGTCCTTACATCCCCTTTCTACACGGACTTCAGTACACTTCTTGTCCGAGAGACCGATGGGATGAGATTTTGTCTAATGGTGGCTCCAGTCTCTCGGCTTCCGCGTAGGTCCCCGTCGACTGTACTGTGGGGTAGGTTCGGTGCTAGGGCCTGGCTGTCCCGTCAGGATGGTTGTTGCAGCAACATACCAGCTAGTTAGCTGCTACACTCTGTGGCTCCCAGTCTTTCTCAGCATTCCCCAGTAGCCCAAATGCTGACTGCACTTGACTGGTAGATTTTAGGTGGTAGAGTAGATAGGGACCCCTCATGCATGCCCTGCATGATGCTGTCATAGAGATGGCATAACTTATTGCTTACCCACCATATATTCCTTCAGTAGGTAGTTCCCAGACAGAACGAATCCCGGATGGTCACTCTGGAGGGCAGTGTACTGGCCGACTGGGACCACCTGCTGGTAAAGTATAATTATTGCAATATTTCACTTCCATATTCAGGTTAAAACTTGTTTTTCATGGCCCTGCATATTCTCTTACATTCATAATCTGTGAGGGCAGTGGGGTAACCTTGTGGTTAGAGCGTTTGCTTGTCACGCTGAAGACCCTAAATTTATTTCCCATATGGGTACAATGTGTGAAGCCCATTTTTAGTGTCCTCGCCGTGATATTGATGGAGTGTTGCTAAATGTGGCATAAAACTATACTCACTCAGTCATAATCTGTGTGGTAAGTATCAATGATGTAAAATATTATTGACCTTTACTATTAGAACCGTCGAATAAGCAGGTAAGTTTTTCAAATAATCCTTGGAAGAAAACATGAAAAAATGTCCTTGTTCACAAGAATGTCATGTTTATAGTTACAACTTGTGTTTCAAGTTACAGCTAATTTTTTCACGATCCGGCATGTGCTTTTCCCATTCATTGTTTGTGTATTAAATATCATAGATGTGAAATATTGTTTTGAAACAATGTTTGAAGTAAAACTATTGAAAGCATGCATGTTCAGTACAATATCTTGTGTTTAGGTACAAATTGGGTTTTAGGTAACAGCTTATTTTCACGAATCAGCATGTGCTTTGGCTTTCATTATTTGTGTAGTAAGTATCAATGATGTAAGAGAGCCTTTACCATTACTTTTAGGACATCCCATGGACGGAAGTGGACCAAGGACTCATGTGGAGGGAGGACGACTACCAAGATGCCGACAGTGGACCAGACAAGCAAGTTTTTCAAACAATCTTTTAAAGACAAATATCGAAAACAAGCTTCTTAAGGGTAATGCCCTGTGTTTAGTTACAATTTCAAGTTACAGCTCTTTTTCTTGACAATCCAATGACATTATGCTTGTTCACGATAATAACTTGTGTATAGTTACAACATGTCTTTTTAGGTAGGAAGTTGCATTTGACGACCCAACATATACTTTTGGCATTCATTATGTGTGTAGTAAATGTCAGTGATGTAAGACAGCCTTTACATTTATTTTTAGGATCCTGGACGCCATCGTCCTGGGGACAGAAATGGACCTTGAAGCCCCCAGAGGCACGACGACTCCCAAGAATACGACAGAGGACCAGGGAGGCAAGTTTTCTAAGCAATCTCTTGAAGAAAACATAAAAAGCATCCTTGTTCACGATAATGTCTTGTACAAAGTCACTACTTGTGGTTTAGGTTACAGCTGTTTTTTCACGATCCATCATATGATTTTGGCATTCATAAACTGTGTAGTAAGGATGACTGATGTGACATGTTCTTTCCCTTTACTATTAGGACCGTGGACGCCATCGTCCTGGGGGCAGAAAGGGACCTTGAGGTCTCCTAGAGACAGGACGACTGCCAAGAAAACATCCCAAGGACGAAAATGGACCAAAGACCTTTCTGGAGGGAGGACAACTGCCACGAAGCCCATAGAGGACCAGAGAGGCAAGGTTTTCAAACAATCTTTTAAAGCCAAATATCGAAAACATGCTTTTTCAGGATAATGTCCTGTGTTTAGTTAGAACTTGTGTTTCAAGTTACAGCTCTTTTTCTTGACAATCCAAGAATATTATGCTTATTCCCGATAATAACTTGTGTATAGTTACAAAATGTCTTTTTAGGTAGGAAGCTGCATTTTACAACCCAACATATACTTTTGGCATTCATTATCTGTGTAGTAAATATCAGTGATGTAAAATAGCCTTTACATTTAACTTTTAGGACCATGAACGCTATCGTCCTGGGGGCAGAAATGGACCTTGAAGTCCCCCAGAGGCAGGACGACTGCCAAGAAGACATCCCATGGAGGGAAGTGGACCAAACACCTTTCTGGAGGGAGGACAACTGCCACGAAGCCCATAGAGGACCAGAGAGGCAAGGTTTTCAAACAATCTTTTAAAGCCAAATATCGAAAACATGCTTTTTCAGGATAATGGCCTGTGTTTAGTTAGATCTTGTTTCAAGTTACAGCTCTTTTTCTTGACAATCCAAGAATATTATGCTTATTCCCGATAATAACTTGTGTATAGTTACAACATGTCTTTTTTAGGTAGGAAGCTGCATTTTACAACCCAACATATACTTTTGGCATTCATTATCTGTGTAGTTAATATCAGTGATGTAAAATAGCCTTTACATTTAACTTTTAGGACCATGAACGCTATCGTCCTGGGGGCAGAAATGGACCTTGAAGTCCCCCAGAGGCAGGACGACTGCCAAGAAGACATCCTATGGAGGGAAGTGGACCAAGGACTCTTCTGGAGGCAGGAAGACGACAGAGGACCAGGGAGGCAAGTTTTCTAAATAAACCTTTGAGGTAAATATCGAAGACATCCTGGTGGACGATGATGTCTTGTGCAAAGTTGATTCTTGTGTTTCAGGTTACAGGTAATGCTTTTGGGATTCATAAAGTGTAGTAAGTATGCATGTGTGAAATATTCGTTCCCTTTACTATTAGGACCGTTGACGCCATCGTCCTGGGGGCAGAAAGGGACCTCGAAGTCCCCCAGAGGCAGGCCGACTGCCAAAAAGACATCCCATGGACGGAAGTGGACCAAGGACCCTTCTGGAGGGAGGACAACAACCACGAAGCCCATAGAGGACCAGAGAGGCAAGTTTTTCAAACAATCTTTTAAAGTCAAATTTCGAAAACATGCTTGTTAAGAATTTGTCCTGTGTTTAGTTACAACTTTTCTTTCAAGTTACAACTCTTTTTCTTGACAATCCAAGGATATTATGCTTATTCCCGATAATAACTTGTGTATAGTTACAACATGCCGTTTTAGGTAGTAAGTTGCATTTTACAACCCAACATATGCTTTTGGGATTCATTATCTGTGTATTAAATATCAGTGATGTAAGGCAGCCTTTACATTTATTTATAGGACCATGGACGCCATCGTCCTGGGGGCAGAAAGGGACCTCGAAGTCCCCCAGAGGCAGGACGACTGTCCAAAAGACGACAGAGGACCAGGGAGGCAAGTTTTCTAGCAATCTCTTGTAAAAAATATATAAAAAACATCCTTGTTGACGAAAATGTCTTGTTCAGACTTACTACTTGTGTCTGAGGTTAACGCTGTTTTTTTCACGATCCATCATATGATTTTGGGATTCATAAACTGTGTAGTAAGTATGAATGATGTGAAATGTTCTTTCCCATTACTTTCAGGATCGTGGACGCCATCGTCCTGGCTGCAGAAAGGGACATTGAAGTCCCCCAGAGGCAGGACGACTGCCAAGAAGACATCCCATGGACGGAAGTGGACCAAAGACCCTTCTGGAGGGAGGACAACAGCCACGAAGCCCATAGAGGACCAGGGAGGCAAGTTTTTCAAACAAGCTTTTAAAGCCAAATATCGAAAACATGCTTGTTCAGGCTAATGCCCTGTGTTTAGTTACAACTTGTGCTTGAAGGTACAGCTCTTTTTCTTGACAATCCAGGATATTATGCTTATTCCCGATAATAACTTGTGTATAGTTACAACATGTCTTTTTAGGTAGGAAGTTGCATTTTACAACCCAACATATGCTTTTGGCATTCATTATCTGTGTAGTAAATATCAGTGATGTAAGATAGCTTTTACCTTTACTATTAGGACCGTGGACACCATCGTCCTGGGGGTAGAAATGGACCTTGAAGTCCCCAGAGGCAGGACGACTCCCAAGAAGACGACAGAGGACCAGGGAGGCACGTTTTCTAAGCAATCTCTTGAAGAAAACGTACAAAAAACCCATCCTTGTTGACGATAATGTCTTATGCAAAGTTACAACTTGTGTTTTAGGTTACAGCTGAGTTTTTTCACGATCCATCATATGATTTTGGGATTCATAAACTGTGTAGTAAGTATGAATGATGTGAAATGTTCTTTCCCTTTGTTATTAGGACCGTGGACGTCATCGTCCTGGGTGCAGAAATGGACCTTGAAGTCCCCCAGAGGCAGGACAAGTGCCAAGAAGACGACAGAGGACCAGGGAGGCAAGTTCTCTAAGCAATCTCTTGAAGAAAACAAACAAATCATCTTGTTCACGATAATGTCTTGTGCAAAGTTACAACTTATGTTTTAGGTTACAGCTGTTTTCTTCATGATCCATCATATGATTATGTGATTGGTAAAGTGTAGTAAGTAAGAACGATGTGAATAGGTCGTTCCCTTTACTATTAGGACCGTGGACGCCATCGTCCTGGGGGCAGAAATGGACCTTGAAGTGCCCCAGAGGCAGGACGACTGCCAAGAAGACGACAGAGGACCAGCGAGGCAGGTTTTCTAAGCAATCTCTTGAAGAAAACATAAACAAAACCCTTGTTAACGATAATGTCTTGTGCAAAGTTACAACTTGTGTTTTAGGTAACAGTTGTTTTTTTCACGATCCATCATATGATTTTGTGATTCGTAAAGTGTAGTAAGTAAGAACGATATGAATAGTTCTTTTCATTTACTATTAGGACCGTGGACGCCATCGTCCTGGGGGTAGAAATGGACCTTGAAGTCCCCCAGAGGCAGGACGACTGCCAAGAAGACGACAGGGGACCAGGGAGGCACGTTTTCTAAGCAATCTCTTGAAGAAAACATAACAAAATTATCCTTGTTCACGATAATGTCTTGTGCAGAGTTACAACTTGTGTTTTATGGACAGCTGGTTTTGTTCACGACCCATCACCTGATTTTGTGATTCATAAACTGTGTAGTAAGTAAGAACGATGTGAATAGTTCTTTTCATTTACTATTAGGACCGTGGACGCCATCGTCCTGGGGGCAGAAATGCACCTTGAAGTCCCCCAGAGGCAGGACAACTGCCAAGAAGACGACAGAGGACCAGGGAGGCAAGTTGTCTAAGCAATCTCTTGAAGAAAACAAACAAATCATCTTGTTCACGATAATGTCTTGTGCAAAGTTACAACTTATGTTTTACGTTACAGCTGTTTTCTTCATGATCCATCATATGATTTTGTGATTCGTAAAGTGTAGTAAGTAAGAACGATGTGAATAGGTCGTTCCCTGTACTATTAGGACCGTGGACGCCATCGTCCTGGGGGCAGAAAGGGACCTTGAAGTCCCACAGAGGCAGGACGACTGCCAAGAAGACATCCCATGGACGGAAGTGGACCAAAGACCCTTCTGGAGGGAGGGCAACTGTCACGAAGCCCACAGAGGACCAGGGAGGCAAGTTTTTCAAACAAGCTTTTAAAGCCAAATTTCGAAAACATGCTTGTTCAGAATAATGCCCTGTGTTTAGTTACAACTTGTATTTTAAGTTACAGCTCTTTTCTTGAGAATCCAAGAATCTTATGCTTGTTCACCATAATAACTTGTGTATAGTTACAGCATGTCTTTTTAGGTAAGAAGCTGCATTTTACGACCTAACATATACTTTTGGCATTCATTATCTGTGTAGTAAATATCTGTGATGTAAAATAGCCTTTACCTTTATTTGTAGGACCCTGGACGCCATCGTCCTGGGGGCAGAAATGGACATTGAAGTCCCCCAGTGGAAGGACGACTGCCAAGAAGACATCCCATGGACGGAAGTGGTCCAAGGACCCTTCTGGAGGGAGGAAGACTACCACTAAGGTTACAGAGGACCAGGGAGGCAAGTTGTTTATACAGTCTTTTGAAGTCAAATATCCTACACACCCTTAGCTTGTTCATGGTGATGTCTTGTGCAGGTTACAACATGTGTTCTAAGTTACAGCTTTTTTATTACTGATGTATCAGAAACGTTTGGTATTCATTATCTGTGTAGTAAGTATGAATGATGTAAAATAGTCTTTTCCTTTACGTTTAGGATCGTGGACGCCATCGACCAGGGGTCAGATTTGGATCAGAGTCCCCCAAGATGTAGGCAAGTTGTTCAAGCTCTGTTTTGATTAAAGCGTGCTTGTTGTTCACGATTATTTCTCAAGTGTTACACATTCATTTCCTCAAAGTATACAACCATCTGGAGGTGGATGGGACTGGCGGATCGTCACTTAGATTTTCTAACAAAGGTGTTCATTGCATATTTGGACCTAAGGTTGTTGTATCTTTACTGAATTTATTCAAAATTAACACTATTTCTGTCGAAGTCTTGTTTAAAGTAAATTGGCAGATCGTTCTAATTTAGCAGTATTTATAGCAACCATGGTTGTTCCACTCACACTGTACGTAGAGATGAAGATGTATCAACAAAATTTGACATAAGATATCAATTATCCGACACAAGGTGGCATGGGTATAGATTTTTGTTGCTGTTTTCGTATGCCTCACTCAGCAATATTCTCTCTCGGTATATGGCTGTACGATGTGACCTCGTGCTCAGAGTGTTGGCTCGTCATGCTGATGGCCAAGGTTCGATTCCCAACTTAGGTACTATGTGTAACGTACATTTCTGATGTCCCCTGTTGGAATATTGTTAAAAGTGGCATAAAACGACACTTACTCACTGCTATTAAACAACTCTACATAACTGAGAAGTGTCATTCGTGATGCTTATCCGTGACTCATTTCTTTCAGACGCATGGACCCTGGCACATTCTGGATTCGGTATTGCGTCCTTACATCCCCTTTCTACACGGACTTCAGTACACTTCTTGTCCGAGAGACCGATGGGATGAGTTTTTGTCTAATGGTGGCTCCACAGTCTCTCGGCTTCCGCGTTGGTCCCCGTCGACTGTACTGTGGGGTAGGTTCGGTGCTAGGGCCTGGCTGTCCCGTCAGGATGGTTGTTGCAGCAACATACCAGCTAGTTAGCTGCTACACTCTGTGGCTCCCAGTCTTTCTCAGCATTCCCCAGTAGCCCAAATGCTGACTGCACTTGATTGGTACATTTTAGGTGGTAGAGTAGATAGGGACCCCTCATGCATGCCCTGCATGATGCTGTCATAGAGATGGCATAACTTATTGCTTACCCACCATATATTCCTTCAGTAGGTAGTTCTCAGACAGAACGAAACCCGCATGGTCACTCTGGAGGGCAGTGTACTGGCCGACTGGGACCACCTGCTGGTAAATTATAATTATTGCAATATTTCACTTCCATATTCAGGTTAAAACTTGTTTTTCATGGCCCTGCATATTCTCTTACATTCATAATCTGTGAGGGCAGTAGGGTAACCTTGTGGTTAGAGCGTTTGCTTGTCACGCTGAAGACCCTAAATTTATTTCCCATATGGGTACAATGTGTGAATCCCATTTTTAGTGTCCTCGCCGTGATATTGATGGAGTGTTGCTAAATGTGGCATAAAACTATACTCACTCAGTCATAATCTGTGTGGTAAGTATCAATGATGTAAAATATTATTGACCTTTACTATTAGAACCGTCGAATAAGCAGGTAAGTTTTTCAAATTATCCTTGGAAGAAAACATGAAAAAATGTCCTTGTTCACAGGAATGTCATGTTTATAGTTACAACTTGTGTTTCAAGTTACCGCTAATTTTTTCACGATCCGGCATGTGCTTTTCCCATTCATTGTTTGTGTATTAAATATCATAGATGTGAAATATTGTTTTGAAACAATGTTTGAAGTAAAACTATTGAAAGCATGCATGTTCAGTACAATATCTTGTGTTTAGGTACAAATTGGGTTTTAGGTAACAGCTTATTTTCACGAATCAGCATGTGCTTTGGCTTTCATTATTTGTGTAGTAAGTATCAATGATGTAAGAGAGCCTTTACCATTACTTTTAGAACATCCCATGGACGGAAGTGGACCAAGGACTCATGTGGAGGGAGGACGACTACCAAGATGCCGACAGTGGACCAGACAAGCAAGTTTTTCAAACAATCTTTTAAAGACAAATATCGAAAACAAGCTTCTTAAGGGTAATGCCCTGTGTTTAGTTACAATTTCAAGTTACAGCTCTTTTTCTTGACAATCCAATGACATTATGCTTGTTCACGATAATAACTTGTGTATAGTTACAACATGTCGTTTTAGGTAGGAAGTTGCATTTGACGACCCAACATATACTTTTGGCATTCATTATCTGTGTAGTAAATGTCAGTGATGTAAGACAGCCTTTACATTTATTTTTAGGACCGTGGATGCCATCGTCCTGGGGGCAGAAATGGACCTTGAGGTCTCCTAGAGACAGGACGACTCCCAAGAAGACATCCCATGGACGGAAGTGGACCAAAGACCTTTCTGGAAGGAGAACAACTGCCACGAAGCCCATAGAGGACCAGGGAGGCAAGTTTTTCAAACAATCTTTTAAAGCCAAATATCGAAAACATGCTTTTTCAGGATAATGTCCTGTGTTTAGTTAGAACTTGTGTTTCAAATTACACTATTCTTTTTGGACCTCGATGTGGAAATGTTCCGCCAGAGGCTTGACAATCCAAGAATCTTATGCTTATTCACGATGATAACTTGTGTATAGTTACAACATGTCTTTTTTAGGTAGGAAGCTGCATTTTACAACCCAACATATACTTTTGGCATTCCTTATCTGTGTAGCAAATATCAGCGATCTAAAATAGCCTTTACCTTTAACTTTTAGGACCATGAACGCTATCGTCCTGGGGGCAGAAATGGACCTTGAAGTCCCCCAGAGGCAGGACGACTGCCAAGAAGACATCCCATGGAGGGAAGTGGACCAAGGACTCTTCTGGAGGCAGGAAGACGACAGAGGACCAGGGAGGCAAGTTTTTCAAACAATCTTTTAAAGCCAAATATCGAAAACATGCTTTTTCAGGATAATGGCCTGTGTTTAGTTAGAACTTGTGTTTCAAATTACAGCTCTTTTTCTTGACAATCCAAGAATCTTATGCTTATTCACGATGATAACTTGTGTATAGTTACAACATGTATTTTTTAGGTAGGAAGCTGCATTTTACAACCCAACCCAACATATACTTTTGGCATTCATTATCTGTGTAGTAAATATCAGTGATGTAAAATAGCCTTTACATTTAATTTTAAGGACCATGAACGCCATCGTCCTGGGGGCCGAAATGGACCTTGAAGTCCCCCAGAGGCAGGACGACTGCCAAGAAGACATCCCATGGGGGGAAGTGGACCAAGGACTCTTCTGGAGGCAGGAAGACAACAGAGGACCAGGGAGGCAAGTTTTCTAGCAGTCTCTTGTAAAAAATATCGAAAAACATCCTTGTTGGACGATGATGTCATGTGCAAAGTTGATTCTTGTGTTTTAGGTTACAGGTAATGCTTTTGGGATTCATAAACTGTAGTAAGTATGCATGTGTGAAATATTCTTTCCCTTTACTATTAGGACCGTTGGACGCCATCGTCCTGGGGGCAGAAATGGACCTCGAAGTCCCCCAGAGGCAGGACGACTGCCAAAAGAAGACATCCCATGGACAGAAGTGGACCAAAGACCCTTCTGGAGGGAGGACAACAAAGCCCATAGAGGACCAGGGAGGCAAGTTTTCAAACAATCTTTTGAAAATATATAAAACATCCTTGTTGGACCTGTGTTTATTAAACTTGTGTTTCAAGTTCAGCTCTTTTTCTTGACAATCCAAGAATATTATGCTTGTTCCCGTTAATAAGTGTATAGTTACAACTGTTTTTAGGTAGGAAGCTGATCCATCATATGATTTTGGGATTCATTATCTGTGTAGTAAATATCAATGATGTGAAATGTTCTTACATTTACTTTCAGGATCGTGGACGCCATCGTCCTGGTTGCAGAAATGGACATTGAAGTCCCCAGAGGCAGGACGACTGCCAAGAAGACATCCCATGGACGGAAGTGGACCAAAGACCCTTCTGGAGGGAGGACAACAGCCACGAAGCCCATAGAGGACCAGGGAGGCAAGTTTTTCAAACAATCTTTTAAAGCCAAATATCGAAAACATGCTTGTTCAGGCTAATGCCCTGTGTTTAGTTAGAACTTGTGTTTCAAGTTACAGCTCTTTTCTTGACAATCCAGGATATTATGCTTATTCCCGATAATAACTTGTGTATAGTTACAACATGTCTTTTTAGGTAGGAAGTTGCATTTGACGACCCAACATATACTTTTGGCATTCATTATCTGTGTAGTAAATGTCAGTGATGTAAGACAGCCTTTACATTTATTTTTAGGACCGTGGACGCCATCGTCCTGGGGGCAGAAATGGACCTTGAAGTCCCCCAGAGGCAGGACAACTGCCAAGAAGACATCCTATGGAGGGAAGTGGACCAAGGACTCTTCTGGAGGCAGGAAGACGACAGAGGACCAGGGAGGCAAGTTTTCTAAATAAACCTTTGAGGTAAATATCGAAAACATCCTTGTGGACGATGATGTCATGTGCAAAGTTGATTCTTGTGTTTTAGGTTACAGGTAATGCTTTTGGGATTCATAAAGTGTAGTAAGTATGCATGTGTGAAATATTCGTTCCCTTTACTATTAGGACCGTTGATGCCATCGTCCTGGGGGCATAAAGGGACCTCGAAGTCCCCCAGAGGCAGGACGACTGTCCAAAAGACGACAGAGGACCAGGGAGGCAAGTTTTCTAGCAATCTCTTGTAAAAAATATATAAAAAACATCCTTGTTGACGAAATGTCTTGTTCAGACTTACTACTTGTGTTTAAGGTTAACGCTGTTTTTTTCACGATCCATCATATGATTTTGGGATTCATAAACTGTGTAGTAAGTATGAATGATGTGAAATGTTCTTTCCCATTACTTTCAGGATCGTGGATGCCATCGTCCTGGCTGCAGAAAGGGACATTGAAGTCCCCCAGAGGCAGGACGACTGCCAAGAAGACATCCCATGGACGGAAGTGGACCAAAGACCCTTGTGGAGGGAGGACAACAGCCACGAAGCCCATAGAGGACCAGGGAGGCAAGTTTTTCAAACAAGCTTTTAAAGCCAAATATCGAAAACATGCTTATTCAGGCTAATGCCCTGTGTTAAGTTACAACTGGTGTCTCAAGTTACAGCTCTTTTTCTTGACAATCCAGGATATTATGCTTATTCCCGATAATAACTTGTGTATAGTTACAACATGTCTTTTTAGGTAGGAAGTTGCATTTGACGACCCAACATATACTTTTGGCATTCATTATCTGTGTAGTAAATGTCAGTGATGTAAGACAGCCTTTATATTTATTTGTAGGACCCTGGATGCCATCGTCCTGGGGACAGAAATGGACCTTGATTCCCCCAGAGGCAGGACGACTGCCAAGAAGACGACAGAGGACCAGGGAGGCAAGTGGACCAAGCAACTCTTCTTGGCAGAAAGACGACAAAGGACCAGGGAGGCAAGTTTTCTAAATAAACCTTTGAGGTAAATATCGAAAACATGTGTTTGTGGACGATGATGTCATGCTGTTGATTCTTGTGTTTTATTACAGGTAATGCTTTTGGGATTCATAAACTGTAGTAAGTATGACTGATGTGAAATATTCTTTCCCTTTACTATTAGGACCGTGGACGCCATCGTCCTGGGGGGCAGAAATGGACCTTGAAGTCCCCAGAGGCAGGACGACTGCCAAGAAGACATCCCATGGACGGAAGTGGACCAAAGACCCTTCTGGAGGGAGGACAACAGCCACGAAGCCCATAGAGGACCAGAGGCAAGGTTTTCAAACAATCTCTTAAAGCCAAATATCGAAAACATGCTTTTTCAGGATAATGGCCTGTGTTTAGTTAGAACTTGTATTTCAAGTTACAGCTCTTTTTCTTGACAATCCAAGAATATTATGCTTATTCCCGATAATAACTTGTGTATAGTTACAACATGCCTTTTTAGGTAGGAAGCTGCATTTTACAACCCAACATATACTTTTTGGCATTCATTATCGATAGTGAATGGAAGCCAGAGATGTAGTTACAATGAGATGTTTATACAATGGATGCGATGTTTATACAATAGACTGGGCTTGGTGGAGGAGTGGATCATAAGCAGATGGAATGAAGTATCCTTGGTCACGGTTGATGGTAGGCTTGTGGCGTTTGATGTGAATGACAATCCGACAAAGCCGACAAGGGCAGAGCCACTGTTGTCTTAGACAAGGACCACTTCCACTCCATGGTGGATAACCTCCTAGATGACACCTCAACCTACCAAATGATGAAGAGGGATCCGACTACAAAGCTCAACCGTCAGCATAAGGCCACGCTAAAAACGCTGCATGATAAATATGAACTCTCAACAGACCTGTATCGTAAACTCACAGTATCTCACCCCCAGCCACCTTATGCCAGAGCAACAGTCAAAATCCACAAGAACCCCGTTAAAACTCGTCTACTAGTCTGTTCTCGTGACACTGTATTCTACAGTACTGCCCAGCACCTTACCCAAGTACTCTCCCCATTAGGTAAATCTGCCAACTCCTTCATCAATGATTCAACTGACTTCTGCTCCAAGATCCGTGACATCACCAACCCAGGTCAATCATCAGCTACGACGTTGTGGACCTATTCACCAATGTACCTCGGGATGAAGCCCTTCAAGCACTACGTCACAGAATTGACAACCTCCAACAACCCCTCAACACCAGCCTCTCTACCGACTCTATCATCAGCCTCACCTCCGCCTGCATCAACTCCACCTACTTCACCTGGGGCGATGCCATCTATGAAACAAATCCACGGTCTTCCATGGGCTCCCCACTATCCCCATCCTAACAGAAATTTACATGGCGGACCTGGAAGAAGGCCCTAGAAACTGCACCCTTCAAACCGTCCTGCTGGTACCGCAAAGTGGATGACACCTTCGTCGTCCTCCAACCTCAGCAAGATCCAAAGCAGCTCCTCGTCCATCTCAACAGCCAACATCCCGCATCAAATTCACCATTGAAACAGAGGCAGAACAACCAACTACCTTTCCTTGATGTCCTTGTGTCCCGCACCTCCTGCAACCAACTCCAGACCTCCGTGTACAGAAAACCAACTCATACGGATCAATACATCCACTACAACTCCAACCACCCACCTAAAGTCAAGACCGGCGTCATCTCTACATTGACCAGAAGGCCAAAACATCTGCTCAACAAACCTACAGGAAGAAATTGAACACCTGAGGAAAGTCTTTGTGGAACGCAACCACTACCCACCTGAAATAGTCAACAGAACCATCGAAGCATCGCTTTCACCTCCTGCCAAAGATCCAAACCAGAATCAGCCCCCATCAAGATATCCATTCCCTACATTGGTAAACCATCACACCAAATCAGCCGACTCCTGAAACAACAGGCAGGAATAGACACTACCTTCTCAGCGTCCTCCAGCCTCAACAACCTCCTCCATGCCAACGGAAGAAAACAACCCTACCGTCAACAACAACAGCCCGAAATGTTATTTATTTACAAAATGGGCTGTGATTGTGGACAATGCTACATAGGTGAAACATCCCGACCCATCAACACCCGAGTCAAAGAGACATCGCACCTCTGTTGCTAATTCCGACACCAAATCAGCTATCTCTGACCACATCAAAGCCAACCCCCAATCATCAAATAGAGAGTGGTCCGACATCACCATTCTCGCCAACAACCAAACGGACTTCACTAAACGCAAGCTCACAGAAGCCATTCACATCAAACGCCACAAGCCTACCATCAACCGTGACCAAGGATGCTTCATTCCATCTGCTTATGATCCTCCTCCACCAAGCCCAGTCTATTGTATAAACATCGCATCCATTGTATAAACATCTCATTGTAACTACATCTCTGGCTTCCATTCACTATCCTTTATGTACTTACTGGCTTCATCAGCTTACTGCTTAGCCAATCATGGCAATTATGTTGTTTCCTTTGTCTATTATGTTGTTTCATTGTTATATACAGTATATATATGCAGCTCCTACACTTCATGTATCACTCTTGCTTGACAACGGTACAAGAATCTGTATCGAAACGTCGCACTCACCAAAATAAAGAAGTTGTTATCCATAAAACTTGTTATATATTGTACGTCTCAACTTCTAAAATGCCACTCAAACAAGTTATTCATTATCTGTGTAGTAAATATCAGTGATGTAAAATAGCCTTTACATTTAACTTTTAGGACCATGAACGCTATCGTCCTGGGGGCAGAAATGGATCTTGAAGTCCCCCAGAGGCAGGACGACTGCCAAGAAGACATCCCATGGACGGAAGTGGTCCAAGGACCCTTCTGGAGGGAGGAAGACTACCACTAAGGTTACAGAGGACCAGGGAGGCAAGTTGTTTATACAGTCTTTTGAAGTCAAATATCCTACACACCCTTAGCTTGTTCATGGTGATGTCTTGTGGAAAGTTACAACATGTGTTCTAAGTTACAGCTTTTTTATTACTGATTTATCAGAAACGTTTGGTATTCATTATCTGTGTAGTAAGTATGACTGATGTAAAATAGTCTTTTCCTTTACGTTTAGGATCGTGGACGCCATCGACCAGGGGTCAGATTTGGATCAGAGTCCCCCCAGATGTAGGCAAGTTGTTCAAGCTCTGTTTTGATTAAAGCGTGCTTGTTGTTCACGATTATTTCTCAAGTGTTACACATTCATTTCCTCAAAGTATACAACCATCTGGAGGTGGATGGGACTGGCGGATCGTCACTTAGATTTTCTAACAAAGGTGTTCATTGCATATTTGGACCTAAGGTTGTTGTATCTTTACTGAATTTATTCAAAATTAACACTATTTCTGTCGAAGTCTTGTTTAAAGTAAATTGGCAGATCGTTCTAATTTAGCAGTATTTATAGCAACCATGGTTGTTCCACTCACACTGTACGTAGAGATGAAGATGTATCAACAAAATTTGACATAAGATATCAATTATCCGACACAAGGTGGCATGGGTATAGATTTTTGTTGCTGTTTTCGTATGCCTCACTCAGCAATATTCTCTCTCGGTATATGGCTGTACGATGTGACCTCGTGCTCAGAGTGTTGGCTCGTCATGCTGATGGCCAAGGTTCGATTCCCAACTTAGGTACTATGTGTAACGTACATTTCTGATGTCCCCTGTTGGAATATTGTTAAAAGTGGCATAAAACGACACTTACTCACTGCTATTAAACAACTCTACATAACTGAGAAGTGTCATTCGTGATGCTTATCCTTGACTCATTTCTTTCAGACGCATGGACCCTGGCACATTCTGGATTCGGTGTTGCGTCCTTACATCCCCTTTCTACACGGACTTCAGTACACTTCTTGTCCGAGAGACCGATGGGATGAGTTTTTGTCTAATGGTGGCTCCAGTCTCTCGGCTTCCGCGTTGGTCCCCGCCGACTGTACTGTGGGGTAGGTTCGGTGCTAGGGCCTGGCTGTCCCGTCAGGATGGTTGTTGCAGCAACATACCAGCTAGTTAGCTGCTACACTCTGTGGCTCCCAGTCTTTCTCAGCATTCCCCAGTAGCCCAAATGCTGACTGCACTTGATTGGTACATTTTAGGTGGTAGAGTAGATAGGGACCCCTCATGCATGCCCTGCATGATGCTGTCATAGAGATGGCATAACTTATTGCTTACCCACCATATATTCCTTCAGTAGGTAGTTCCCAGACAGAACGAATCCCGCATGGTCACTCTGGAGGGCAGTGTACTGGCCGACTGGGACCACCTGCTGGTAAAGTATAATTATTGCAATATTTCACTTCCATATTCAGGTTAAAACTTGTTTTTCATGGCCCTGCATATTCTCTTACATTCATAATCTGTGAGGGCAGTGGGGTAACCTTGTGGTTAGAGCGTTTGCTTGTCCCGCTGAAGACCCTAAATTTATTTCCCATATGGGTACAATGTGTGAAGCCCATTTTTAGTGTCCTCGCCGTGATATTGATGGAGTGTTGCTAAATGTGGCATAAAACTACACTCACTCAGTCATAATCTGTGTGGTAAGTATCAATGATGTAAAATATTATTGACCTTTACTATTAGAACCGTCGAATAAGCAGGCAAGTTTTTCAAATAATCTTTGGAAGAAAACATGAAAAAATGTCCTTGTTCACAAGAATGTCATGTTTATAGTTACAACTTGTGTTTCAAGTTACAGCTAATTTTTTCACGATCCGGCATGTGCTTTTCCCATTCATTGTTTGTGTATTAAATATCATAGATGTGAAATATTGTTTTGAAACAATGTTTGAAGTAAAACTATTGAAAGCATGCATGTTCAGTACAATATCTTGTGTTTAGGTACAAATTGGGTTTTAGGTAACAGCTTATTTTCACGAATCAGCATGTGCTTTGGCTTTCATTATTTGTGTAGTAAGTATCAATGATGTAAGAGAGCCTTTACCATTACTTTTAGGACATCCCATGGACGGAAGTGGATCAAGGACTCATGTGGAGGGAGGACGACTACCAAGATGCCGACAGTGGACCAGACAAGCAAGTTTTTCAAACAATCTTTTAAAGACAAATATCGAAAACAAGCTTCTTAAGGGTAATGCCCTGTGTTTAGTTACAATTTCAAGTTACAGCTCTTTTTCTTGACAATCCAATGACATTATGCTTGTTCACGATAATAACTTGTGTATAGTTACAACATGTCTTTTTAGGTAGTAAGTTGCATTTTACAACCCAACATATACTTTTAGCATTCATTATCTGTGTAGTAAATGTCAGTGATGTAAGACAGCCTTTACATTTATTTGTAGGACCCTGGAAGCCATCGTCCTGGGGACAGAAATGGACCTTGAAGCCCCCAGAGGCAGAACGACTGCCAAGAAGACGCGAGAGGACCAGGGAGGCACGTTTTCTAAGCGATCTCTTGAAGAAAACATAACAAACACACCCTTGTTGACGATAATGTTTTGTGCAAAGTTACAACATGTGTATTTTTGTTACAGCTGTTTTTATTCACTATCCATCATATGATTTTGGGATTCATAAACTGTGTACTAAGAATGAATGATGTGAAATGTTCTTTCCCTTTGCTATTAGGACCGTGGACGTCATCGTCCTGGGGACAGAAATGGGGCAGAAATGGACCTTGAAGTCCCCCAAAGGCAGGACGACTGCCAAGAAGACATCCCATGGACGGAAGTGGACCAAAGACCCTTCTGGAGGGAGGACAACTGCCACTAAGCTCAGAGAGGACCAGGGAGGCAAGTTGGAGAAAACACACAAAAAAAACATCCTTGTTCACGATAATGTCTTGTGCAAAGTTCCTACATGTGTATTAGGTTACAGCTCTTTTTTTCACGATCCATCATATGATTTTGGAATTCATAAACTTTGTAGTAAGTATGAATGATGTGAAATGTTCTTTCCCTTTACTATTAGGACCGTGGACGTCATCGTCCTGGGGACAGAAATGGACCATGAAGTCCCCCAAAGGCAGGTCGACTGCCAACACGACTACAGACGACTAGGGAGGCAAGTTTTCTAAGCAATGCCTTGAAGAAAACACAAATTATCATCCTTGTTCACGATAATGTCTTGTGCAAAGTTACAACTTGAGTCTTAGGTTACAGATGTGTTTTTCAGGATCCATCATATGATTGTGGGATTCATAAACTTTGTAGTAAGTACGAATGAGATGAAATGTTCTTTTCCTTTACTATTAGGACCGTGGACGCCATCGTCCTGGGGGCAGAGATGGACCATGAAGTCCCCCAGAGGCAGGACGACTGCCAAGAAGACGACAGAGGATCATGGAGGCAAGTTTTCTAAGCAATGCCTTGAAGAAAACAAAAAAAAATCATCCTTGTTCACGATGATGTCTTGTGCAAAGTTACAACTTGTGTCTTAGGTTACAGATGCTTTTTTCACGATCCATATGATTTTGGGATTCATAAACTTTGTAGTAAGTATGAATGAGATGAAATGTTCTTTCCCTTTACTATTATGACCGTGGACGCCATCGTCCTGGGGGTAGAAATGGACCTTGAAGTGCCCCAGGGGCAGGACGACTGCCAAGAAGAGATCCCATAGACGGAAGTGGACCGAAGACCCTTCTGGAGGGAGGACAACTGCCACGAGACCAGAGAGGACCAGGGAGGCAAGTTTTTCAAACAATCTTTCAAAGCCAAATATCGAAAACATGCTTGTTCAGGCTAATGCCCTGTGTTTAGTTACAACTCGTGTTTCAAGTTACAGCTCTTTTTCTTGACAATCCAAGGATATTATGCTTATTCACGATAATAACTTGTGTATAGTTACAGCATGTCGTTTTAGGTAGTAAGTTGCATTTTACAGCCCAACATATACTTTTGGCATTCTTTATCTGTGTACTAAATATCAGTGATGTAAGACAGCCTTTACATTTATTTTTAGGACCCTGGACGCCATCGTCCTGGGGACAGAAATGGACCTTGAAGTCCCCCAGAGGCAGGGCGACTGCCAAGAAGACGATAGGGGACCAGGGAGGCAAGTTTTCTAAGCAACCTCTTGAAGAAAACATGAAAAATACACCCTTGTTCACGATAATGTATTGTGCATAGTTACAACATGTGTTTTAGGTTACAGCTTTCTTTTTCACGATCCATCATATGATTGTGGGATTCATAAACTTTGTAGTAAGTATGAATGATGTGAAATGTTCTTTCACTTTACTTTTAGGACCGTGGACGCCATCGTCCTGGGTGCAGAAATGGACCTTGAAGTCCCCCAAAGGCAGGACGACTGCCAAGAAGACGACAGAGGACCAGCGAGGCAAGCTTTCTAAGCAATCTCTTGACGAAAGCAAAAAACCTGATCCTTGTTAACGAGAATGTCTTGTGCAAAGTTACAACTTGAGTTTTAGGTTACAGATGATTTTTTTCACGATCCATCATATAATTTTGGGATTCATAAACTTTGTAGTAAGTATGAATGAGATGAAGTATTCTTTCTCTTTACGTTTAGGATCGTGAACGCCATCGACCTGGGGTCAGATGTGGACCAGAGTCCCCCCCAGATGTAGGCAAGTTGTTCAAGCTCTGTTTTGAAGAAAGCGTGCTTGTTGTTCACGATTATTTCCCATGTGTTACACATTCATTTCCTCAAAGTATACAATAATCTGAAGGTAGATGGGACTGGCGGATCGCCAGTTAGATTGTTGTATCTTTATTGAATTTATTCAAAGTTAACACTATTTCTGTCGAAGTCTTGTTTAAAGTAATTGGCAGATCGTTCTAATTTAGCAGTATTTATAGCAACCATGGTTGTTCCACTCACACTGTACGTAGAGATGAAGATGTATAAACAATATTTGACATAAGATATCAATAATGCGTCACAAGGTGTCACGGGTATAGATTTTTGTTGCTGTTTTCGTATGCCTCACTCAGCAATATTCTCTCTCGGTATATGGCTGTACGATGTGACCTCGTGCTCAGAGTGTTGGCTCGTCATGCTGATGGCCAAGGTTCGATTCCCAACTTAGGCACTATGTGTAACGTACATTTCTGATGTCCCCTGTTGGAATATTGTTAAAAGTGGCATAAAACGACACTTACTCACTGCTATTAAACAACTCTACATAACTGAGAAGCGTCATTCGTGATGCTTATCCGTGACTCATTCCTTTCAGGCGTATGGATCCTGGCACAATCTGGATTCGGTGTTGCGTCCTTACATCCCCTTTCTACACGGACTTCAGTACACTTCTTGTCCTAGAGACCGATGGGATGAGTTTTTGTCTAATGGTGGCTCCACAGTCTCTCGGCTTCCGCGTAGGTCCCCGCCGACTGTACTGTGGGGTAGGTTCGGTGCTAGGGCCTGGCTGTCCCGTCAGGATGGTTGTTGCAGCAACATACCAGCTAGTTAGGGCTGCTACACTCTGTGGCTCCTAGTCTTTTTCAGCATTCCCCAGTAGGCCAAATGCTGACTGCACTTGACTGGTAGATTTTAGGTGGTAGAGTAGATAGGGACCCCTCATGCATGCCCTGCATGATGCTGTCATAGAGATGGCATTACTTAGTGCTAACCCACCATATATTCCTTCAGTAGGTAGTTCCCAGACAGAACGAATCCCGCATGGTCACTCTGGAGGGCAGTGTACTGGCCGACTGGGACCACCTGCTGGTAAAGTATAATTATTGCAATATTTCACTTCCATATTCAGGTTAAAACTTGTTTTCATGGCCCTGCATATTCTCTTACATTCATAATCTGTGAGGGCAGTGGGGTAACCTTCTGTTTAGAGCGTTTGCTTGTCACGCTGAAGACCCTAAATTTATTTCCCATATGGGTACAATGTGTGAAGCCCATTTTTAGTGTCCTCGCCGTGATATTGATTGAGTGTTGCTAAATGTGGCATAAAACTACACTCACTCAGTCATAATCTGTGTGGTTTAAGCTAATCAATGATATAAAATATTATTGACCTTTACTATTAGAACCGTCGAACAAGCAGGCAAGTTTTTCAAATAATCTTTGGAAGAAGAAAACATGAAAAAAGATGTCCTTGTTCACAAGAATGTCATGTTTATAGTTACAACTTGTGTTTCAAGTTACAGCTAATTTTTACGATCCGGCATGTGCTTTTGCATTCATTGTTTGTGTATTAAATATCATAGATGTGAAATATTGTTTTGAAACAATGTTTGAAGTCAAACTATTGAACAGATTCATCTTCAGTACAATATATTATGTTTAGGTACAAACTGGGTTTTAGGTAACAGCTTTTTTCACGAATCAGCATGTGCTTTTTGCATTCATTATCCGTGTAGTAAGTACCCATAATGTAAGAGAGCCTTTACCTTTACTTTTAGGACATCCCCTGGACGGAAGTGGACCAAGGACTCATGTGGAGGGAGGACAACAGCCACGAAGCCCAGAGAGGACCAGGGAGGCAAGTTTTTCAAACAATCTCTTAAAGCCAAATTTCGAAAACATGCTTGTTCAGAATAATGTCCTGTGTTTAGTTTCAACTTGTCTTTCAAGTTACAGCTCTTCTTCTTGACAATCCAAGGATATTATGCTTATTCACGATAATAACTTGTGTATAGTTACGACATGTCGTTTTAGGTAGGAAGCTGCATTTTACAACCCAACATATACTTTTGGCATTCATTATCTGTGTACTAAATATCAGTGATGTAAGACAGCTTTTACCTTTATTTTAGGACCATGGACGCCATCGTCCTGGGGACAGAAATGGACCTTGAAGTCCCCAGAGGCAGGACGACTGCCAAGAAGACGACAGAGGACCAGGGAGGCAAGTTTTCTAAGCAATCTCTTGAAGAAAACATAAAAAAGTTATAATAGTTACCATCCTTGTTAACGACATGTCTTGTGCAAAGTTCCTACTTGCGTATTAGGTTACAGCTCTCTTTTTCACAATCCATCATATGATTTTTGGATTCATAAACTTTGTAGTAAGTATGAATGATGTGAAATGTTCTTTCCCTTTACTATTAGGACCGTGGGTGCCATCGCCATGGGGGCAGATATGGACCTTGAAGTCCCCCAAAGGCAGGACGACTGCCAATAAGACATCCCATTAACGGAAGTGGACCAAAGACCCTTCTGGAGGGAGGACAACTGCCACTAAGCCCAGAGAGGACCAGGGAGGCAAGTTTTCTAAGCAATCTCTTGAAGAAAACAAAACAAAATACATCCTTGTTCAAGATAATGTCTTGTGCAAAGTTACAACTTGAGTCTTAGGTTACAGATGCTTTTTTCAGAATCCATCATATGATTGTGGGATTCATAAACTTTGTAGTAAGTATGAATGATGTGAAATGTTCTTTTCCTTTACTTATTAGGACCGTGGACGCCATCGTCCTGGGGGCAGAAATGGACCTTGAAGTCCCCCAGAGGCAGGACGACTGCCAAGAAGACGACAGAGGACCAGGAGGCAAGTTTTCTAAGCAATCTCTTGAAGAAAAACATAAAAAATACCATCCTTGTTCACGATAATGTCTTGTGCAAAGTTAAAACTTGTGTTTTTAGGTTACAGCTGCTTTTCACGATCCATCATATGATTTTGGGGATTCATAAACTTTGTAGTAAGTATGAATGAGGTGAAATGTTCTTTTTCCTTTATTATTAGGACCGTGGACGCCATCGTCCTGGGGCAGAAATGCAGAAATGGACCATGAAGTCCCCAGAGGCAGGACGACTGCCAAGAAGACGACAGAGGACCAGGGAGGCAAGTTTTCTAAGCCATCTCTTGAAGAAAACATAAAAATACATCCTTGTTCACGATAATGTCTTGTGCAAAGTTACAACTTGTGTTTTAGGTTACAGCGGGTTTTTTCACGATCCATCATATGATTTTGGGATTCATAAACTTTGTAGTAAGTATGAATGAGATGAAATGTTCTTTTCCTTTACTATTAGGACCGTGGACGCCATCGTCCTGGGGGCAGAAATGGACCTTGAAGTCCCCCAGAGGCAGGACGACTGCCAAGAAGACGACAGAGGATCATGGAGGCAAGTTTTTGCAAGCAATCTCTTGAAGAAAACATAAAAATCATCCTTGTTCACGATAATGTCTTGTGCAAAGTTACAACTTGTGTCTTAGGTTACAGATGCTTTTTTCACAATCCATCATATGATTTTGGGATTCATAAACTTTGTAGTAAGTACGAATGAGATGAAATGTTCTTTTCCTTTGCTATTAGGACCGTGGACGCCATCGTCCTGGGGGGCAGAAATGGACCTTGAAGTCCCCAGGGGCAGGACGACTGCCAAGAAGAGAGATCCCATAGACGGAAGTGGACCAAAGACTTATGTGGAGGGAGGACAACTGCCACGAAGCCCAGAGAGGACCAGGGAGGCAAGTTTTTCAAACAATCTTTCAAAGCCAAATATCGAAAACATGCTTGTTCAGGCTAATGCCCTGTGTTTAGTTACAACTTGTGTTTCAAGTTACAGCTCTTTTTCTTGACAATCCAAGGATATTATGCTTGTTCACGATAATAACTTGTGTATAGTTACAACATGTCTTTTTGGTAGTAAGTTGCATTTGACGACCCAACGTATACTTTGGCATTCATTATCTGTGTACTAAATATGAGGGTTGTAAGACAGCCTTTACTTTTATTTTTAAGACCGTGGACGCCATCGTCCTGGGGACAGAAATGGACCTTGAAGTCCCCCAGAGGCAGGGCGACTGCCAAGAAGACGACAGAGGATCAGGGAGGCACGTTTTCTAAGCAATCTCTTGAAGAAAACATAAAAAATACACCCTTGTTCACGATAATGTATTGTGCACAGTTAAAACTTGTGTTTTATGTTACAGCTTTTTTTTTCACAATCCATCATATGATTTTGGGATTCATAAACTTTGTAGTAAGTATGAATGATGTGAAATGTTCTTTCCCTTTACTTTTAGGACCGTGGACGCCATCGTCCTGGGTGCAGAAATGGACCTTAGAAGTCCCCAAAGGGCAGGACGACTGCCAAGAAGACGACAGAGGATCATGGAGGCAAGTTTTCTAAGCAATGCCTTGAAGAAAACATAAAATCATCCTTGTTCACGATAATGTCTTGTGCAAAGTTACAACTTGTGTCTTAGGTTACAGATCCTTTTTTCTCACGATCCATATGATTGTGGGATTCATAAACTTTGTAGTAAGTATGAATGAGATGAAATATTCTTTCTCTTTACGTTTAGGATCGTGGACGCCATCGACCTGGGGTCAGATGTGGACCAGAGTCCCCAGATGTAGGCAAGTTGTTCAAGCTCTGTTTTGAAGAAAGCGTGCTTGTTGTTCACGATTATTTCCCATGTGTTACACATTCATTTCCTCAAAGTATACAATAATCTGAAGGTAGATGGGACTGGCGGATCGCCAGTTAGATTGTTGTATCTTTATTGAATTTATTCAAAGTTAACACTATTTCTGTCGAAGTCTTGTTTAAAGTAATTGGCAGATCGTTCTAATTTAGCAGTATTTATAGCAACCATGGTTGTTCCACTCACACTGTACGTAGAGATGAAGATGTATAAACAATATTTGACATAAGATATCAATAATGCGTCACAAGGTGTCACGGGTATAGATTTTTGTTGCTGTTTTCGTATGCCTCACTCAGCAATATTCTCAGTATATGGCTGTACGATGTGACCTCGTGCTCAGAGTGTTGGCTCGTCATGCTGATGGCCAAAGGTTCGATTCCCAACTTAGGTACTATGTGTAACGTACATTTCTGATGTCCCCTGTTGGAATATTGTTAAAAGTGGCATAAAACGACACTTACTCACTGCTATTAAACAACTCTACATAACTGGAGAAGTGTCATTCGTGATGCTTATCCGAGACTCATTTCTTTCAGGCGTATGGATCCTGGCACATTCTGATTCGGTGTTGCGTCCTTACATCCCCTTTCTACACGGACTTCAGTACACTTCTTGTCCTAGAGACCGATGGGATGAGTTTTTGTCTAATCGGTGGCTCCACAGTCTCTCGGCTTCCGCGTAGGTCCCCGCCGACTGTACTGTGGGGTAGGTTCGGTGCTAGGGCCTGGCTGTCCCAGTCAGGATGGTTGTTGCAGCAACATGCCAGCTAGTTAGGGCTGCTACACTCTGTGGCTCCCAGTCTTTCAGCATTCCCCAGTAGGCCAAATGCTGACTGCACTTGACTGGTAGATTTTAGGTGGTAGGGTAGATAGGGACCCCTCATGCATGCCCTGCATGATGCTGTCAGAGAGATGGCATTACTTGAGTGCTTACCCACCATATATTCCTTCAGTAGGTAGTTCCCAGACAGAACGAATCCCGCTTGGTCACTCTGGAGGGCAGTGTACTGGCCGACTGGGACCACCTGCTGGTAAAGTATAATTATTGCAATATTTCACTTCCATATTCAGGTTAAAACTTGTTTTTCATGGCCCTGCATATTCTCTTACATTCATAATCTGTGAGGGCAGTGGGGTAACCTTCTGTTTAGAGCGTTTGCTTTGTCACGCTGAAGACACTAAATTTATTTCCCATATGGGTACAATTCCCATTTTAGTAGTGTCCTCGCCGTGATATGGATGGAGTGTTGCTAAATGTGGCATAAAACTACACTTAGTCATAATCGGTGTTTCGGGGCGGTGGGGTAGCCTAGTGGTTAAAGCGTTGGCTCGTCACGCCGAAGACCCGGGTTCGAATCCCACATGGGCACAATGTGTTAAGCCCATTTCTGGTGTCCCCCGCCGTGATATTGCTGGAATATTGCTAAAAGCGGCGAAAACTAAACTCAGTCGTCAGTCAGTCATAATCTGTGTTTCAACTTACAACTAATTTACAGCTAATCAATGATATAAAATAGTATTGACTTTTACTATTAGAACCGTCGAACAAGCAGGCAATTTTTTCAAATAATCTTTGGAAGAAAACATGAAAAGATGTCCTTGTTTACAAGAATGTCATGTTTATAGTTACAACTTGTGTTTCAAGTTACCGCTAATTTTTTTACGATCCGGCATATGCTTTTTGCATTCATTGTTTGTGTTTTAAATATTATAGATGTGAAATATTGTTTTGAAACAATGTTTGAAGTCAAACTATTGAAAACATGCATGTTCAGTACAATATCTTGTGTTTAGGTACAAATTGGGTTTTAGGTAACAGCTTTTTTCACGAACCAGCAAGTGCTTTTGGCATTCATTATTTGTGTAGTAAATATCCATGATGTAAGAGAGCCTTTACCTTTACTTTTAGGACATCCCATGGTCAGAAGTGGACGAAGGACTCTTCTTGGGGCAGCACGACTGCCACGAAGCCGCGGGAAGACTAGGGAGGCAGGTTTTCTAAATAATCTTTGAAGGAAAACATCGAAAACATCCTTGTTCACGATAATGTCTTGTGCAAAGTTACAACTTGTGTTTTAGGTTACAGCTATGTTTTCACTATCCAGAGTTGTGGCATTTATAAACTATGTAGTAAGTATAAATGATGTGAAATGTTTTTTCCCTTTATTATTAGGGCCGAGGACGCCATCCTCCATGTGGGCAGAAATGGACCTTGAAGTCCCCCAGAGGCAGGACGACTGCCAAGAAGACATCCCATGGACAGAAGTGGACCAAAGACCCACAGAGAACCAGCCAGGCAAGTTTCTGAAACAATCGTTTGAAGCCAAATATCGAAACATGCTTGTTCGGGATAATGCCTTATGAATATCCAACAATCCAAAAATTTAATACGCTTCTGCAATCATCAAATGCAAGCATCTTAAAACATTTATCGGCATATATATATCAAGCTATGTTACTGAGACAGTCCTCATTATAACATATTTTCTCACTCTGTAATTCTCAAAGTGTAACCTGGGCCTTTGGCCTATATTACTTTTCTGAAATAAACCACCATATAGCCTTGTGTGTAGTTACAAATTGTGTTTTAAGTTACAGCTCTTTTAATCTTGACAATCCAATCGAATATGGTTGCTCACGATAATAACTTGTGTATAGTTACAAACATGTTTTTGCGGGTAGCAAGTTGCATTTTACGAATAAATATATACTTTTGGCACTCATTATCTGTGTAGGAAATATCAGTGATGTCAGATAGCATTTGCCTTTACTTTTAGGACATAGACCTTAAAGTCCCCCAGAGGCAGGATGGCTGTCTAAGAGACATCTCATAAACATAGGAGCATTTTACTACTAAGAGCACTTCCTGGGTCAGAAGTGGATCTTGAAATTACTTAGAGGGAGGACGACTGCCAAGAAGATATTCCATAGGCAGATTTGGAACAAGTATTCTTCTGGAAGCTCTCGTACACAGAGAGGCTTTTCACTACTAAACCAAGAAGACGCCCTGGAGAGAAGAGGACCATGAAGTCCCTCAGAGGCAGACGACTGCCAAGAAGATATTCCATAGGCAGATTTGGATCAGGTACTCTTCCGGAGGCTTGCCGACTGCCAAGAAGATATTCCAGAGGCAGATTTGGATCAGGTACTCTTCTGGAGGCTTGCCGAATGCCAAGAAGACATCTCGTACACAGAGAAGCGTTTTACTACTAAACTAAGAAGACTTACGGGGGCAGAAGTGGACCTTGAAATTACTCAGAGGCAGGACGATTCCCAAGAAGATATTCTAAAGGCAGATTTGGATCAGGAACTATTCTGGAGTCTTGCCAACTGCCAAGAAGACATCTCAAACACAGAGAGGATTTTCACTACTAAACTAAGTAGACGCCCTGGTGAGAGAAGAGGATCATGAAGTCCTTCAGAGGGAAACGACTGCCAAGAAGATATTCCATAGGTAGATGTGGATCGAGTCCTCTTCTGGAGGGTTGCCTACTGACAAGAAGATATTCCATAGGCTGATTTGGATGAGGTAATCTTCTGGAGGCTTGCCGACTGCCAAGAAGATATTCCATAAGCAGATTTGGATCAGGTACTCTTGTGGAGTCTCGCCTACTGCGAAGAAGACATCTGATAAACAGAGCAGCATTTTATTAATAAGAAGACGACCTTGGTGGCAGAAGTGGACCTTGAAATTGAGGGCAGGACGATTGCAAAAGAATTAGGCAGATATTCCATAGGCAGATCTGGATCATCAGTACTCTTCTAGAGGCTTGCCGACTGCCAGGAAGATATTCCATAGGCAGATTGTCAGATTTGGAGTAGGTACTCTTCTGGAGGCTTGCCGACTGTCAAGAAGACATCTAATAAAAGAGGGATTATATTACTACTGAGAAGACGTGCTGGGTACAGAAGTGGACCTTGAAATTTCTCAGAGGGAGGACGATTGCCAAGAAGATATTCCATAAGCAGATTTGGATCGAGTACTCTTCTGGAGGCTTGCATACTGCCAGAGGAAGATATTCCATAAGCAGATTTGGATCAGGTACTCTTCTGGAGGCTTGAGACTGCCAAGAAGACATCTCATAAATAGAGCAGACTACTAAGAAGACGTTGAGAGAGAAGAGGACCATGAAGTCCCTCAGAGGCAGACGACTGCCAAGAAGATATTCCATAGGCAGATCTGGATCAAGTACTCTTCTGGAGACTTGCCTACTGCCAAGAAGATATTCCATAGGCAGATTTGGATCAGGTACTCTTCTGGAGGCTTGCCGACTGCCAAGAAGACATCTCATAAACAGAGCATTATTTTACTACTAAGAAGACGTCCTGGGGGCAGAAGTGGACCTTGAAATTTCTCAGAGGCAGGACGATTGCCAAGAAGATACTCCATAGGCAGATTTGGATCAGGTACTCTTCTGGAGGCTTGCCGACTGCCAAGAAGATATTCCATAGGCAGATCTGGATCATGTACTCTTTCTGGAGGCTTGCCGACTGCCAAGAAGATATTCCATAGGCAGATTTGGATCAGGTACTCTTTTGGAGGCTTGCCGACTGCCAAGAAGATATTCCTACTGAGAAGATTTGGAGAGGTACTCTTCTCAGAGGCTTGAGGAAGACTCTTCTGGAGGCGCCGCCAGGAGAAGCATATTCAGATAGATCATGTAAGGGAGAGCTGGAGGCTTGCCGACGCAAGATATTCCATAGGCAGATCTGGATCAGGTACTCTTCTGGAGGCTTGCCGACTGCCAAGAAGATATTCCATAGGCAGATTTGGATCAGGTACTCTTCTGGAGGCTTGCCGACTGCCAAGAAGACATGTCAGAAACAGAGCAGCTTTTCACTGGATGCTTGCCTGACTGCCAAGAAGATCTGAAGACAGAGCAGCCTTACTAATAAGAAGACGACCTTGGCAGAAGTGGACCATGAAATTTCCCTCAGAGGCAGGACGATTGCCAAGAAGATATTCCATAGGCAGATCTGGATCAGGTATTCCTCTTTGGAGGCTTGCCGACTGACAAAGAAGATATTCCATGCAGATTAGGATCAGGTATTGCCGACTGCCAAGAAGATATTCCATAAGCAGATCTGGATTATGTACTCTTCTGGAGGCTTGCCTACTGCCAAGAGGATATTCCATAGGCAGATTTGGATCAGGTACTCTTCTGGGGGCTTGCCGACTGCCAAGAAGACATCTCATAAACAGAGATTATTTTACTACTAAGAAGACGTGCTGGGGAAAGAAGTGGACCTCTGAAATTTCTCCAGAGGCAGGACGATTGCCAAGAAGATATTCCATATTCAGATTTGGATCAGGTACTCTTCTGGAGGCTTGCCTGACTGCCAAGAAGATATTCCATAGGCAGATTTGGATCAGGTACTCTTCTGGAGGCTTGCCGACTGCCAAGAAGACATCTCATAAACAGAGCATTATTTTACTACTGAGAAGACGTGCTGGGTGCAGAAATGGACCTTGAAATTTCTCAGAGGCAGGACGATTGCCAGAGGCAGGACGATTGCCAAGAAGATATTCCATAGGCAGATTTGGATCAGGTACTCTTCTGGAGGCTTGCCGACTGCCAAGAAGATATTCCATATGCAGATCTGGATCATGTACTCTTCTGGAGGCTTGCCGACTGCCAAGAAGATATTCCATAGTCAGATTTGGATCATGTACTCTTCTGGAGGCTTGCCAACTGCCAAGAAGATATTCCATAAGAAGACATCTTCTGGATGCTTGCCGATAAACAAGAGACATCTGATAAACAGAGCAGCATTTTTACTAATAAGAGAGACGACCTTGGGGCAGAAGTGGACCTTAGAAATTTCTCAGAGGCAGGGACGATTGCCAAGAAGATACTGCCATGGCAGATATGGATCAGGTACTCTTGGAGGCTAGCCGACTGACAAGAAAGATATTGCCATCGTCAGATAGAATCAGGTACTCTTTTGGAGGCTTGCTGACTGCCAAGGAAGATATTGCATAGGCTGATTTGGATCAGGTACTCTTCTGGAGGCTTGCCGACTGCCAAGAAGACATCTCATAAACAGAGCAGGATTTTACTAATAAGAAGACGACCTGGTGGCAGAAGTGGACCTTGAAATTTCTCAGAGGCAGGACGATTGCCAAGAAGATACTCCATAGGCAGATATGGATCAGGTACTCTTTTGGAGGCTTGCCGACTGCCAGGAATATATTCCATAGGCAGATCTAGATCATGTGCTGTTCTGGAGGCATGCCGACTGCTAAGAAGATATTCCATAGTCAGATTTGTATCAGGTACTCTTTTGGAGACTTGTCGACTGCCAAGAAGACATCTCGAACACAGAGAAGCTTTTCACTATTAAACGAATAAGACGCCCTGGAGAGAGGAGGACCATGAAGTCCCTCAGGGGCAGACGACTGCCAAGAAGCTATTCCATAGGCAGATCTGGATAAGGTACTCTTGTGGAGTCTTTCCGACTGATAAGAAGATATTCCATATGCAGATCTAGATCAAGTACTCTTCTGGAGGCTTGCCTACTGCCAAGAATATATTCCATACGCAGATGTGGACCATGTACTCTTGTGGAGGCTTGCCTGCTGCCAAGAAGATATTGCATTGATTTGGACAGGTACATAAGCAGAATTCCAGCGCGCTTGCCGACTGACAAGAAGATATTCCATAGGTAATCTGGATCATGGTACTCTTCTGGAGGCCGACTGCCAAGAAGACATGCCATAAACAGAGCAGATATTTTACTACTGAGAAGACGTGCTGGGTGCAGAGGTGGACCTTGAAATTTCTCAGGAGGCAGGACGATTGCCAAGAAGATATTCCATATGCAGATTTGGATCAGGTACTCTTTGTGGAGGCTTGCCGACTGCCAAGAAGATATTCCATAGGCAGATCTGGATCAGGTAATCTTCTGGAGGCTTGCAGACTGCCAAGATATATTCCATGTCAGATCTAGATCATGTACTCTTTCTGGAAGCTTGCCGACTGACAAGAAGATATTCCAGAGATTTGGATGATTTCGATCAGGTACTCTTCAGGAGGCTTGCCGACTGCCAAGAATATATTCCATGGGTAGATCTGGATCATGTGCTCTTCTGGAGGCGTGCCTACTGCCAAGATGATATTCCATAGGCTGATTTCGATCAGGTACTCTTCTGGAGGCTTGCCGACTGTCAAGAATATATTCCACTGCCAGGAAGATATTCCATAGGCAGATCTAGATCATGTACTCTTCTGGAGGCTTGCCGACTGACAAGAAGACATCTCATAAACAGAGCATTATTTTACTACTGAGAAGACGTGCTGGGTGCAGAGGTGGACCTTGAAATTTCTCAGAGGCAGGACGATTGCCAAGAAGCTATTCCATATGCAGGTTTGGATCAAGTACTCTTCTGGAGGCTTGCTGACTGACAAGAAGATATTCCATAGGCTGATTTCGATCAGGTACTCTTCTGGGGGCTTGCAGACTGCCAAGAATATATTCCTCAATCAGATCTAGATCATGTACTCTTCTGGAAGCTTGCCGACTGACAAGAAGATATTCCATAGGCTGATTTCGATCAGGTACTCTTCTGGAGGCTTGCCGACTGCCAAGAATATATTCCATAGGCAGATCTGGATCATGTACTCTTCTGGAGGCTTGCCAACTGCCAAGAAGATATTCCATATGCTGATTTCGATCAGGTACTCTTCTGGATGTTTGCCGACTGACAAGAATATATTCCATTTGCAGATCTGGATCAGGTACTCTTCTGGATGCTTGCCGACTGTCAAGAAGACATCTCATAAACAGAGCATTATTTTACTACTGAAAAGACGTGCTGGGTGCAGAGGTGGACCTTGAAATTTCTCAGAGGCAGGACGATTGCCAAGAAGCTATTCTATTGGCAGATTTGGGTCATGTGCTCTTCTGGAGGCGTGGCCGACTGCCAAGAAGATATTCCATAGGCAGATTTGTATCAGGACATCTCGAAAACAGAGAAGCTTTTGACTACTAAATTAATAAGATGGAGATTGAGGAGGACCATGAAGTCCCTCAGAGGCAGACGACTGCCAAGAAGCTATTCCCAAGGCAGATCTGGATCAGGTACTCTTCTGGAGGGTTTGTCTACAGGCGAATCACACTGTGCTGGTATGTCTATAGGCGCATCACTCTGTACTTGTATGTCTATAGGCGCATCACACTGTGCTGGTATGTCTACAGGCGCATCAGTCTCTACTGGTATGTCTATAGGTGCATCACTCTGCACTATTGTGTCAGTAGGATCATCACTCTGCACTATTGTGTCTGTATTATCATCACTCTGTACTGGTATGTCTACTGGCGCATCAGTCTGTACTAGTATGTCTACATGCGCATCACTCTGTGCTGGTATGTCTATAGGCCCATCAGTCTGTACTGGTATGTCTACAGGCGCACGCACCACACTGTACTTGTATGTCTATAGGTGCATCACTCTGTGCTGGTATGTCTACAGGCGCGTCACTCTGTGGTGGTATGTCTATAGGCGCAACAGTCTGTACTGGTATGTCTACAGGAGCACGCACCACACTGTTCTTGTATGTCTATAGGTGTACTCTGTTCGGGTTTGTCCACAGGCGCATCACACTATGCTGGTATGTCTATAGGCGCATCACTTTGTGCTGGTATGTCTACAGGCGCATCACACTTAGCTGGTATGTCCACAGGCGCATCACTCTGTACTATTGTGTCTGTAGGATCATCACTCTGTACTGGTATGTCTACAGGCGCTTCACACTGTGCTTTTATGTCTATGCTTCACACTGTGCTTGTATGTCTACAGGCGCATCACTCTATCCTGGTATGTCTATGTGTGCATCACTCTGTAGTGTTGTGTCTGTAGGATCATCACTCTCTTCTGGTATGTGTATACTCGTATCACACTGTGCTGGTATGTCTATAGGCGTATCAGACTGTACTTGTATGTCTACAAGCGAACCACTCTGTACTGGTACGTCTATAGGTGCATTACTCTGTGCTGGTATGTCTACAGGCGCATCACTCTGTGCTGGTATGACTACAGGCGCATCAGTCTGTACTAGTATGTCTACAGTATGGTGGTATGTCTACAGGCGCATCACTCTGTTCTTGTATGTGTATAGGTGCATCAACCTGTCTAGGTTTGTCTACAGGCGCATCACACTGTGCTGGTATGTCTATAGGCGCATCAGTCTGTAGTAGTATGTCTACAGACGAATCACTCTGTGCTGGTATGTCTACAGGCGCATCACTCTGTGGTGTTATGTCTATAGATCCATATGTACTATATGTCTACAGCCGCATACATCACTCTGTATTTGTATGTCTACAGGCGCAACACCCTGTCCTGGTATGTCTGTAGGTGAATTACTCTATAGTATTGTGTCTGTAGGATCATCACTCTCTTCTGGTATGTCTACAGGCGCATCACACTGTGCTGGTATGTCTATAGGCGCATCAGTCTGTACTAGTATGTCTATATGCGCATCAGTCTGTACTAGTATGTCTACAGGCGCATCACTCTGTTCTTGTATGTGTATAGGTGCATCAACCTGTCTAGGTTTGTCTACAGGCGCATCACTCTGTACTGGTATGTCTATAGGCGCATCGGTCTGTACTAGTATGTCTACAGGCGAATCACTCTGTGCTGCTGAGTCTAGAGGTGCATCACTCTGTGCTGGTGTGTGTCTATAGGCGCATCAGTCTGTACTGGTATGTCTACAGCCGCATCACACTGTACTTGCATGTCTATAGATACATCACTCTGTGCTGGTATGTCTACAGGGGCATCACTCTGTGGTGGTATGTCTATAGGCGCATCAGTCTGTGCTGGTATGTCTATAGGTGCATCACTCTGTTCTGGTATGTCTATAGGCGCATCAGTCTGTGCTGGTATGTCTACAGGCGCATCACACTGTACTTGCATGTCTATAGGTGTACTCTGTTCTGGTAGGTCTACAGGCGCATCACTCTGTACTGGTATGTCTATAGGCGCATCAGTCTGTGTTGGTATGTCTACAGGCGCATCACACTGTGCAGGTACGGCTATAGGCGCATCACTCTGTTCTTGTATGTCCATAGGTTAATCACTCTGTTCTGGTATGTCTACAGGCGCATCACACTGTGCTGGTATGTCTATAGGCGCATCACTCTGTTCTTGTATGTCGATAGGTTAATCACTCTGTTCGGGTTTGTCTACAGGCGCATCACACTGCGGTGGTAAGCCTATAGGCGCATCACTCTGTTCTTTTATGTCTACAGGCGCATCACACTGTGCTGACATGTCTATAGGCGCAAAACTCTGCGGGGGTATGTCTATAGGCGCATCAGTCTGTACTGGTATGTCTACTGGAGCATCACAAAGTACTTGCATGTCTATAGATACATCACTCTGTATTTGTATGTCTACAGGCGCATCGCACTGTGCTGGCATGTCTATAGGCGCATCACTCTGTACTATTGTGTAAGTAGGATCTTCACACTGTGGTGGTATGTCTACAGGCGCGTCAGACTGTGCTTGTATGTCTATAGAGCATCAGTCTGTAGCGTCTATAGGCGCGCATCACACTGTACTTGAATGTCTGGGCGCATCACTCTGTACTGGTATGTCTATAGGCGCATCAGTCTGTACTGGTATGTCTACAGGCGAATCACTCTTTGGCATATTGTATGTCTATAGGCGCATCACTCTGTGCTGGTATGTCTATAGGCGCATCACTCTGTGAGTGATATGTCTATAGGTGCATCCAGTCTGTGTGGATATGTCTACAGGCGCATCACACTGTACTTGCATGTCTATAGGCGCATCAGTCTGTACTGGGTATGGCGCACTGGTATGTCTATAGGTACATCAGTCTGGTATGTCTGCAGGCGCATCATGTCTACAGGCGCATCACGCTCCACTTGGTGTGTCTATAGGCGCATCAGTCTGTACTGGTATGTCTATAGGCAGGGTATGCATCACTCTGTACTGGTATGTCTATAGGCTGCATCACACATCTGTACTGGTATGTCTACAGGCGCATCATCACTGGTTTGTATGTCTATAGGCGCATCACTCTGTACTGGTATACTACATTTGCGCATCTCACGTACTGTGTCTACAGGCGCATCACTCTGTGGTGGTATGTCTATAGGCGCATCAGTCTGTGTTCTGGCGCATATGTGGTATGTCTACAGGCGCATCACTCTGTACTTGTGTCTATAGGCGCATCAGTTCTGTATGTCTGGTATGTCTATAGGCGCATCAGTCTGTACTTACAGGCGCATCACACTATGTCTATAGGCGCATCACTCTGTAATCTTGTATGTCTATAGGTGCATCACTCTGTTCTGGTATGTCTACAGGCGCATCACACTGTCAGGTCTGTTATACTGGTATGTCTATAGGCGCATCACTCTGTTCTGGTATGTCTACAGGCGCATCACACTGTGCTGGTATGTCTATAGGCGCATCACTCTGTTCTTGTATGTCTACAGGCGCATCCACTCTGTGCTGGTATGTCTATAGGCGCATCAGTCTGTACTGGGCTATGTCTACAGGCGCATCCACTGTGGTATGTCTATAGGCGCATCAGTCTGTACATGGTATGTCTATAGGCGCATCACTCTGTTCTGGTATGTCTACAGGCGCATCACACTGTTCTGGTGTATGTCTCTGTTCTAGGGCGCATCAGTCTGTGCTGGTATGTCTATAGGCGCAGGCGCATCAGTCATCACACTGTACTTGTATGTCTACTATAGGCATCACACTGTACTGGTATGTCTATAGGCGCATCACTCTGTACTGGTATGTCTATAGGCGCATCACTCTGTCTGTACTGGTATGTCTACAGGCGCATCACACTGTGCTGGTATGTCTATAGGCGCATCACTCTGTGCTTGTATGTCTACAGGCGCATCACTCTGTGCTGGTATGTCTATAGGCGCATCAGTCTGTACTGGTATGTCTACAGGCGCATCACCACTCTGCTGGTATGTACATGTCTATAGGCGCATCACACTGTGCTTTGTATGTCTATAGGCGCATCACTCTGTGCTGGTATGTCTACAGGCGCATCACTCTGTGCTGGTATGTCTATAGGCGCATCAGTCTGTACTGGTATGTCTACAGGCGCATCACTCCAGTCTGTGCTGGTATGTCTATAGGCGCATCACTCTGTACTTGCATTGTAGTCTGCAGGATCATCACTATATTTATTCTGTACCTGGTATGTCTATAGGCGCATCACTCTGTCTGGTATGTCTACAGGCGCATCACTCTGTGCTGGTATGTCTATAGGCGCATCAGTCTGTGCTGGTATGTCTACAGGCGCATCACTCTGTACTGGTATGTCTATAGGCGCATCACAGGATGCTAGCACATGTCTACAGGTGCATCACACTGTGTCATAGGTGCATCACCAGTGTATGTCTACAGGCGCATCACTCTGTTGGTGGTATATCTACAGGCGCATCACTCTGTTCTGGTATGTCTATAGGCGCATCACTCTGTGCTTGTATGTCTATAGGTTAATCACTCTGTTCTGGTATGTCTACAGGCGCATCACACTGTGCTGGTATGTCTATAGGCGCATCACTCTGTACTTGTATGTCTGATAGGTTAATCACTCTGTACTGGTATGTCTATAGGCGCATCACACTGTGTACTTATATGTGGTAGGCCCATCAGGCGCATCACTCTGGCGCATCAGTGTGCTGGTGTCTACAGGCGCATCAGTCTGTGCTGGTATGTCTATAGGCGCATCACTGTGTACTCTATTCACTCTGTAGGTATGTCTAAAGGCGCATCACTCTGTGCTGTGGTATGTCTATAGGCGCATCAGACTGTACTTGTATGTCTAGAGGGCGCATCAGTCTGTACTGGTATGTCTATAGGCGCATCAGTCTGTATGGGTATGTCTGCAGGCGCATCACTCTGTGCTGGTATGTCTGCAGGCGCATCACTCTGTACTGGGTATGTCTACAGGCGCATCACTCTGTACTGGTATGTCTGCAGGCGCATCACTCTGTGCTGGTATGTCTATAGGCGCATCAGTCTGTACTGGTATGTCTGCAGGCGCATCACTCTGTACTGGGTATGTCTATAGGCGCATCACTCTGTGCTGGTATGTCTACAGGCGCATCAGTCTGTATGTGGTGTGTGTCTACTGGCGCATCACAGGCGCATCACTGGGTATGTCTACAGGCGCATCACTCTGTGCTGGTATGTCTGCAGGCGCATCACTCTGTGCTGGTGGGTATGTCTATAGGCGCATCAGTCTGTACTGGTATGTCTACAGGCGCATCAGTCTGTACTTGTATGTCTACAGGCGCATCAGTCTGTACTGGTATGTCTATAGGCGCATCACTCTGTACTGGTGTATGTCTATAGGATCATCACTCTGTGCTGGTATGTCTACAGGCGCATCACACTGTGCTGGTATGTCTACAGGCGCATCACTCTGTACTGGTATGTCTCTACAGGCGCATCACTCTGTACTGTATAGGTATGTCTACAGGCGCATCACTCTGTACTGGTATGTCTATAGGCGCATCACTCTGTGCTGGTATGTCTATAGGCGCATCACTCTGTACTGGTATGTCTACAGGCGCATCACTCTGTGCTGGTATGTCTATAGGCGCATCACTCTGTACTGGTATGTCTATAGGTGCATCACTCTGTGCTGGTATGTCTACAGGCGCATCACTCTTTGGTGGTATGTCTATAGGCGCATCAGCCTGAACTGGTATGTCTATAGGCGCATCACTCTGTACTGGTATGTCTACAGGCGCATCACTCTGTACTGGTATGTCTACAGGCGCATCACTCTGTACTGGTATGTCTATAGGCGCATCACTCTGTACTGGTATGTCTGCAGGCGCATCAGTCTGTACTGGTATGTCTGCAGGCGCATCACTCTGTACTGGTATGTCTATAGGCGCATCAGTCTGTACTGGTATGTCTATAGGCGCATCACTCTGTACTGGTATGTCTATAGGTGTGTCACTCTGTACTGGTATGTCTACAGGCGCATCAGTCTGTACTGGTATGTCTACAGGCGCATCACTCTGTACTGGTATGTCTACAGGCGCATCACTCTGTACTGGTATGTCTATAGGTGCGTCAGTCTGTACTGGTATGTCTATAGGTGTGTCAGTCTGTACTGGTATGTCTATAGGCGTGTCAGTCTGTACTGGTATGTCTATAGGTGTGTCAGTCTGTACTGGTATGTCTATAGGCGCATCAGTCTGTACTGGTATGTCTATAGGCGCATCAGTCTGTACTGGTATGTCTATAGGTGTGTCACTCTGTACTGGTATGTCTACAGGCGCATCACTCTGTATGTCTATAGGTGTGTCTATACTGGTATGTCTATAGGTGTGTCAGTCTGTACTGGTATGTCTATAGGTGTGTCAGTCTGTACTGGTATGTCTATAGGTGTGTCAGTCTGTACTGGTATGTCTATAGGCGCATCAGTCTGTACTGGTATGTCTATAGGTGTGTCACTGTCTGGTATGTCTGGGTATGTCTGTAGGGTATGTCATCACTCTGTACTATTGTGTCTGCAGGCGCATCACTCTGTACTGGTATGTCTGCAGGCGCATCACTCTGTACTGGTATGTCTATAGGCGCATCAGTCTGTACTGGTATGCGGCGCACCACTACTGAGTATGTGTGTCACTCTGTACTGGTATGTCTGCAGGCGCATCACTCTGTACTGGTGTCTGCAAACTGTTGGTCTGCAGTATCCATTACTGGGTTCTTGCTCTGTACAAGTATTGTTGCAGGCGCATCACTCTGTAATCAAAGAGTTGTCAGTATCCATTTTTTCTTACTGCATTGATACAAACTGGGTTTGATTATCCTCATTGGTATGACCCGGTGCTGGTATATCCACTGACTCATCCTCTTCATCATTTGCGTCATACTGTATTGGCATATCCGATAGTGTATCCGATTGTGCTTGGGTATCCATCCACACCCCACATGGGTTTGGTTCATGTTGAATATAATCAGAATTGACTGACATATTAATGGCAAGTGACCAACTTGTGGATGTGGCAAAGTCACAATGTAATAATTCATCTTCATCTGCGTCAGCCCATAATTCAGACATCTTGCACAGACCTAAAACCACAGTACGAAACTAAGAGACTGGCTAATATCACACACTGAATTTGATAAAAATAACACTCAATAATCAAAGCAGTGTTGGCAAATAACTTTTATACTGACAGCAAATCTCGTAAGTGAAATATAAGTATATTACCACGCTCATGTGTGTTATATTTAACAAGTACTTATTTACCATTTACAAATATGACTTACCTGTGATGTTTCAGTGGGATTTCCGTACTGTAAATTGTCCTAATACAAACACACACTTTGGAAAATAGCTAGTGTGAAACAAACTCTGTAAAAGCTGGGAGAGGCACGCTTATATATGGCCACAACAGAATAACAGTAATTAAGACCATCTGACCCCGGAGAGAGATCCTTATCAGCTGTAAGTCTAAGGAGCCAGAAAATTCCTTCAGCATATCAGTTGTTTTAACCGGTAAGGGAAATTCTTGCCCGACACCACACAGTCTGCCAGAGGCGACTGCTGCCAGTTAAGGGTTTATGGCATGAGAATATCAAGGGTGGCTAGAGCAGTTGAGCAGGACTGAGCTGTGTAAATTGGCTTAACATAACCTGGTCTAAACTGAAAGGAGAGATCATTGATAAGTTGTTTGAACATAACCACCTATGAATACCATATCAGTATGTGAGTGCATTAATACTGGTACCTAAATTTGACAGAATTATTTACTTAAGGTGTTCTGGCACTAACCCTTGGATTGCCAAGAAGATATTCCATAGGCAGATTTGGATCAGGTACTCTTTTGGAGAATCGCCAACTGCCAAGAAGACATCTCGAACACAGAGAAGCTTTTCACAACTACACGAATAAGACGCCCTGGAGAGAGAAGAGGACCATGAAGTCCCTCAGGGGCAGACGACTGCCAAGAAGCTATTCCATAGGCAGATCTGGATCAGGTACTCTTATGGGGGCTTGCCGACTGCCAAGAATATATTCCATTGGCAGATTTGGATCAGGTACTCTTCTGGAGACTAGCTGACTGCCTAGAAGACATCTCGAACACAGAGCATTTTTTTACTACTGAGAAGACGTCCTGGGGGAAGAAGTGGACATTGAAATTACTCAAAGGGAGGACGATTGCAAAGAAGATATTCCATAGCCAGATTTAGATCGAGTACTCTTCTGGAGGCTTGCCGATTGCCAAAAAGATATTTCATAGACGGATTAGGATCAAGTGCTCTTCTGTAGACTTGCCTACTGCCAAGAAGATATTCCATCAGCAGATTTAGATCAAGTACTCTTCTGTAGACTTGCCGACTGCCAAGAAGATATTCCATAGACAGATTTGGATCAGGTACTCTTCTGGAGGCTTGCCGACTTACAAGAAGATATTCCATAGGCAGATTTGGATCAGGTACTCTTCTGGAGGCTTGCCGACTTACAAGAAGATATTCCATAGACGGATTAGGATCAAGTACTCTTCTGGAGGCTTGCCGACTGCCATGAAGATATTCCATACGCAGATTTGGGCCAAGTACTCTTCTGGAGGCTTGCCTACTGCCAAGAAGATATTCCATATGCAGATTAGGATCAAGTACTCTTCTGGAGGCTTGCCTACTGCCAAGAAGATATTCAATATGCAGATTTTGATGCCAAGAAAATATCCTATATGCAGATTTTGATCAGGTACTCTTCTGGAGGCTTGCGGACTGCTAAGAAGACATCTCATAAACAGAGCATTATTTTACTACTGAGAAGACGTCCTGGGGGAAGAAGTGGACGTTGAAATTACTCAAAGGGAGGACGATTGCCAAGAAGATATTCCATAGGCAGGTTAGGCTTAAGTACTCTTTTGGAGCCTTGCCTACTGCCAAGAAGATATTCCATAGGCACATTATGATCAGGTACACTTCTGGAGACTAGCTGATTGCCAAGAAGACATCTCCAACACAGAGAAGCTTTTCACAACTAAACTAAGAAGAAGGCCTTGAGAGAGAAGAGGACCATGAAGTCCTTCAGAGGCAGACGACTGCCAAGAAGATATTCCATAGGCAGATTTAGATCAAGTACTCTTCTGGAGGCTTGCCGACTGCCAAGAAGATATTTCATAGACGGATTAGGATCAAGTACTCTTCTGGAGACTTGCCTACTGCCAAGAAGATATTCCATAAGAAGAAGTCCTGTTGGCAGAAGTGGACATTGGAATTACTCAGAGGCAGGACCATTGCCAAGAAGATATTCCAAAGGCAGATTTGGATCAAGTACTCTTCTGGAAGCTTGCCTACTGCCAATAAGATATTCCATAAGAAGAAGTCCTGTTGGCAGAAGTGGACATTGGAATTACTCAGAGGCAGGACCATTGCCAAGAAGATATTCCAAAGGCAGATTTGGATCAAGTACTCTTCTGGAAGCTTGCCTACTGCCAATAAGATATTCCATAGGCAGATTTGGGTCAGGTACTCTTCTGGAGGCTTGCCTACTGAGAAGCCATAGCTTAGGATACTTCTGCCAATGAAGATATTCCATAGGCAGATTTGGGTCAGGTACTCTTCTGGAGGCTTGCCGACTTACAAGAAGATATTCCATAGACGGATTAGGATCAAGTACTCTTCTGGAGGCTTGCCTACTGACAAGTAGACGTCTCAGAACCAGAGGAGCATTTTACTACTAAGAAGAAGTCCTGTGGGCAGAAGTGGACATTGGAATTACTCAGAGGCAGGACCAATGCCAAGAAGATATTCCATAGGCAGATTTGGATCGAGTACTCTTCTGGAGGCTTGCCGATTGCCAAGAAGATATTTCATAGACGGATTAGGATCAAGTACTCTTCTGGAGACTTGCCTACTGCCAAGAAGATATTCCATAGGCAGATTTAGATCAAGTACTCTTCTGGAGAGTTGCCTACTGACAAGTAGACGTCTCATAAAACAGAGCAGCATTTTAGTACTAAGAAGAATTCCTGTGGGCAGAAGTGGACATTGGAATTACTCAGAGGCAGGACCATTGCCAAGAAGATATCCCATAGGCAGAATTGGATCAAGTACTCTTCTGGAGGCTTGCCTACTGCCAAGAAGATATACCATAAGCAGATTTGGATCAAGTACTCTTCTGGAGGCTTGCCGACTGCCAAGAAGATATTCCATAGACGGATTTGGACCAAGTACTCTTCTGGAGGCTTGCCTACTGCCAAGAAGATATTCCATAGGCAGATTTGGATCAGGTACTCTTCTGGAGGCTTGCCTACTGCCAAGAAGATATTCCATAGGATTAGCAGATTTGGACCAAGTACTATTTCTGAGGCTTGGACATACTGCTCAAGAAGATATTCCATAGGCAGATTTGGATCAAGTACTCTTCTGGAGGCTTGCCTACTGCCAAGAAGATATTCCAAAGGCAGATTATGATCAGGTACTCTTCTGGAGACTTGCCGACTGCCAAGAAGACATCTCAAACACAAAGAAGCTTTTCACTACTAAACTAAGAGGAAGCTCTGCAGAGAGAAGAGGACCATGAAGTCCCTCAGAGACAGACGACTGCCAAGAAGATATTCCATAGGCATATGCTGATCGAGTACTCTTCTGGAGGCTTACCGACTGCCAAGAAAATATCCTATATGCAGATTTGGATCAGGTACTCTTCTGGAGGCTTGCGGACTGCTAAGAAGACATCTCATAAACAGAGCATTATTTTACTACTGAGAAGACGTCCTGGGGGAAGAAGTGGACATTGAAATTACTCAAAGGGAGGACGATTGCCAAGAAGATATTCCATAGGCAGGTTTGGATCAAGTACTCTTCTGGAGCCTTGCCGACTGCTAAGAAGATATTCCATAGGCAGATTTGGATCGAGTACTCTTTTGGAGCCTTGCCTACTGCCAAGAAGATATTCCATAGGCAGATTATGATCAGGTACACTTCTGGAGACTAGCTGACTGCCAAGAAGACATCTCCAACACAGAGAAGCTTTTCACTACTAAACTAAGAAGAAGCCTCTGAGAGAGAAGAGGACCACTGAAGTCCTTGAGAGAGGACAGACGACTGCCAAGAAGATATTCCATAGGCAGATGTGGATCGAGTACTCTTCTGGAGGCTTGCCGACTGCCAAGAAGATACTCCATAGGCAGATTTAGATCAAGTACTCTTCTGGAGACTTGCCTACTGCCAAGAAGATATTCCATAAGCAGATTTAGATCAAGTACTCTTCTGGAGGCTTGCCTACTGCCAAGAAGATATTCCAGCAATTTTGGATCATTCTTCATTGCCCGGCAGATTAGGATCAAGTACTCTTCTGGAGCCTTGCCTACTGCCAAGTAGATATTCCATAGGCAGATTTGTATCAAGTACTCTTCTGGAGGCTTGCCTACTGTCAAGAAGATATTCCATAGGCAGATTTGGATCAAGTATTCTTCTGGAGGCTTGCCTACTGCCAAGAAGATATTCCAAAGGCAGATTATGATCAGGTACTCTTCTGGAGACTTGCCGACTGCCAAGAAGACATCTCAAACACAGAGAAGCTTTTCAGTACTAAACTAAGAGGAAGCTCTGCAGAGAGAAGAGGACCATGAAGTCCCTCAGAGACAGACGACTGCCAAGAAGATATTCCATAGGCATATGCTGATCGAGTACTCTTCTGGAGGCTTGCCGACTGCCAAGAAAATATCCTATATGCAGATTTGGATCAGGTACTCTTCTGGAGGCTTGCGGACTGCTAAGAAGACATCTCATAAACAGAGCATTATTTTACTACTGAGAAGACGTCCTGGGGGAAGAAGTGGACATTGAAATTACTCAAAGGGAGGACGATTGCCAAGAAGATATTCCATAGGCCGATTTGGATCGAGTACTCTTTTGGAGCCTTGCCTACTGCCAAGAAGATATTCCATAGGCAGATTATGATCAGGTACACTTCTGGAGACTAGCTGACTGCCAAGAAGACATCTCCAACACAGAGAAGCTTTTCACTACTAAACTAAGAAGAAGCCCTGGAGAGAGAAGAGGACCGTGAAGTTCCTCAGAGGCAGACGACTGCCAAGAAGATATTCCATAGGCAGATGTGGATCGAGTACTCTTCTGGAGCCTTACCGAGTGCCAAGAAGATACTCCATAGGCAGATTTAGATCGAGTACTCTTCTGGAGACTTGCCTACTTCCAAGAAGATATTCCATAAGCAGATTTAGATCAAGTACTCTTCTGGAGGCTTGCCTACTGCCAAGTAGATATTCCATAGGCAGATTTGGATCAAGTATTCTTCGTGAGGCTTGCCTACTGCCAAGAAGATATTCCACAGGGAGATTTAGATCAAGTACTCTTCTGGGGGCTTGCCTACTGACAAGTAGACGTCTCATAAACAGAGCAGCATTTTACTACTAAGAAGAAGTCTTGTGGGCATACGTGGACATTGGAATTACTCAGAGGCAGGACCATTGCCAAGAAGATATTCCATAGGCAGATTTGGATCGAGTACTCTTCTGGAGGCTTGCCGACTGCCACGAAGATATTCCACAGGCGGATTTGGACCAGGTACTCTTCTGGAGGCTTGCCTACTGCCAAGAAGATATTTCATCTGCTGATTTGTATCAAGTACTCTTCTGAAGGCTTTCCTGCTGACAAGTAGACGTCTGATAAACAGATCAGCATGTTTCTACTAAGAAGAAGTCCTGTGGGCACAAGTGGACATTGGAATTACTCAGAGGCAGGGCCATTGCCAAGAAGATATTCCATAAGCAGATTTGGATCGAGTACTCTTCTGGAGGCTTGCCGACTGCCAAGAAGATATTGCATAAGAAGAAGTCCTGTTGGCAGAAGTGGACATTGGAATTACTCAGAGGCAGGACCATTGCCAAGAAGATATTCCATTGGCAGATTTGGATCGAGTACTCTTCTGGAGGCTTGCCGATTGCCAAGAAGTTATTTCATAGACGGATTAGGATCAAGTCCTCTCCTGGAGACTTGCCTACTGTCAAGAAGATATTCCAAAAGCAGATTTAGATCAAGTACTCTTCTGGAGGCTTGCAGACTGCAAAGAAGATATTCCATATGCAGATTTGGATCAGTTTCTCTTCTGGAGGCTTGCCGACTTACAAGAATATATTCCATAGACGGATTAGGATGAAGTACTCTTCTGGAGGCTTGCCGACTGCCAAGAAGATATTCCATAAGAAGAAGACCTGTGGGCAGAAGTGGACATTGGAATTACTCAGAGGCAGGACCATTGCCAAGAAGATATTCCATTGGCAGATTTGGATCGAGTACTCTTCTGGAGGCTTGCCGACCGCCAAAAAGATATTCCATATACAGATTAGGATGAAGTACTCTTGTGGAGGCTTGCCTACTGCCACGAAGATATTCCATGTGCAGATTAGAATCAAGTTCTCTTCTGGAGGCTTGCCGACTGCCACGAAGATATTCCACAGGCGGATTTGGACCAGGTACTCTTCTGGATGCTTGCCTACAGTCAAGAAGATATTCCATAGGCAGATTTGGATCAAGTACTCTTCTGGAGGCTTGCATACTGCCAAGAAGATATTCCATAGGCAAATTTAGATCAGGTACTCTTCTGGAGGCTTGCCTACTGCCAAGAAGATATTCCATAGGCAAATTTAGATCAAGTACTCTTATGGAGGCTTGCCTACTGACAAGTAGACGTCTCATAAACAGAGCAGCATTTTAGCACTAAGAAGAATTCCTGTGTGCAGAAGTGGACATTGGAATTACTCAGAGGCAGGACCATTGCGAAGAAGATATCCCATATGCAGAATTGGATCAGGTACTGTTCTGGAGGCTTGCCTACTGCCAAGAAGATATACCATAAGCAGATTTGAATCAAGTATTCTTCTGGAGGCTTACCTACTGCCAATAAGATATTCCATGTGCAGATTTGGGTCAGGTACTCTTCTGGAGGCTTGCCGACTTACAAGAAGATATTCGATAGACGGAATAGGAACAAGTACTCTTCTGGAGGCTTGCCTACTTGACAAGTAAACGTCTCAGAAACAGAGGAGCATTTTACTACTAAGAAGAAGTCCTGTGGGCAGAAATGGACATTGCAATTATTCAGAGGCAGGACCATTGCCATGAAGATATTCCATAGGCAGATTTGGATCGAGTACTCTTCTGGAGGCTTGCCGATTGCCAAGAAGATATTTCAAAGATGGATTAGGATCAAGTACTCTTCTGGAGACTTGCCTACTGCCAAGAAGATATTCCATAAGCAGATTTAGATCAAGTACTCTTCTGGAGGCTTGCCGACTGCCAAGAAGATATTCCATATGCAGATTTGGATCAGGTTCTCTTCTGGAGCCTTGCCGACTGCCAAGAAGATAATCAGCATAGACTTTACAAGTACTCTTTCTTGGAAGATATTCCATAGGGAGATTTGGATCAAGTACTCTTCTGGAGGCTTGCGGACTGCCAAGAAGATATTCCATAAGAAGAAGACCTGTGGGCAGAAGTGGACATTGGAATTACTCAGAGGCAGGACCACTGCCAAGAAGATATTTCATATGCAGATTTGGATCGAGTACTCTTCTGGAGGCTTGCCGATTGCCAAGAAGATATTTCATAGATGGATTAGGATCAAGTACTCTTCTGGAGGCTTGCCGACTGTCAAGAAAATATTCCATAGGCAGACTTGGGTCAGGTACTCTTCTGGAGGCTTGCCGACTGCCACGAAGATATTCCATATGCGGATTAGGATGAAGTACTCTTCTTGAGGCTTGCCGACTGCCACGAAGATATTCCATAGGCACATTTGCGCCAAGTACTCTTCTGGAGGCTTGCCTACTGCCAAGAAGATATTCCATAGGCAGATTTGGATCAGGTACTCTTCTTGAGGCTTGCCTAATGCCAAGAAGATATTCCATAGGCAGATCTGGATCAAGTACTCTTCTTGAGGCTTGCCTACTGCCAAGAAAATATCCTATATGCAGATTTGGATCAGGTACTCTTCTGGAGGCTTGCGGACTGCTAAGAAGACATCTCATAAACAGAGCATTATTTTACTACTGAGAAGACGTCCTGGGGGAAGAAGTGGACATTGAAATTACTCAAAGGGAGGCCGATTGCCAAGAAGATATTTCATAGATGGATTAGGATCAAGTACTCTTCTGGAGGCTTGCCGACTGCCAGGAAGATATTCCATAGGCAGATTTGGATCAGGTACTCTTCTGGAGGCTTGCCTACTGCCACGAAGATATTCCATAGGCAGATTTGCACCAAGTACTCTTCTGGAGGCTTGCCTACTGCCAAGAAGATATTCCATAGGCAGATTTGGATCAAGTACTCTTCTGGAGGCTTGCCGATTGCCAAGAAGATATTTCATAGATGGATTAGGATCAAGTACTCTTCTGGAGGCTTGCCTACTGCCAATAAGATATTCCATAGGCAGATTTGGGTCGGGTACTCTTCTGGAGGCTTGCCGACCGCCCAAAAAGATATTCCATATACGGATTAGGATGAAGTCCTCTTCTGGAGGCTTGCCTACTGCAACGAAGATATTCCATAGGCAGATTTGGATCAAGTACTCTTCTGGAGACTTGCCTACTGCCAAGAAGATATTCCATAGGCAGATTTGGATCAAGTACTCTTCTGGAGGCTTGCCGACTGCCAAGAAGATATTGCATAAGAAGAAGTCCTGTGGGCAGAAGTGGACATTGGAATTACTCAGAGGCAGGACCATTGCCAAGAAGATATTCCATTGGCAGATTTGGATCAAGTACTCTTCTGGAGGCTTTGCCGATTGCCAAGAAGATATTTCATATACGGATAAGGATCAAGTACTCTTCTGGAGACTTGCCTACTGCCAAGAAGATATTCCATAAGCAGATTTAGATCAAGTACTCTTCTGGAGGCTTGCCTACTGCCAAGAAGATATTCCATAAACAGATTTATGGCATTTGAGTACTCTTCTGGAGGCTTGCCTACTGGACAAGAAGATACTCAGAGGCAGGATTTACTGCCAAGAAGATATTCCATAGGCAGATTTGGATCAAGTACTCTTCTGGAGGCTTGCCTACTGCCAAGAAGATATTCCATAGGCAGATTTGGATCAAGTACTCTTCTGGAGAATTGCCTACTGCCAAGAAGATATTCCATAGGCAGATTTGGATCAGGTACTCTTCTGGAGGCTTGCCGACTGCCAAGAAGACATCTCAAACACAGAGAAGCTTTTTCACTTCTAAACTAAGAGCCAAGAAGGCTTTGCAGAGAGAATTTAGATCACTTAGTTCCCTCAGAGGCAGACTACTGCCAAGAAGATATTCCATAGGCAGATGCTGATCGAGTACTCTTCTGGAGGCTTGCCTACTGACTGCCAAGAAGATATTCCATATGCAGATTTGGATCAGGTACTCTTCTGGAGGCTTGCTGACTGCCAAGAAGATATTCCATAGACGGATTTAGATCATTATTACTCTTCTGAAGACTTCCTGGGGAAGAAGTGGAGGCACTGAACTCAAGGATTGCGACTGCAAGATGATATTCCATAGGCAGGTTTAGGTTAAGTACTCTTCTGGAGGGCTTGCCGATTGCCAAGAAGATATTCATACATGGATTAGGATCAAGTAATTTCTTCTGATAGCTTGGCCTACTGCCAAGAAGATATTCCATAGGCAGATTTGGGTCAAGTAATTTTCTGAGGCTTCTGCTGACTGTCAAGAAGATATTTCCATAAGATGCGGATTAGGATGAAATACTCTTCTGGAGGCTTGCCGACTGCCACGAAGATATTCCATAGGTAGATTTGCACCAAGTACTCTTCTGGAGGCTTGCCTACTGCCAAGAAGATATTCCATTGGCAGATTTAGATCAGGTACTCTTCTGGAGGCTTGCCTACTGCCAAGAAGATGTTCCATAGGCAGATTTGGATCAAGTACTCTTCTGGAGGCTTGCTTAATGCCAAGAAGATATTCCATGGGCAGATTTGGATCAAGTACTCTTCTGGAGGCTTGCGGACTGCTAAGAAGACGTCTCATAAACAGAGCAGCATTTTACTACTAAGAAGAAGTCCTGTTGGCAGAAGTGGACATTGGAATTACTCAGAGGCAGGACGATTGCCAAGAAGATATTCCATAGGCAGATTTGGATCAGAGTAACTCTTCTGAGGCTTGCCGACTGCTAAGAAGATATTCCATAGACGGATTAGATCAAGTACTCTTCTGGAGACTTGCTGCTACTGCCAAGAAGATATTCCATAAGCAGATTATGATCAGGTACTCTTCTGAGACTTGCTGACTGCCAAGAAGATATTGCATAGACGGATTTGGATCAAGCTTTCTGGAGACTTGCTAACTGCCAAGAAGATATTCCATGAGAGAAGAGGACCATTAAGTACCCTCAGAGGCAGAGGACTCCGACTGCCAAGAAGATATTCCATAGGCAGATTTGGATCGGAGTACTCTTCTGGAGGCTTGCTGACTGCCAAGAAGATATTCCATAGGCAGATTTAGATCAAGTACTCTTCTGGAGGCTTGCCTACTGCCAAGAAGATATTCCATAGGCAGATTTAGGATCAAGTACTCTTCTGGAGGCTTGCCTACTGCCAAGAAGATATTCCATAGGCAGATTTGTATCAAGTACTCTTCTGGAGGCTTGCCTGCTGCCAAGATGATTCCATATGCAGATTTGGATCAGTTTCTCTTCTGGAGGCTTGCCGACTTTACAAGAAGATATTCCATAGACGGATTAGGTGATCAGAGTACTCTTCTGAGGCTTGCTGACTGCCAAGAAGATATTCCATAAGGATTAGAATTCCTGTGTGTCTGCCGTCTGCCAATTGCAAGATATTCCTGGAGAGGGCTGGAGTACCTCTGATTGCAAACTAAGATATTCCATAGGCAGATTTGGATCAGAGTACTCTTCTGGAGGCTTGCCTACTGCCAAAGAAGATATTCCATAGACAGATTAGGATCAAGTACTCTTCTGAGGCTTGCCTACTAGACGTCTCATAAACAGAGCAGCATTTTACTAATAAGCGGAGAAGTCCCGTGGAAGATGGACATTGGTACTACTCTGAGGCTTGCCACTGTCAAGAAGATATTCCATAGGCAGATTTGATCAAGTACTCTTCTGAGGCTGCTGCCGTCTGCCAAGAAGATATTCCTCATAGAGATGGATTAGGACTGGCACTCTTCTGGGAGGCTTCTGCCTACTGCCAATAAGATATTCCATAGGCAGATTTGGATCGGGTACTCTTCTGGAGGCTTGCCGGGACTTCACTGCCAAAAAGATATTCCATATACAAGATTTAGATCAAGTACTCTTTCTGAGGCTTGCCTACTGCAACGAAGATATTCCATAGGCAGATTTGGATCAAGTACTCTTCTGGAGGCTTGGCTCTACTGACAAGAAGATATTCCTTAGATGGATTAGGATCAAGTACTCTACCCAAGGCTTGCCGTCTACCTGGAGGATATTGAAATGGATAAGACTGGACTTACTGGAGAGAGGACTCTATTGCAAAAGAAGATAGTCCATAAGCAGATTTAGATCGAGTACTCTTCAGGAGGCCTGGACCGACTGCCAAGAAGATATTCCATAGACAGATTTGGATCAAGTACTTCTGGAGGGCTTGCCTGACTGCCAAGAAGATATTTCATAGACGGATCTAGGATCATACTACTTCTGAGGCTTTTCTGACTGCCAAGAAGATATTGATAGACTTGATAAGGATCAAGTACCTTCTGAGACTTTCCTTACTGCCAAGAAGATATTCCATAAGCAGATTTGGACCTTGCTCTTCTTGAGGCTTGCCTACTGCCAAGAAGATATTCCATAGGGAGATATGGATCGAGTACTCTTCTGGAGAATTACCTACCTCCAAGAAGATATTCCAAAGGCAGATTTAGATCAAGTACTCTTCTGGAGGCTTGCCTACTGACAAGTAGACGTCTCATAAACAGAGCAGCATTTTTAGTACTAAGAAGAAGTCTTGTGGGCAGAAGTGGACATTGGAATTACTCAGAGGCAGGACCATTAAGCAAGAAGATATCCCATAGGCAGATCTGGATCGGAGTACTCTTTCTGAGGCTTGCCTACTGCCAATAAGATATTCTGGTAAGCAGATTTGGATCAGGTACTCTTGAGTGAGGCTTGCCTACTGCTAAGAAGACATCCTCGCACATAGAGAAGCTTCTTTCACTACTAAACTAAGAAGACGCCCTGAAGAGAGTCCCTCAGGGGCACCACTCACTGTCAGAAGATATTCCAAGTAGGCAGATCTGGATGGAGTACTTTTCCTGGGAGCCTTTACTGATCGCCAAGATGTTGATCTTCGTACATGGAGAAGCTTTTTTCTACTTTGCAAACTAAGAAGACGCCCTGGAGAAGACGACCTTGAAGTCCTCTTCTGAGATCTTAAAACGACTGCCAAGAAGATATTCCAAAAGCAGATCTTGATCCAATACTCTTCTGGAGGCTTGCCGACTGGTTAGGAAGTAGACATGTCATAAACAGAGGAGCATTTTTACTACTGAGAAATCGTCCTGTTGGCAGATGTTGGCCTTGAAATTCCTCAGAGGCCGGACGACTGTGAAGAATATATCTCCATAGTCAGATGTGGATCAGGTACTCTTCTGGGGGCTTGCCGATCATGCGAAGAAGAGCATCTCAACAGACGGCATTTTTACTACTAAGAAGACTCTCCCTGGGAGTTGAAGTTGACTCCTCGAAACTCAGAGATATTCCATAGAGCCAGGAAGCATCTCATAAACAGAATGACGCCTTTACTACTAAGAAGACGCCTGGGAGGTAGGAAGTGGTAAGGGTAGAAATCCCACAGAGGCAGGGATGGTTGCCAAGAACATATCCTGTACGCCGAGGTGGACCTTACAGGAAGCCGACAAAGTGCAACTTAAGGAAGCTGACATGGGACCGGACAGGCAAGGTTTTTCACGATAATGTCGCATGTCTGTAGGCTCTTGCCGACTGTACCAAGAAGATATTCCATAAGACTGAATTCCCTAAAAGTAGTGGTTCACTCTGGAATTCTACCTGTCTACAGGACCATTGCGGGAAGAAGTGTATCTGCATAGGCAGGATTCTGGATCGAGTATGTCTTCTGAGGCATCACTCTGTACAAGTATGTCTATAGGCGCATCACTCTGTACTGGTGTGTGAACCTTTTGTGGTAAATACCTGGACGTAGTATCCATTTTTCTTTGTAAGTCAAGAGGCTCATCACGCTGCATTGATACAAACTGGGTTTGATTATCCTCATTGGTATGACCCGTTGCTGGTATATCGACTTCATCATTTGCGTCATACTTGTATTGGCATATCCGATAGTGTATCCGATTGTGCTGGGGTACCATCCACACCCCACATGGGTTTGGTTCATGTTGAATATAATCAGAATTGACTGACATATTAATGGCAAGTGACCAACTTGTGGATGTGGCAAAGTCACATTATAATAATTCATCATCATCTGCGTCAGACCATAATTCAGACATCTTGCACAGACTAAAACCAGAGTACGAAACTAAGAGACTGGCTAATATCACACACTGAATTTGATAAAAACACTCAATAATCAAAGCAGTGTTGGCAAATAACTTTTATACTGACAGCAAATCTCGTAAAGTGAAATACAAGTATATTACCACGCTCATGTGTGTTATATTTAACAAGTACTTATTTACCATTTACAAATATGACTTACCTGTGATGTGTCAGTGGGATTTCCGTACTGTAAATTGTCCTAATACAAACACACACTTTGGAAAATAGCTAGTGTATGAAACAAACTCTGTAAAAAGCAAGAAGATATTCCATAGGCAGATTTGGAGGCTCTTCTGGAGGCTTGCCTACTGCCAAGAAGATATTCCATAGGCAGATTTGGATCAAGTACTCTTCTGGAGGCTTGCCTACTGCCAAGTAGACGTCTCATAAACAGAGCAGCATTTTACTACTAAGAAGAAGTCCTGTGGGCAGAAGTGGATATTGGAATTACTCAGAGGCAGGACCATTGCCAAGAAGATATTCCATAGGCAGATTTGGATCAAGAGTACTCTTCTGGAGGCTTGCCGACTGCCAAGAAGATATTCCATAGACAGATTTGGATCAAGTACTCTTCTGGAGACTTGCCTACTGCCAAGAAGATATTCCATAAGCAGATTTGGATCAAGTACTCTTCTGGAGGCTTGCCGACTGCCAAGAAGATATTCCATAGACAGATTTGGATCAAGTACTCTTCTGGAGGCTTGCCGACTGCCGACTGCCAAGAAGATATTTCCATAGACAGATTTGGATCAAGTACTCTTCTGGAGGCTTGCCGACTGCCAAGAAGATATTCCATAGGCAGATTTGGATCAAGTACTCTTCTGGAGGCTTGCCGACTGCCAAGAAGATATTCCATAGACAGATTTGGATCAAGTACTCTTCTGGAGGCTTGCCTACTGCCAAGAAGAAGATATTCCATAGGCAGATTTGGATCAAGTACTCTTCTGGAGGCTTGCCTGAAGATATTCCATAGAGATTTGGATATTCCTTCTGGAGCAAGATTTGATTTGGAAGAAGTACTCTTCTCAGAGGCTTGCCTACTGCCAAGAAGATATTCCATAGGCAGATTTGGATCAAGTACTCTTCTGGAGGCTTGCCGACTGCCAAGAAGATATTCCATAGACTACTAAGATTTGCCTGGATCAAGTACTGGAATTCTGGAGGCTTGGACCACTGCCAAGAAGATATTCCATAGGCAGATTTGGATCAAGTACTCTTCTGGAGGCTTGCCGACTGCCAAGAAGATATTTCATAGACGGATTAGGATCAAGTACTCTTCTGGAGACTTGCCTACTGCCAAGAAGATATTCCATAGGCAGATTTGGATCAAGTACTCTTCTGGAGGCTTGCCTACTGCCAAGAAGATATTCCATAGCAGATTTGGATCAGGTACTCTTCTGGAGGCTTGCCTACTGCCAAGAAGATATTCCATAGGCAGATTTGGATCAAGTACTCTTCTGGAGGCTTGCCGACTGCCAAGAAGATATTCCATAGACAGATTTGGATCAAGGTACTCTTCTGGAGGCTTGCCGACTGCCAAGAAGATATTCCATAGGCAGATTTGGATCAAGTACTCTTCTGGAGGCTTGCCGACTGCCAAGAAGATATTCCATATGCAGATTTGATCAAGTACTCTTCTGGAGGCTTGCCTACTGCCAAGAAGATTTCCAGGATCAAGATCAAGTACTCTTCTGGAGGCTTGCCGACTGCCAAGAAGATATTCCATAGGCGGATTTGGATCAAGTACTCTTCTGGAGGCTTGCCTACTGCCAAGAAGATATTCCATATGCAGATTTGGATCAAGTACTCTTCTGGAGGCTTGCCTACTGCCAAGAAGATATTCCATATGCAGATTTGGATCAAGTACTCTTCTGGAGGCTTGCCTACTGCCAAGAAGATATTCCATAGGCAGATTTGGATCAAGTACTCTTCTGGAGGCTTGCCTACTGACAAGTAGACGTCTCATAAACAGAGCAGCATTTTACTACTAAGAAGAAGTCCTGTGGGCAGAAGTGGACATTGGAATTACTCAGAGGCAGGACCATTGCCAAGAAGATATTCCATAGGCAGATTTGGATCAGTACTCTTCTGGAGGCTTGCCGACTGCCAAGAAGATATTCCATAGACAGATTTGGATCAAGTACTCTTCTGGAGGCTTGCCTACTGCCAAGAAGATATTCCATAGGCAGATTTGGATCAAGTACTCTTCTGGAGGCTTGCCTACTGCCAAGAAGATATTCCATAGACAGATTTGGATCAAGTACTCTTCTGGAGGCTTGCCTACTGCCAAGAAGATATTCCATAGGCAGATTTGGATCAAGTACTCTTCTGGAGGCTTGCCGACTGCCAAGAAGATATTCCATAGACAGATTTGGATCAAGTACTCTTCTGGAGGCTTGCCGACTGCAAGAAGATATTCCATAGAAGATATTACCATGGAGGCTTGCCTACTGATTTCCATAGACGGATTTGGATCAAGTACTCTTCTGGAGGCTTGCCTACTGCCAAGAAGATATTCCATAGGCAGATTTGGATCAAGTACTCTTCTGGAGGCTTGCCTACTGCCAAGAAGATATTCCATAGGCAGATTTGGATCAAGTACTCTTCTGGAGGCTTGCCTACTGCCAAGAAGACATCTCATAACACAGAGAAGCTTTTTACTACTAAACTAAGAGGAAGCAGAAGTGGACCATGAAGTCCCTCAGAGGCAGACGACTGCCAAGAAGATATTCCATAGGCAGATTTGATCGAGTACTCTTCTGGAGGCTTGCCGACTGCCAAGAAGATATTCCATAGACAGATTTGGATCAAGTACTCTTCTGGAGGCTTGCCGACTGCCAAGAAGATATTCATAAGACAGAGCAGATCATTTACTCTACTGAGAAGACTTCCTGGGGGAGAAGTTGACATTGGAAATTACTCAGAGGCAGGACGATTGCCAAGAAGATATTCCATAAGCAGATTTGGATCAAGTACTCTTCTGGAGGCTTGCCGACTGCCAAGAAGATATTCCATAGGCAGATTTGGATCAGGTACTCTTCTGGAGGCTTGCCTACTGCCAAGAAGATATTCCATAGGCAGATTTAGATCAAGTACTCTTCTGGAGGCTTGCCTACTGACAAGTAGACGTCTCATAAACAGAGCAGCATTTTACTACTAAGGAGAAGATCCTGTGTGCAGAAGTGGACATTGGAATTACTCAGAGGCAGGACCATTGCCAAGAAGATATTCCATAGGCAGATTTGGATCAGGTACTCTTCTGGAGGCTTGCCTACTGCCAAGAAGATATTCCATAGGCAGATTTGGATCAAGTACTCTTCTGGAGGCTTGCCTACTGCCAAGAAGATATTCCATAGGCAGATTTAGATCAAGTACTCTTCTGGAGGCTTGCCTACTGCCAAGAAGATATTCCATAGGCAGATTTGGATCAAGTACTCTTCTGGAGGCTTGCCTACTGCCAAGAAGATATTCCATAGGCAGATTTGGATCAAGTACTCTTCTGGAGGCTTGCCTACTGCCAAGAAGATATCTCATAAACAGAGCAGCATTTTACTACTTACTGTGGGCAGAAGTGGACATTGGAATTACTCAGAGGCAGGACCATTGCCAAGAAGATATTCCATAGGCAGATTTGGATCGAGTACTCTTCTGGAGGCTTGCCGACTGCCAAGAAGATATTTCATAGACGGATTAGGATCAAGTACTCTTCTGGAGACTTGCCTACTGCCAAGAAGATATTCCATAGCCAAGCAGATTTGGATCAAGTACTTTCTGGAGGCTTGCCGACTGCCAAGAAGATATTCCATAGAGCAGATTTGGATCAAGTACTCTTCTGAGGCTTGCCGACTGCCAAGAAGATATTCCATAGACAGATTTGGATCAAGTACTCTTCTGGAGGCTTGCCGACTGCCAAGAAGATATTCCATAGACAGATTTAGATCAAGTACTCTTCTGGAGGCTTGCCTACTGCCAAGAAGATATTCCATAGGCAGATTTGGATCAAGTACTCTTCTGGAGGCTTGCCTACTGCCAAGAAGATATTCCATAGGCAGATTTGGATCAGTACTCTTCTGGAGGCTTGCCTACTGCCAAGAAGATATTCCATAGGCAGATTTAGGATCAAGTACTCTTCTGGAGGCTTGCCTACTGACAAGTAGACGTCTCATAAACAGAGCAGCATTTTACTACTAAGGAGAATTCCTGTGGCAGAAGTGGACATTGGAATTACTCAGAGGCAGGACCATTGCCAAGAAGATATTCCATAGGCAGATTTGGATCAAGTACTCTTCTGGAGGCTTGCCTACTGCCAAGAAGATATTCCATAGACAGATTTAGGATCAAGTACTCTTCTGGAGGCTTGCCTACTGCCAAGAAGATATTCCATATGCAGATTTGGATCAAGTACTCTTCTGGAGGCTTGCCTACTGCCAAGAAGATATTCCATAGGCAGATTTGGATCAAGTACTCTTCTGGAGGCTTGCCTACTGAAGATATTCCATGCAGAGAGCATTTTACTACAAGAAGAAGTCCTGTGGGCAGAAGTGGACATTGGAATTGCTCAGAGGCATTGAAGATATTTCCATAGACAGATTTGGATCAGACTCTTCTGGAGGCTTGGCAGATCATCGAGTACTCTTCTGGAGGCTTGCCGACTGCCAAGAAGATATTCCATAGGCAGATTTGGATCAAGTACTCTTCTGGAGGCTTGCCTACTGCCAAGAAGATATTCCATAGGCAGATTTGGATCAAGTACTCTTCTGGAGGCTTGCCTACTGCCAAGAAGATATTCCATAGGCAGATTTGGATCAAGTACTCTTCTGGAGGCTTGCCTACTGACAAGTAGACGTCTCATAAACAGAGCAGCATTTTACTACTAAGAAGAAGTCCTGTGGGCAGAAGTGGACATTGGAATTACTCAGAGGCAGGACCATTGCCAAGAAGATATTCCATAGGCAGATCTGGATCGAGTACTCTTCTGGAGGCTTGCCGACTGCCAAGAAGATATTCCATAGGCAGATTTGGATCAAGTACTCTTCTGGAGACTTGCCTACTGCCAAGAAGATATTCCATAGGCAGATTTGGATCAAGTACTCTTCTGGAGGCTTGCCGACTGCCAAGAAGATATTCCATAGGCAGATTTAGATCAAGTACTCTTCTGGAGGCTTGCCGACTGCCAAGAAGATATTCCATAAGAAGAAGTCCTGTGGGCAGAAGTGGACATTGGAATTACTCAGAGGCAGGACCATTGCCAAGAAGATATTCCATAGGCAGATTTGGATCAAGTACTCTTCTGGAGGCTTGCCGACTGCCAAGAAGATATTCCATAGGCAGATTTGGATCAAGTACTCTTCTGGAGGCTTGCCTACTGCCAATAAGATATTCCATAGGCAGATTTGGATCAAGTACTCTTCTGGAGGCTTGCCTACTGCCAAGAAGATATTCCATAGGCAGATTTAGATCAAGTACTCTTCTGGAGGCTTGCCTACTGCCAAGTAGACGTCTCATAAACAGAGCAGCATTTTACTACTAAGAAGAAGTCCTGTGGGCAGAAGTGGACATTGGAATTACTCAGAGGCAGGACGATTGCCAAGAAGATATCCCATAGGCAGGTCTGGATCGAGTACTCTTCTGGAGACTTGCCTACTGCCAATAAGATATTCGATAAGCAGATTTGGATCAGGTACTCTTCTGGAGGCTTGCCTACTACCAAGAAGACATCTCGTACACAGAGAAGCTTTTCACTACTAAACTAAGAAGACGCCCTGAAGAGAGTCCCTCAGGGGCAGACTACTGTCAAGAAGATATTCCATAGGCAGATCTGGATGGAGTACTCTTCTGGAGGCTTGCCGACTGCCAAGAAGATATTCCATAGGCAGATCTTGATCGACTACTCTTGTGGAGGCTTGCCGACTGCCAAGATGTTATCTCGTACATGGAGAAGCTTTTTTCTACTAAACTAAGAAGACGCCCTGGAGAGAAGACGACCTTGAAGTCCCTCAGATTCAAACGACTGCCAAGAAGATATTCCATAGGCAGATCTTGATCCAATACTCTTCTGGAGGCTTGCCGACTGGTTAGAAGACATGTCATAAACAGAGCAGCATTTTACTACTAAGAAATCGTCCTGGGGGCAGATGTTGGCCTTGAAATTTCTCAGAGGCCGGACGACTGTGAAGAATATATTCCATAGGCAGATGTGGATCAGGTACTCTTCTGGGGGCTTGCCGACTGCGAAGAAGACATCTCATAAACAGAGCAGCATTTTACTACTAAGAAGACGTCCTGGGAGCTGAAGTTGACCTTGAAAGTACTCAGAGGCAGGACGACTGCCAAGAAGTTATCTCATAAACAGAATGGCCTTTTACTACTAAGAAGACGTCTGGGGGTAGAAGTGGTAAGGGTAGAAATCCCACAGAGGCAGGACGGCTGCCAAGAACATATCCTGTACGCCGAAGTGGACCTTACAGGAAGCCGACAAAGTGCAACTTACAGGAAGCCGACATGGGACCGGACAGGCAAGTGTTTTCACGATAATGTCGCATGTATGTGAAGTGCACACTTAATTCTTTAAAGTATACAGCCATGTAGCGATGGGAGGGTATGGTGCATCGCGAGTTCGATCTTTTAACAAAGGTATACATTATATATTTGGACCTAAACGTCTTTTGTCTGAAGTTATTCAAAATTAAAGTTATTTCTGTTAATCTTGTGTGAATTAATTGGCAGATTGCACAAATTCATCAGTATTTACAGCAAAAAAATCACTTGTCGCAGAAATTTCATTAATTTTTGTTATGTATGTGAGTGTAGTTTTGTTCGTTGTTCATAAATAGTCATGACGCTAAATTAACTTCAGTTCTTATGTTTGATTTTGCTGAATAACAGGGATATCTGGAAGAGAAATTGTTTAATATCTGTCATTTCTGGCAATTATTTCGAAACATTTGAACATTTCAATATCTTCATTTTTAAATCACAATCGGAAACACGGCAGAAAGTGTAAATCATCATGTTCTGTATCACCAATCATATTTCCTCCTTCACCTGATGTGATACCACGCACATTATATCAAATAATGTTTCACTTTTTGTTTGTGAGCACTGTACGTTTCGTATTGTTTGTTTATATGCTTGTCTGTGTACGTAGAGTTGAAGGTGCAGATTCAATATATGGTGTAATGTAACAATACCCTGGCACAAGATGTCACTGGTAAAGATTTTTGTTGATATGTAATGCCTCACTCCGCAATATTGTCCCCAGTATACGTCGGCACTAGTTTCCTGCATGTACTCGTGGCAGTGGTGTAGCCTTGTGGAAGTTGTGGTGAAAGTGTTATCTCGTCATGTCGCGGGCTTGGGTTAATATCCCCACTTTGATACCATGTGTGACGCCCATTTCTGAAATCCCTCGCCATGATACTGCTGGAATGTTGCTAAAATTGGCATAAAACGACACTTATTCACTGTTATTAAAGAACTCTACATAACTGAGAAGTGTCATTCGTGATGCTTATCCGTGACTCGTTTCTTTCAGACACATGGACCCTGGCACATTCTGGATTTGGTGTTGCGTCCTTACATCCCCTTTCTACACGGACTTCAGTACACTGCTTTACCGAGAGACCGATGGGATGAGTTTTTGTCTAATGGTGGCTCCAGTCTCTCGGCTTCCGCGTAGGTCCCCGCCGACTGTACTGTGGGGTAGGTTCGGTGCTAGGGCCTGGCTGTCCCGTCAGGATGGTTGTTGCAGCAACATACCAGCTAGTTAGGGCTTCTACACTCTGTTGCTCCCAGTCTTTCTCAGCATTCCCCAGTAGGCCAAATGCTGACTGCACTTGACTGGTAGATGTTAGGTGGTAGGGTAGATAGGGACTCCTCATGCATGCCCTGCATGATGCTGTCATAGAGATGGCATAACTAAGTGCTTATCCACCATATATTCCTTCAGTAGGTAGTTCCCAGACAGAACGAATCCCGCACGGTCACGTTGGAGGGTAGTGTACTGGCCGACTTGGGCCACCTGTTGGTAGAGTATTGCAATATTTCACTTCGATATTTAGGTTAAAACTTGTTTTTCACGACCCTGCATATTCATAATCTGTGAGGGCAGTGGGGTAACCGTGTCCTTAAGGCTTTTCCTTTTATAATCAGTGTAGTGAGTATCAGTCATGTGAAATATTCTTCACCTTTACTTGTAACACCTCTTCATAAGTGAGAAATTTAATTATGATGCTTATCCATTACTTTTCAGACACATGAACCGTTTTGTCTGCATGTGCGCCCTGCGCTTCTCTCTCCTCTGTGATCATTTCTCCAAACGGATGTTGGGTGTTCCATTGCAAGGGAGGTCGCAGGCATGGAGAGGTCCCCTTTAAGGAGGATAATACTTGGATCCAGGATGAAGATGTATGCACCCACCCCCACCCCCCAACTCTAGCTAGAGTTTAATGGATCTGTAGCTGTATCCATCTCCGGCCATGTACATATATGTATATGCTCTGTTATGTGTGCGAACTATGTGCCCCAGGTGTACGGGACGTGTGTTCTGCTTGAACTCCTTCACCGTGGGAAGTTACGTCGCAAAACTTCAATACAGCACATTATATTGAATAAACGGCACGTATACTTCATGTTTACGTATACCTCATATGCATATTGTAGCTGTCACATTGTATCAGACAATAACAGGCGAAGAAGCGTTGGTCAACTCCCTCCACTAGTTCCGCGGAAGATAAATGTGCCGTGTATGTGACGTAGTGACATAAGCTCCGCCCGCTCATGAATATTCATGATTTCTGTGCACTTAAGACCATTGTAGGTTTTAGGGCACAACAGACGTGTATTTATTTTCGTTGGCTGAAGTGTGTGTATTATGCGTGTCTCCTACTGTAAACCCTCCAGTAGATTGGTAGTGCTGCATACGTTGAGGGAACACGGTTCCAGAGTTTTTTCTCAAAAAAGTTTTTATCTCTGGTTTTACGTGTCGGGCTTCAGCTACCTTTGACCGTTTTTATATGTACGTCTAGAATATTCATACACATTGTCATCCGTCGAATGGCGGTGGTTTTTCATTGTGTTGTTTATGTTCGTGCAAATAGAGAATTCGGTATTGTACCATGTTGGGAATGATGACAATAAAATGCCGTGTACCGCACAGCTGGTCCAATTGTACTTGTTTTTGTTTTGTTTTTGTTGATAATGGAAGTGTTGTGCATTCCAGGTGAATTGCTTTTCTCAAAGGAAATCGGATGTGTTGGATTTTATCGTGGTGTTGGAGTCTAGTCTTTGGTTTTGTCATACACTGCCAAGACAACAAAACGTCCCATTTTTGTACCATACTGTAACCATTTAATAATCAACTATTTACACAGGGGAAATAACCTACAGGTATACTGATGCTAATTTAAGAATGTTCAACTGGACCGGTGTGCGAAATAGCCACTAGTAAAAATCCAGTTGGGCCAATAAATAACCACAGTTATTGGCCCGATTGGCTAGTGAATTTTCATGGAGTCATTTTGCAAATATATCACTCTCTCCAATTTGTTAAGTTATAATACACTTTTAAATCATGTAAGATTATGGCCTGATAACAAAAATCTTCATTATATTAGCAGCTGAATGATGAAACCCGTGTCACTCCGACAATATCTTGTTCTCATCTATTTTCGTTATCTTTAACTTAGTTTCTACATTCAAATTTCGGGCTAGTGAATTATTTTGTGGGCTAGTAACTTTCAGGCATAGCTAGCCCGACTGGGTAGCAAATTTTGGGAACTATTTCACACACTGAACTGGACAGTTCCTTTCAGTTAATTAACCATCGAAAAAGGAAAAAAGACAAGACCAATATTCAAACAAAAATACATCAGCCAAAGGACGGGTTATGATATCTACAAAATAATAGTTACAAGACAAAATGCTATTTATATTAACACATCACATCGCATAGACACTATTTATTGTTATTATAGAGCGATATCTTACTCTTATATGTCCACTGATAAGGCGCTCATTAAAAAGTACTAAACAGCTTTCATATGCTGAACTTATCGTAGTGAGTGAAAAAACATGCCATGTATCTCATCGTCGGTAGACTATCCAGTCACGGTACATTTCCACTGATCCACGCTGAACTGAGTTCGAGGACGATGTTCCCATTGCTTTTAGGGGAACGGCGGGGTAGCCTAGTGGTTAAAGCGTTCGCTCGTCACGCTGATAATGATATTGATGGAACATTACTAAAAGCGGCGTAAACCTAAACTCACTCACTCACTCACTCAATCAAATGAACCTGGCAGTTAAATGTTTCTAAAATCACGGATGTATCACGATTGTATTTCCGGGCAAAGTCGGACGGACCACTTCCGATAGTTTAGCGTACAGGAAAAATGGCTTGAGTTTGAGTTTTAAATGCCACGATCTTTGTCACTGAGAACACATCTGATAATGCAGCTGTGACCTTAAGCTGACTATTACCACCCCGGTCAAGTCGGACCAAACACGTAACAAATTTTCCAGGAAGTGTAAAACACGACGAATTATCACTATTTGCTACTTTGTATGTATCATAGTTATATATATATATATAATATAGTAAATTATGAATCTGCAAAATATAACACTAGTCCTCCAATCAAAACACATTCCCAAGCACACAATCAGATATGGATGGCCTCACGGGTGTGCTTCTCATCTCCAACCTCAATCGGCCAGCACGGGAGGGCGGGAATATTAACACGTACATAAAAACAACAACTTACATTAACGCTTGTGTTTTATTCTGTGAGTGGCCCGCATGGTGGTAACATGGTTCTTCACACTTTATAATTTACGTCAAACCAGATTCCCAACAGAGCAATCGTGGGGGCATGTGCATTCTCCTTAGGGGCCATTTAAACGCATTTTCATAATATTTAGAGAAAGCCTAAACATCATTATTAAACAGTGATACCAGGTGATCGCGACATATTCAGCTTATCTTGGTGGCACAATTCACATGGATGAATGAATGAATGAATGAATGTCTTTATTTCCTCCAAAAATATATTCGAAGATCGCAAACATCCGTCAGTTACATATATCACAGATACGTACAATATTTTCATGATAGAGAAACATCAAGGAATTTAAATAGATATAGAAAAATGCAGTATGATGTTTTGCCATGCTGTTTCATGAAGGCCAGGGATGTGAAGTTTTGCACCACAAAACAGTACAAGGGCATCTTCATCATCAAGCATTTCATGTATACATATAATTCATTCATTCATAACTGAAAATGCACTTCACTTATTACGTCAAACTCTTTTGGAAGCTTTACTTAGGCCGTGAATGTCGTAACAAATTTCGACCAGGAGTAGAGTTACCTCCGCTGAAATGTTTGTAGAAAGTACATATAATATTGCCTCAAAAGTAGTGAAATGTGGACACTGTAGCCCCCAAAGCGTGGACAGATGATTGTTTCAAAGTCACCCCTCTTGTCATAGTTGTGTTAGGAGCTTTCTATACTCGGGCCTATGCATACAGTGAGATTCAAATATGCATGCAATTGTGAACGCTGGATATTTGTTTGACAATATGTGCATGTTCGGTTTAACATTCTGCCCCCAAAATCCATTTTCAGTATTAAACGCCCTACCGGCTTTTATGAAAGATGGTGTTTGGTGGCCCATTTGCTGCAAGTACTTGATCACCTCACATTCCTGAGTGTGTCATTGTTTTTGAAAGGCCTTTTGAATAGGACGTAATATGTCAAAAACGGTTATAGCTCTGGGTCAGTCTTATGACCGCTGCTATTTATGTTTTATATGAATGACATCATAGGTATAGATAGTAATATACGTTTATTTGCTGATGATATGAATATATCACAGATGAAAATATTACAGCAGCCATGTGTATCAATAATGATATGCAAAGAGTTGCAGACTGGGCCAATAAATGGAAAGAAGAGGTTTAACCCAGAAAACAATGAAAGTATATCTTGTACTCGTAGAGCCAATCATTGTATTCGACTGCATTTATACATGGACGGTAAACAAATCCAAGAAGTAAAAGTCATAAGCATTTAGGAAATAAACTTCAAGACGGCCATTCGTGGAAAGTACATGCATAAATAATATTGTCCCACGATTAACTGCTTACTGAGTTTAAAATATCGCCTATCACGGTAAACTCTAGAGACATTGCACAAGTCGTTTATTCTTCCATCTGTGATTGTTGTCGTCCATTTGGTATAACTGTATAAATGAACAGGCTCTAGTACTGCTTGAAACGCTTCATTTGGGTGCTCTCGGAACTACTAGCGGTACTAATGTTAAATCTCCAAAAGAATCGCTTCAAACAGATGAAATGAAAAACCGCATGGCACCAGATTATCTAACTGAACTTGTACCAGGCAGACTTGCTGAGATAATGTCTGCCATACAGACCCTGAAACAAATATATCCAAGAAAGCCCATGCAAGTATATAGAAGAAGTGGCAAGTCTAGATTTCCACAGTTTCAGAAAATGAAGAAAGACTCTGGGCTCAATTTCATTATGTTTATGCCTATTCTATTCTCCCTGGTTTATGATTATTTTTATGAATAGTTTTTTCTGTAAAATATGTTCATTTCAGAGACAAGATGTTAGCCTACTGAGATAAATAATAATAATCTTAGAAACCGATCGTATTAAGTAAAAATCAACTGTACATGTAGAACCCAAGCGTATGCAAATTCATTTCTTCTAAGTACAATTAGCTTATGAAACTCCTTGCCCAAGGAATTAAGTCACTAGTGTTAACTAAAAAAAATAAAAAAAATTGTAACTTTAATTTCTACTATAGATTTCACAAACACTACTTTGACTAAAACACAGGAAATAGATTCTGTCAGTTTACTCACTGCCGCCCCAGACTATGCCGCAGCGATCTAAATGCTGATACTGACACAAATTGTATCAGCGGATATGAAGTAATTATTTTATGGTCTCTGATTTCATAAAATGATAGAATTAAATAAACTGGTGTCGTAATTATTGTTCATCACAAATATTTCGGGTAATAGTACTCAAAGATGCTGGATATGAATAGAATGAACATTTCTTTGACGAGGTTTCGAATTGTATTTACTGTCAGGACCTAGTGTTTTCAGTTTTCACTTCTTACGGGGTTATCTCCCTTGTCGCTTTTCTCTTTAAAGGAACAAAAACAACAACTTCCGTCTGGTTGTTGACAACGTGAACCACACTTTTAAGTTTATTTCTTGTCACGACAATGGTCTTTTACTTCATTAGCAATGGTATGTATATGTTTCACGTAATCATATATCGCACTGTTTCTTAACATAACATGATTTGACCAAGCTGATCAGATAATCACTGGTCCCCACTATCGAGAGCGATCATTTACTCCCCCGGTTTTCGCTCACAGACATTACGAGCAGATGCTGATGGCATGAAGAATTATGTATGCTAGTTTTGATATGGATTGTTCTCGGAAGAATTGATAGTGTGCGTGTGATTGTGTCAGCGGTTATACAGCTTACAGGAGGCCTGTCCTCCATACAAGTTTGTTTGGTGGCAATTTGCCGCACGTGACGGTTCGATTAATTGCAAAATATGGCGACAAAATAAGCTTTAACATGACTTTCTTGTATGCGCATGGATAATATAATACCAGGGCAAGAGTGCAGTTTACCGGGTTAAAATTTAGGCAGTATACGGGCGGAAATCTTACCTAGCTGGGGCGGTGGGGTAGCCTAGTGGTTAAAGCGTTGGCTCGTCACGCCGAAGACCCGGGTTCGAATCCCCACATGGGTACATTGTGTGAAGCCCATTTCTGGTGTCCCCCCGCCGTGATGTTGCTGGAATATTGCTAAAAGCGGCGTAAAACCATACTCAGTCAGTCAGTCTTACCTAGCTTACTGTCTCACTTATTGATTCCCTTCGCTGATCGTGACGTGAGTCTCTTCGAGGGTTGGCTGTGTAACGGTTAGGGTAGGCGCTAATTGAACATGTTGAAACTGAAAAAGTGTACCCGTAAACAGGGTAAAGTCCACTACTCTAGATCACAAAAGTGAATATCAGAGCAAGCCAGAAACAGTTTTGCTGAGTTAAAGACTTGGACCATGTTCGATGTGTTTCATTGGGGAACATGCTCAGGCTAACAGGCAACAGTTTCATGAGTGACACAAATATGACAGCTACCATTACAATTAAATTTACTTGTTTTATCTCTTCTGACTCTGATGTCTCATTTCAGTGGTGTCTCCACCCTACACAATGTACATGGGACTGGACAAGCATGAAAGTAAGTTATTCTTGCAACATGTATTATACTACGGAAGCGCTGAAGGGACCTGATGAAATAAAATTTATCTTGAGTGCACAAGTTAAAATATTGAGCGCACAAGTTAGTATCTTGAGCGCACACTATAGTATCTTGAGCGCACAAGTTAGTATCTTATGCGCACAAGTTAATATCTTGAGTATCTTGAGCGCTCAACTTCGTGTTTAGCATCTAATGGCATTAATGGAACACACGTTTGCTTGACTGATGGCTAAAATGTACAAACTTATATCCTTTTTGGAAGATTTCAAACGATGCAAAGTCTAACTATAGGTGTTTATGATGAGACTATGTAAAAGTATGCAAATGTATCATGAACATTGATAATGTTTATGTAAATGTTCATCGTCTTTATGCTTGTCAATACTATTCTTTGTAACTTACTTTACTACTTTTTGCTTTATTACATAAAGCAGGCCCAGGTATGTGTAATGTCATAATAAGAATTAAAACATAAACATTAGTAGGAGTTTATTGCAGGGATGAATAGTGACTTTACTGACTTCTTATATTGGTACAAAGTATTATGAACACTAGCGTAAAGCATAGGAAAACTTGTTTTGTGCTATGGCTTTATTATGTATATATAGTATTACATGACCATGAAACATGTAAACATTGAGTGTTATACTTAATTATAAAACTCATGTCTGACGTATTTGAAGTATTCCACTTTCAGGGAACTATAGTCTGTAGTCTTGGTTTGCATGTATCAGTAACTGTTTCCTAATGTGGGTACAGTGGTAGTACAATATCTGTACAATATCATATAAAACCCGCCTTATTTATTTGATCCATTAGTATGTGCACGTATAGCACATATACCAACTTTATTTCTTACTAAAATACCATGTTCCCCGTTTTACTTCCTCCGTTTCAATCCCTTATGTATAACGTATGTGTGTTGTAGTTTATTTAACATGTTTTAACAACACAGGAAGTTGAAGAATAACACGTCGATGAAGACGGTGTCTTGAGCGAAATTCAACACCATCCGGGTCCAACACTCTTAGCAACGATCGTACAGTATCCTGTTTCACGATTAAACCTCATTGGATACATTTTTTATGCATCCAACGATAACCATGTCTTTAGATCGTCAAAGTTGTCCGCAATAAAGTCTGTAACATCAGTGGGGAGGTGGGGTTGCCTCGTGGTTAAAGACCTGGGTTCGATTCCCCACATGGGTACAATGTGTGAAGCCTATTTCTGGTGTCCCCCGCCAAGATATTGCTGGAATATTGCTAAAAGCGCTGAAACCATACTCACTCACTCACTGTAACATCAGCATATCTGGTATCTGGTGCGAAAGGGGACATACACCTCAGAATACGCTTCTGGCGTACTATACTATACCATGATTTTTGACAAGAAGATGTGTTATATCTTTGTATTGGAACCAAAGACTGAAATAAGCATGGTTCAAGTACTCGCGTTTCCGCTCCTCCGTTGCTTCGGCATGAACTGCTTATGGAGTAGTGTATCTCAAGATACTAAGTTGAGCGCTCAACAGACTAACGTGTGCGCTCAATATATTAACTTGTGCGCTCAATATATTAACTTGTGCACTCAACATACTAACTCGTCCGTTCAATATAAATTATATTTCATCGGGTCCCTTCAGCGCTTCCGTATTATACACCTAAAGCCAGATTTTTTTCCATTTTTTAGTTCACAGATTTCAGGCCTGATAATTCACATCATTACCGGTAGGTAAATATAACAATTATGAATAAAATTATGAATAAAAAATCTGATTTGGATTTCCTAAAAGCAATTCTTAGCAAGGAAATATGAAGTGTGAACAGGAGCAGTTAGTTTGATGGGGAAAGAAACAAGTTTCAGCATTTCCATTACTGTCATAGATCTGTTGCATTTCATCATAATTTGTTGGGTTTTGAAGTTTTTTACAGGTTTTATCTAAGTATTTTGAATAATTCATCTATAATGTCAAAAATAATTTTAAATGTTTGTTTATTTTTTGTTGGTAGAATGCAAAACAGTCCACTGCCATTCAATTTCTCGAATACTTTTTCTCATTTCAGTTATTTGATGTTAGCGATTCATGAACTAAGTTTTGAAAGGTCTGGCCTTACCCTGCCTAGAAACATGCTAAATGCATGAGTGAACATGGTAAAGTCCAAACATATGTGGGGCAGTGGGGTAGCCTAGTGGTTAAAGCGTTTGTTTGTCACGCTAAAGATCTGGTTTCGATTCCCTACATGGGTATAATGTGTGAAGCCCATTTCTGGTGTTCCCTGCGATGATATTGCTGGCATATTGCTAAAAGCGGCGTAATACTAAACTCACCTAAACACTTGTGATTGTCCCTTTAAAATAATACTGTAAGTGATAAGTATCAGCTTGCAAACACATTGAGCTAGCAACAGGTCTGGTTTATAATGGTCTATCTGTTCGAAGCAGTTTGACAGTACTTAGTGTAAATTATGAGGTCCTTGAAAAATTCTTCCTTGGTATTTGAATCAATGGATCCAATAAACAGGATCAAGGACCCCTGACTTTCATGAGTACTTTGGAACCCTACATAAGCACGATATGCTTAGATTGACAGTAAGTATATTTTCCTAAACTAGGGTGTCTGACTAGGGAACAAATTCTGCCAAGTGGCAGACTGTTATGTGGTAGTGTTATTACTATAGTGTACCTGTGAAGGTCTGGGTTAGAATGTGCCTTCAGTAACCCATGCTTGTCGTAAGAGGTGACTAACAGGATTGGGTGGTCAGACTTGCTGACTTGGTTGACATATGTCATCGGTTCCCAATTGCGCAGATCGATGCTCATGCTATTGATCACTGGATTGTCTGGTCCAAGCTCGATTATTTACAGGCTGCCGCCAAATAGCTGGAATATTGCTGAGTGCAGCATAAAACTAAACTCACTCACTCATTCACTCACTTATTACTATAGTGACTATATATATATAATGATAATATTTCCCCTTCAGATGAGGATTTGATCAAGTGGGGATGGAAGGAGGATGTATGGTAAGCAGTTTCATCCGTCATGCTGTCCACTGCTTACCAGTCATGCCGGTGTCAGTGTTTGTCTTTGTGGTTGGTCTTCCTGGCTCAGCAATCATTGTTTATATTTTGAAACACTAGCCATTATGGATCTAGACCTGCTCCCATACCCATGCTCACAACAAATCCTGGTAAAAATTCCCTTTTTGAATTAACAATATTCCGATCGTACACAGTTTATGAAAACATCATCCTCGATAATCTCCAGGGTATACGTTATGATCACTCTCCACTATACCCTGGATGCATCCACAGCTTGTCCCGCTAATTATATTACCTCCCTTTGCTGGCTCCACATTCTCACAGTAGCCAATCAGCTTAGCCGCTGTTACATCCGAGCTTGCCAGTGTCAACAAAGCTAGCGGTCGCAGTCGCGAAGGTTTGTTCGCAGTACCACTCGACAAATTGACAGATCTGAAACTTTCAAAAGCTATATAAAAGATCTCCTTCCACATCTTACAGAGTAACCTCTGCATCAATTGTGTTGCCAAGTTTAAACGGTAAGATAATTTAAGAAGCAAAAGTGCGTTGTGATTGGTTCTCTCACCTTCCCAGCGTAGACACCTGTCTGGATAAAAAGCCAGCCAAGGGAGGTAATAAAATCATCGGGCCAAGCCGTGGATGCATCCAGGGTATACTGGAGAGTGATCGTAACGTATACCCTGGAGATTATCGAGGATGTGAAAAAATTAGCAGAAATTTTTTTCAACCATTTGATTGCTTTATCAATTTGTCTGGATTTCCTTTTATGTTCAAGACAAGATATCATGTTAAGTTCATTGTGATGAGTACTATTGTTTCGTATTTGTTATCTGTTTGTTGTGAAATATATAACTGAAAATCTGGGAAAAGTGAGTTTTCCCCTCATAACATACATGACAGCCGTGTATCATTGCAGGTTCCATGTTGACAAGGTGTCCTCAGCTCACGTATACCTCCGGCTCCATTCAGTAAGTGACCTTGACATTCATTCCTACATATGGAAATATTGTCATTGCACAAAAGAGAGCAAATACATATATGTGCGAACAGTGTTTGCCCTGACGCAGATAACCTGTGTATTTGACGCACAAATTATCTCAAATACGCAGTGAATTTAGAAGCTTGCATCATTGTTGACAATGCTGCTGCTAGACCCTTAGTTCCGATAATCTAACCTAAAACTAAATGTTTGCCAGTTAATTGCTCAGTGCTGATTAAATACCTGACCTGCCTTTTGGTCGTTATTAAACAATCACAGTTGGTCTCCATGAAAGTTCCAAATTGAAGTTGACTCCCAAAAACATGTCCATGACTCCCTCTCATGACACCAGGGAGTCATGATGACTCCTAAATTTTTATACCTAAGGCAAATATTGTGCGAAAATAAAACAATAAGTCATGATAACTGGATAATCAATAATAATAATGCACCTGACTTCAATTAATTCATTTCATGCCCAGATATACAGGATATAGCAAATTAAGTTTGAAGGGATGTTATTTCCAGGGAGAAACATTAGACGATGTCCCTCAGGCTGTGGTAGATGAGTGTGCCCAGCTGGTGAAGGCCAACAGTATTCAAGGTGTGTTATCATAAGATCTCTTGTACAGACAGTTGTACCATGACTGACTGACTGAGTTTAGTTTTACGCCGCTTTTAGCAATATTCCAGCAATATCACGGCGGGGGACACCAGAAATGGGCTTCACACATTGTGCCCATGTGGGGAATCGAACCCAGGTCTTCGGCGTGACGAGCCAACGCTTTAACCACGAGGCTACCCCACCGCCCCTGTACCATGAAGATCCTGGCTAGAACTAGTCTTCTGCAACCCATGCTTGTCAGGGGAGGTGACTCTGATTATTCTAAGAGGTGACTAAAGGGATCAAGTGGTCAGACTCATCTACTTCATATGCGGATCCAGAAATTCTTTTTGGGGGGATGGGGGTTCTGGATCCGCCTGTGTACTTTATTGATGCATGTCATTGTACCGCATTTGTGTTCATTGATATTTATGATGTCAATCATTGGATTGTGTGGAGTTGATTATATACAGACTATCGTCATGTAGCTGGAATATTGGTAATTGTGGCACTATGAAATGCACCAACAAACAAACAAAAAGACATACAGGTAATCAATCATTGTTTGATAAAGGTTTCTTAGCAGTTACCATGGTTGACAAAGGCTGACAAAGTTAGGATACAACTTTTGTTATGGATAATATAACTTTATGATCTTCATTTATACTATATATATAGCTTTATAGCTTCAACATTTTTTACTATAGCTACATCAATAGCATCTTTACTGAAATGCTCTATAATATATGCTACATCACAATACATTAGGCTTTATGTTGTTTTATCCATAATATAGTTGTTTGTTTGTTGTTTTATGCCTTTACTGAAATGCTCTAAATATGTTACAATTATTCCAGCTATATTCCAGCTATATGGTAGCTGTCTGTAAATAGTTTAGTCTGGACTAGACAATCCAGTGATCAACATCATGAGCATCAATCTACACAATTGGGATACAGTGACATGTTTCAACCAAGTCAGCAAGCCTGACCACCCAATCCCTTTGGTCACCTCTTATGACGAGCATAGATTACTGAAGACCAATTCTAACCCAGCTCTTCACAGGTGTATCCATGAAGGGTAGCAGTCAAGTGAATAACCATTTAATAACATGCATATAGTGCTGTTACACATATTCATCAGAGTAATCTTGCAACATACAGGGTTATCACAATTAGGACATAAACATCACGTGTTGGCGAATTTCCGGGTGTTATTGAGTATTTGAAGCACGGGAATTCCTTTGGAACCGACGGCGTCAGCCGGAGGTTTCAAATGAAATATTCCCCTGCTTCAAATTCTCAATAACACCCGGAAATTCGCCAACACATGTTTATCGACATTGTAAACCAAAAGGTCCACACACGTTTTTGTGTCTGCTCTCATTGACATCGAGTACAGCAGTGAAATGTCATCAGCCGGCCGTTTCGGCTGTCTCCCATGGTAGCATCTAGAACTGCTCATTTGTGACGTCATTCAGACTTTACGTCACAATATGATTTTAATGACGTCATCACAGCTGACGACGTAACAATACAATGGTGTGAGCGATGTTTGTATGTATTAATACGCAGAGAATTTCTGGGAATCAAATACCATTTGATCACGTTTTTCAACCAATCAGATAAAAGAACACAGTGACTTTTGGTTTACAATGTCTAATCCCTGTTCAAGATAATCATGTATTATTCAGAGTAATCATGATTATTAATATAATGCATTTTACAGAATGATTGTAGTTAGTATGTCTCCTGCAGAATAAACATGTTTATTGTAATGTTCCACAGGCAACAAGATGAACAACATTGACGTTGTGTACACAATGTGGGAAAACCTGAAGAAGACAGCAGGGATGGATGTAGGGCAGGTGGGCTTCCACAGACAGAAGGAGGTCAGTGTGTTGTGTGCTTACAACATTACTTGTAGAGAGTATGTTCCAACCAGGACTCTGAGATCAGCCAAATAGTATCCCTTCAACATGATATGTATAAGAATCCAGACCACTAACTCTGTTCAAGAAGTGATCTAAATGGACAGGACCACTAGGTGATTGGAGATCAAATGGGTATACAGACCACCTCAGTGATCTGGACAGGACCAGTGAAGATCTGGGTTAGAATTGGTCTTCAGCAACCCATGCTTGTTGTAAGGGGCAACTAATGGGATCGGGTGGTCAGGCTCGCTGACCTGGTTGACACATGTCCCTATTGCATAGATCGATGCTCATGTTGTTGGTCACTGGATTGTCTGGTCCAGACTCGATTATTTACAGACTGCTGCAATATAGCTGGAATATTGCTGAGTGCGGCATTAAACAACAAACATATCTAATGGACAGAGGATCTGTACAGAGATCGGTAGTTCTAGCCCAGACTTCATCATACCAGCAGACGTGAAAATATGTGTAACATGTTACTGGATGTTACCCAAGGATAAACAAGGATGAGACAAGGAATGACTATGGTTGTGTGTTGTTTAATGCTGCACTCAGCAATATTTCAGCTATATGGCGACTATACAGTGTATGAGTACGGTGTCCATATTTGACTTGTAGATAAGCTGAATTTTGAGTCTAATGACATACTCTTATATATGTATTACAAACATTCAATTGTTTTGAAAATGGGCAGGTTTACACTGTCTTGCCAATATATGACAAAGTGACAATCAACATTGCAGGTGAGGAAAGTTAGAATAGAGAAGAGAATCAATGAGATAGTGAACCGATTAAACAAGACAAGGAGGAGCGATCCCCTGATTTGAGACAAGAGCGGGAAAACCAAGATAAGCTGGAGCGGGAAGACAAGAGAAGGAAGGAACAGGAGATCAAACAACGAGATAAGGAGGATGAGAAACGGAGGAAGGAACAGGCAGAGCTGCGTTCCTATGACAGCCTAATGAGGCCTGAAAACATGCAGTCTAATGTGGTAGGGTCTTTGGTGTTCCCTTATTATGGAAGTGGCATATTTGAGATGACCAACAAAGGTGCTCTACTTCCCATGTTGCTTTCAGATCACATAACCACACACAGATAAGTATGTCTCTGTCATTACTTGTGTTTAAAGGTTGTGTCTGTCACTAGTGTCTCCTTGTTCCAGGATGTGATGAAGACTTGTCTGTCACTAATGTCTCCTTGTTCCAGGATGTGATGAAGGCTTGTCTGTCACTAATGTCTCCTTGTTTCAGGATGTGATGAAGGCTGTGTCTGTCACTAATGTCTCCTTGTTTCAGGATGTGATGAAGGCTGTGTGTGTCACTCATGTCTCCTTGTTTCAGGATGTGATGAAGGCTGTGTCTGTCACAAATGTCTCCTTGTTTCAGGATGTGATGAAGGCTGTGTGTGTCACTAATGTCTCCTTGTTTCAGGATGTGATGAAGGCTGTGTCTGTCACTCATGTCTCCTTGTTCCAAGATGTGATGAAGGCTGTGTGTGTCACTCATATCTCCTTGCTCCAAGATGTGATGAAGGCTGTGTCTGTCACTAGTGTCTCCTTGTTTCAGGATGTGATGAAGGCTGTGTCTGTCACTAATGTCTCCTTGTTTCAGGATGTGATGAAGGCTGTGTGAAGGCTGTCACTCATGTCTCCTTGTTCAGGATGTGATGAAGGCTTGTCTGTCACTAATGTCTCCTTGTTCCAGGATGTGATGAAGGCTGTGTCTGTCACAAATGTCTCCTTGTTCCAGGATGTGATGAAGGCTGTGTCTGTCACTAATGTCTCCTTGTTCCAGGATGTGATGAAGGCTGTGTCTGTCACTAATGTCTCCTTGTTTCAGGATGTGATGAAGGCTGTGTCTGTCACTAGTGTCTCCTTGTTTCAGGATGTGATGAAGGCTGTGTCTGTCACAAATGTCTCCTTGTTCCTTGTTTCAGGATGTGATGAAGGCTCTGTCACTAATGTCTTGTTTCAGGATGTGATGAAGGCTGTGTCTGTCACTAATGTCTCCTTGTTCCAGGATGTGATGAAGGCTGTGTGTGTCACTCACTATCTCCTTGTTCAGGATGTGATGAAGGCTGTGTCTGTCACTAGTGTCTCCTTGTTTCAGGATGTGATGAAGGCTGTGTGTCTGTCACAAATGTCTCCTTGTTTCAGGATGTGATGAAGGCTGTGTGTGTCACTCATATCTCCTTGTTCCAAGATGTGATGGAGGCTGTGTGTGTCGCTAGTGTCTCCTTGTTTCAGGATGTGATGAAGGCTGTGTCTGTCACTAGTGTCTCCTTGTTTCAGGATGTGATGAAGGCTGTGTCTGTCACTAATGTCTCCTTGTTCCAGGATGTGATGAAAGCTTGTCTGTCACTCATGTCTCCTTGTTCCAGGATGTGATGAAGGCTTGTCTGTCACTAATGTCTCCTTGTTCCAGGATGTGATGAAGGCTTGTCTGTCACTGTCACTAATGTCTCCTTGTTCCAGGATGTGATGAAGGCTTGTCTGTCACTAATGTCTCCTTGTTCCAGGATGTGATGAAGGCTTGTCTGTCACTAATGTCTCCTTGTTCCAGGATGTGATGAAGGCTTGTCTGTCACTAATGTCTCCTTGTTCCAGGATGTGATGAAGGCTTGTCTGTCACTAATGTCTCCTTGTTCCAGGATGTGATGAAGGCTTGTCTGTCACTAATGTCTCCTTGTTCCAGGATGTGATGAAGGCTTGTCTGTCACTAATGTCTCCTTGTTCCAGGATGTGATGAAGGCTTGTCTGTCACTAATGTCTCCTTGTTCCAGGATGTGATGAAGGCTTGTCTGTCACTAATGTCTCCTTGTTCCAGGATGTGATGAAGGCTTGTCTGTCACTAATGTCTCCTTGTTCCAGGATGTGATGAAGGCTTGTCTGTCACTCATGTCTCCTTGTTCCAGGATGTGATGAAGGCTTGTCTGTCACTCATGTCTCCTTGTTCCAGGATGTGATGAAGGCTTGTCTGTCAGGCTGTGATGAAGGCTTGTCTGTCACTCAATGTCTCCTTGTTCCAGGATGTGATGAAGGCTTGTCTGTCACTAATGTCTCCTTGTTCCAGGATGTGATGAAGGCTTGTCTGTCACTCATGTCTTCTTGTTCCAGGATGATGGCAATGACTCAGATGACTTTATGTGACTGGGACACATGAAGGTTAAGGACGCCCATGACATCCTGGACACACCACTTGAACAATATCAAGGGAATCCGCCATGCTCATGGGTCAGGGAAGGCCAACAGTTCCACCACATGCCAACAATGATCCAATCACTGTGTGTTCTTCTACCGTGGGATGTGGTTTTTACCAATCACGTCAATGGTTACACACGGGTCAAAGCATGGAAACAGTTGGCCAGATTGGAAGATTTTGTGATCGAGTGCTAGTGAGATTTTAAAGCCTCATAATTGAGAAATCACCAGGTGGACATTCAGAACTGTGATCTATATGGACAAGTCCTGCGCATCATTAGGAGATGAGGTGTGTGTGAGTTGGATGTGTGACCTGCTCATATTAGTTGACTTCAGTGATACAAGAGTCAGTATCTGATATCTATATGTGATATACCCTGCTTTGTGCCTTGAGGGGAAAAATGCCAGCATCTGATGTCACGCCAGTAATGTCAAGCCACAGCGACTGTTGTCAACTGTTGCCCAGTCTCAAGGCTACAACATGCATCGCTTGGAACATTGATTCATTCTATCACTGTCAACAAGCCCCATCAGCACAGGCTCATTCAGTGTGCGAAATAGCCACCGGCCCGCTAGCCTGTGGCTAGTAAAAATCCAGTCGGGCCAGTAAATCTCCACAGTCACTGGCTCAATGATGAAACCTGTGTCTACATTTAAATTTCGGGCTAGTGGAGTATTTTGTGGGCTAGCAACTTTCAGGCATAGCTAGCCCGACTGGCTAGCAAAATATGGAACCTTTTTCGCACACTGGGCTCATTATAAGAGTTGGTTTACAGATTACATCGTCCTAAGACCTTCCTGCTGCTCCAGCTAAGAACTGAATAAAACCTTACATATTTTAGCTGAATTTACAGATACCCCAACCAAAATAATTGAAAATTAGCAAAATATATACAATTAAGGTCTTTACATACTGCCAGTGGTAAAGGTAATTAATTTGGGACAATAACAACAACAGTGAAATGCTGCTGTCAGGTTTCCAAATTTTATTTATGATGATCCACACCATGATTTACCATCTATCCTATCTATTGTTTTCACATGCCAATTCTAATCAAACTTTAAGATGAATTAAAAAATACTGTACTGTTCAGTCTTACCAACCAAATATTTTGCTATCCAAATTTGTAAACCCCAAAAGAGAAAATCTGGTCTGTTGACAAAAGGAATGGCTTTTCCCTTCCATCATTTCTTGTAGACATTTTTATTTATTAAGTACAAAAGTAATATTAAGATACAGTCAAATCTTTGCAAGTAGAAACTAGATAAAAACAAGAAAAGTAAGATATGTAGGTACTGCTTTAAGGATATCCAACAGCATACTTTATGCAGGGCTCCAGATAATTTTTGAACACCAGGAGTACGTACTCCTTATTTTTTCAATATAGGAGTACTCGAAAACCTTAAGCCTACATTTAGAGTACTGAATGGAAATAATGGAGTATCAGTTTCGTTTCATATATGCACCACAACATTGCTAGTCTTGTGTAAACAGGTCAATATACAATAAAACAAATACTTTTTCAGATAAATACGTCTGTAAATGATTCTAAGACCGTACACCATTACCGTGATGCGTATCTGCTACGTTTTATAAATTATTTCCTACCTTATCCGTACATACGCTGATACGGCCCTTATCTGGAGCCCTGCTTTATGTATGCATCTTAATTTTACGCTCATGTATGATAGCTCTTAGCATTTGTTCAGACAATGAAACATTCAAGACACAGTATATGTACCTCACAGAATATTCTGTTACTTATTGGTCTTTCCTATGTTCAAGCTCTAATACTTTCAGCATTGTTCAGTTTTCCAACCAACCAAACCTACTTTCAGTTTTAGACTCTCATTTGTCAGATCTCTCACTTTGTAGTGATCTTTGTGATTTACCACTTTCATAACTTATTACTTTAGTTTCTTCCCTTGTTTATATTGTACAGTGATGTAATTATTGTAGACATTAATACATTTACATGTTTACATCGTTTTAAATTTTCTTTTGAAAAATATTGAGTTTAGCATGTATTGACTGCCAATTATTGTTGAGTTGTACATTTGGAAATTACTTCAGTACTTTTTAGTGAAATTTATGGTCTTAGAATCTGTAAGCTAACCCTTCATATTTTATTTCAAGACAATGTCAAATGTTATATTTTTTCAATCAAATAAAAATTATCCAGTTGTATAACCATGATTTAAATAAGTGGTTTGTTATGTGATTTTTGGTTTATTTCAAATGAATTTTTCTTAACTTTCTGATGGAATGTTTCCACCAGTTATTTTGATTACCGGTATAAGAAACAAAGTAAAACCTGGAATACAAATTTGTAAAGTGTCTGACATTTCATTACTCATATTGGGTAGGTGAATGTATGTTATTCAGTTTGCTTCTTTCTTATCTATCTTACTGTACTGTAACATGATGCCAGTATGGAGCCCAGTACAGTATTAAATCAAAAATGTATAGGAATATCTCAAACACATTCCACTTGACCTTGACCGGTGCTTGTGTACAGGTCACAGGTCAAATATCCAGTTAACCTTACTCATTAGGCCACAACAACTTGTTTTGTTCTTCATGTTTATCACAGCTCTCTCAACCACTTTCCTCATGAAGAATTGATCTTCAGTAACCCATGCTAAATGTAATGCTAGGTTTAGTGTCTTCTACTTGTGAAGATCCGGGTTATAATTGGTCTTCAGCAGCCAAAGCTTGTCGGAACAGGCGACTAACGGGATCGGGTGTCAGGTTCACTGACTTGGTTGACATGTCATCGTAGCCCAAATCTGGGTTTGTCAGCACCATACCCGTCTGTGTGGATTTCACCGAAGTGGTAAATGTCTGAGACTAGCATTGCTTTGGGCTTTGCTCTCACATCATGCTAACACTGTTATAAAACTTGCATATAGTTCATAGCAACTAAATCTTTGAACTAACTTTACCTGTCTTTTAAATTTTCAACAACTCTGAATAAGAGTGAGATGGATATAGCAATTATAAGAAGGAATAAAATTTGACCAGTGTTTCTGAGAAATATGTTATTTGTAAACAACATCACTGGATGCTTTTGCAAAAAAAATCTGACACACAATTTGTTAGTTTGTTGTTATCTCTACAAAACTTTCAGCTGAGGCATTTCAAAACTTGATTTGTTTGTCTTTTCTCGTTATGAAACGTGTACTTTTCTGACTTGAGATACTAGTGGGGCGGGTGGGGTAGCCTAGTGGTTAAAGCGTTGGCTCGTCACGCTGAAGACCCGGTTTGATTCCCCACATGGGCACAATGTGTTAAGCCCATTTCTGGTGTCCCCCGCCGTGATATTGCTGGAATATTGCTAAAAGCGGCGTAAAACTAAACTCAGTCAGTCAGTGAGATACTAGTGTGCCCACACTCTGTCCAGTCTTGGTACCACAGTGACTCCTACTTCTGGATGTAGTCCAATTCTGCTGGATGTGCTAGGGCTGTGAGGGGCAGTGGAGTAGCCTAGTGGTTAAAGCATTTGCTAGTAACACCGAAGACCTGGTTTCGATTCCCCACATGGGTACAAGCTGATGTGTGAAGCTGATTTCAGGTGTTCCCCGCCATGAAATATTGCTTAAAGCAGTGTAAAACTAAACTCACTCATTCACTACAAGGGCTGAGTGGATGGTTGTCAGAGTGTTGTGCTTTCTTCATCGTTACTTGTCAAGTATGTTATTGTAATTCCGATATGATATACATTCCCTTTACACGCATGCCTCCAAAACAGTGTTGCAAAAATAGCGTCACAATATCCATTCTATTGTATTGCTAACCAAATGAAAAATTCTGTTGCTGAAGAACACCCAATCAAAATTTCACGTTACTACAAACTGTAGTTTAACAGATCATTATTAGCTGGAATGGGCCAAAATAGGATATCTGAATTCCATCGTTTTTAATGTTAAAAAAATCATAATGCAATGGATGTTTAATGTTATACATGCATCCCAATAGAGTTTGAGAATGCACCGAATGATTTACACAGTGACTCACGGGGGATAGAAAGAATATGTGGGTCTGTATCTTTGAATTAACCAACCATGGTAGCATACACATAATATTTTAATTCCTTTCCCTAAGGACCATGTAATAATGATAACAAACTGAATGAATTGCAGTGTCAGTGTTAGCTTTTGTCAATATACAAACAGACTACATTTTGGATGTATCTGCACTCACTGCTTATATCACTTGCCACTGCTTGCGAAAAGATTATCTTTCCTGATGTGTTTATTTAAATCACAATGAACTGTAGACACTGTCCGTCAGTAAATTGTATGTATGCCATTACTGATATTGAAATTGGCTTGAAAACGATGGGGTCTTTTATCAGATGTATTTATTTAAGTCACAATGAACTGCAGATACTTCAGTGTTGGTTTATGGTACTACATTACCGATAACATCACCTGGTTAACTGATGAAGGGAGGAGTGATAGTGTGCTGAAACTGGATATTGTGTGAATGCATGTTAGGTTTACCTTGCATTCCATGGGGCTTTGAAACATGCACTAAGTAAATGTTGATATAAGGGTAAAATTGGGAAGGGTAGTAATGGTGTAGATCTCAAACAAACTTCTGTGTTTTACAGAATACCTGCTATCTTTGATATACTGCTCAAATTACCTTCATGTTTTACATGTAATATGACAATGATGACTATCAGAAATGGATATTGACATGTTATTTACCCACATAATATTTTCCTTAATTTGTTACCTCCATAATTTGGTAATTAGGCCAGACTAGATTTCAAATTTGGTTACAGATGCACTGTCTCCCAAACCTTGAAATTGAAAATAGAAAATGAAATCAGTAGGTTTATATTCTGCCGAAAAGAAATAAGTAAATTCATGTACTGTTGCTAATCCAGCCAAGACATACATTGTTATTTCATTCCCTATTCTATGCCACTCCAACTACCAATTCTCCCTGTTCCCCATTCCACCCTCTCCCCGTTCTACTCCATAACTGAAAAAGGTCTGTCCTGATGACTAGAATAATTATCCTTCCCAACGACTTATCTCAAGTTAAATATGGATGCAGATATATCTCATTTATGATCTATTGTCAACATGATATTTCCAGGTGTGCTCTTTGAAAATTTTCAAAGTTTTAAACATCATTAACTCACATCAATTCAGTCTTTGTTTACAGGACAAACTGACATGTAGTCAGATAGTGTTCAAAGAATCATGAAACTAACCCCCTCATCAAAATACTTTTACATATACAGACCTGCTTGGCCATCTACAACATATTGAAAGGAAAACCAAGTTCTATGGATGGTGAACTTCTTTATTGCAATGAGGGGGACGTTTCGGGTAGGTACTAACACCCATATCAAGCAAGTGTTAGTACCTACACCAAAACGTCGCACTCATTGCAATGAAAGAAGTTCACTATCCATAGAACTTGGTTTTCCTTCACCTATACAAGTTCTAAAATACCTCTCAAAGAAGTTAAAACATAATTACTTGAATATGTTGAGTATTGTGAATAAAACACATACTGTTTGCTGCAGATTTGGTGTTATATTCTGGGTAACTCAACTGGAGTAAACCCCACTATGAACCTAAGACAGCACACCAGGTACCACAACCATACTAGTGTGTCGAGGATGAATCTATAATATGCAAAGGCTGTACTGAATATGCACTTGAAACTAATTAAAATATTCTTAAACTTTCTCACTGACTTTGTTGTCTGTTTCGTAAAGAGATGTTTTTTGTTTGTTTTACCTGCACTCAGCAATTATCCAGCTACATTATGCTATATACACGTATAATATAGTCTGGACAAGGAAATTTTATCAAGACATGGAAATAAATTACAGAATAACCAACAATTATTTGTACATTATTTCATGAGCTCAGATAATACATGAGTTTTTTTTACTAGCCAAATTATTTACCTAAATAAATGTGTACAAAAGGGGCTTTCGTGATCACAAGTGGATACATCACCACAAGCTATTGATTGTTTGAAAGATATTGCATAAAACAGCTGGTGACTCCAAGGACAATGAATGCCATCTTTTATAATGATGATAATAATAATACTGATACCATGATAATGCACCAGGCTTCATTCACCAAATTGAATGCATGAATCCTTATTACCCAGGTCGAGTGGCTTGATTTTAATTCTCAGCTCCCTGTAAGATCAAATCTCCCGTGGCCATCTCATCATACCTGGTCTCCATTCACTGCTGGGTGAACATCACTTCGGGCTTCCTCGTCAGCCAATGACATGCCAGGATATAACAGTAATACTGTACATGTAATACTAACAGTGCTCAACCTTAAACTTAACTTGCGAGCTGATGTGTAAATCCTGTTGTAGAATATGTGAAGCGTTACTAAGTTTCCAAGTATCAAATATGAATTACCCATGAGAAATTGTCCTAAAAGAAAGTTTGCTTCTCTGTTGAAAACAAACTAGATCTGACTAACATTCCTTTTAGCCGTTATTCCTCTGCATTTTATCAACAATCATGCAGTTTTCATCTCCCAAGTCGGGAAAGATGCAGATTAAGTCCATAGCAACATATTTTTCATAAAAAATATCCCACAAAAAGCGATCTAAACACATTTAGAACCAAACTAATTAAAACATTACTTTCTAAAAAATTAAATAAATTCTTAAATTATATTCGATAGTCGACTGATATTATCACTATAGAAAATACACTAAGAAAAACGCGTGCGATTGATCACTTGTAATATAATTCATATTTGACAGGCCGATATAGCTGGAATAGGACAGCATAGGCGGATCCAGAGGGTTGGGGGGTGCAGGGTGCGCACCCTCCCATTTGTCCTGAAATTTTATTAACTGACCATTGAAACTCTCGTGAAAATGAAGTGTGCACACCCCTTTCTCAAGAGTGTGCACCCCTACTTTCTCAATAAACTGGATCCGCCCCTGGACAGAGATGGGTCAGGTGTCAGTAAAACTAAACGTTGGGGTTTCTACTCAAACTTCAGAAACAGTGTAAACAATTTTTACATAAAGTCATGACACAAATGTGGACAAATCGTCACAATGCATATCAAGTCGACCAATGGAAGTTTGTCAAAATGGGAATTTGAGTGGGCACTGTATCGCGATTGTATCAAAATTTAACTCTCATTAACTTAAATCCAACCTACACCTAAAGGCTAAACTTGCAAGTACACGCAAGGTTTCAGAAAGAAAGTTTGTGTCCGTGCAGAGACTGAGAATAAATCATTTGGGTATTTTCTTTTTGGGGGAAATTACTCGTTGAATTTCGTTCGCTGTCAGCAATATTTCAACTGTTTCACGGCTGCCTGAAATCCTGAGCAACGGCTGCCTGAAATCCTGAGCAACATGCCCATGAAGATCCGGGTACAGTTGATCTACAGCAACCCTTGCCTGTCGTAAGAGGCGACTAACGGGATCGGGTGGTCAGGCTCGCTGACGTGGTTGACACATGTCATCGTATCCCAATAGCGCAGATCGATGCTCATGCTGATGATCACTGGATTGTCTGGTCAAGACTCTATTATTTACAGACCGCTGCCATATAGCTGGAATAGTGTTAAAAGCGGCATAAAACCATTCTCACTCACCCACACCGTGACCTTCAAAATGATCCCAGTTTTCAGAATAATATGCTTTGCTTGTGAGAAACAGAGACATGTTGTGTAACTCTGACCAGACAGTCACGGCTGGGTCGCCATATCAGTATGATCAGAGAAGTGAAAGACACGATGGAGCTGATTTAAAAAAGAAGATACAATGTAAAAATAAAAGCAAAGAAAGATTCAGGCTCAAGTTGTGAAATCTGCGTGGTTATTACCTGATACATTTGACCAGACAGCCGAATATTCACCCTTTACTTTCTTCCCAGCTAACACGGAAATGTTTTAAAAATATCCCCAAAACATTTCGTGAAATGTTCCAGAAACATTTTTTAAAATGTTTTATTCACGTGATTTTGTATGGTTCCAGAAATGTTTTAGAAACATTTTCAAAAACGTTTAACTATAAGGTTTTTAAAATGTTTTCCTGAAATGTTTTTTCGAGATGTTTTGGAAATGTTTTAAAAAATGTTTTATTCACGTGATTTTGTATGGTTCCAGAAACGTTTCAGCAATGTTTTCTCCAACATTCAGTGAATATATTCCATAAAGGTTTTCTGAAAACGTTTTATAGATGCGATTTTGTATGGTTCTGAAAACGTTTTAATAACATTTCCTTCGAACATATAGTTTTAACCTTTCAAGCATATAGAATAGCCCTGATAACAATTAGGTGTTTTTTGTTTAAAACGTAAACCACTGGAACAAAACGTAGAACACTAACAGTTAACAATGTACATAATAAACTCTGTCAAAAAAGAAACGCAACCCCTGTCCTCAGATATGAAAAATTCGTTTGAATGAAGTTATTGCTTCCAAACTAAATGTTATTCGAATGTATTGAAATTATACACGTAATTAATGAAGATTACCATCCAAACAACTGCATTTGTACGCATAAGTGTATTTTATTGCTTATTCCGTCACAACGCATGAAATGACCCTCATGGTGACTTCGCACAAAAAAAACACATGCAAATCATGAAAATGGCAGTTAATGTAGGGGTGTATAAAAGCCCATGTGCTTTCGTATTATATTCATTCATTTGTCGCATGAAAAGCTGTGTGAAAAATGCCACGATTGAGTGCTGCCGACCGAAATATCGCCATTGGTCGTGTTCGCTGGAGAAAGTTTTGGAACTGTTGCACGGCACCTAAATGTTCACAAAACAACGATATCCCGACTTTGGAGCCGCTACAACAACTTCAATTTGACCAACGATCGCCCGAGAAGTGGAAGGCCAAGAATCACGACCCCTTCAAGATCGGTACATCCGGGTCCATCACCTGCGTAATCGGCATGCCCTACCAACCGTGACTGCCACACAAATACCAGGTTTGAGGAGAGTGTCAGCTCAAACGATTAGGAACCGTCTGAAAGAAGCGGGTTTACGTGCCTGTAGACCAGTTGTTGGACCTGTACTACGCCCCCTACATCGACGCCGACGACTCAGGTGGTGCAACAACGTAAGGATATGGACTTTACAAAACTGGAGGCGCATCTGGTTTTCTGATGAATCCCGTTTTCTTTTGCAACATCACGACGGAAGAAAACGTGTGTATAGGAGACGTCATGAACGTTTTGCGCCCATCTGCGTCCGACAGGGGGACAGATTTGGCGGAGAAAGCGTTATGGTTTGGGGATCCATCTCATACAACCAGAAATCAGACTTGGTGATCGTTGAAGGGAACCTGACAGCCCAACGTTACATCAACCACGTATTACAGCCTCACCTTCTCCCGATTATTGACCAACAGACACAGATTTTTCAACCAGACAACGCCCGGCCTCATACTGCACGTGCAACAATGAACTTTCTGCAGAATTCCAACGTCAATGTCTTGCCATAGCCCTCTAAATCACCAGACCTCAACCCTATTGAACACCTGTGGGATACTCTGGGTCGACGCGTACGTCAACGTCAGCCGCCGCCACAGACGCTGCAACAGCTCGGCGTTGCACTGCAGGAGGAGTGGAGAGCCATTCCCCAGGAAAGAATCCGGCGTCTTATCCGTTCTTGTCCAAGGAGATGCCGTGCAGTGATTGCAGCTCGTGGTGCTCATACGAGATACTGAGAAAGACGCCCCCCTGGTGACAAACTGGTGTCTGTGAGATGACTTTTGAAATGACAATTTTAAACATGCCCATCTTGGTTATTATTCTGCCAAATTTCAGACTTCTGTCTTAAATAATAAAAATGCTGTGTCGTCTTAAAACTTCAGATCAAAATCTCTAAAATACAGGGGTTGCGTTTCTTTTTTGACAGAGTTTATGTCTGTGGCAAATAGTTAGACATATACATAGGGGCGTGTCTCACTTAGAAACAGCGTTAGAAAGACATATAGATGTCTAGACTCAACCCTTTTACTATATAATAGGGTTGGGTCTATACCTCTATATGTCTTTCTAACGTTGTTTCTAAGCGACACATGTCCCTATGGACATATATAGTTAATCTTTACAAGGACACCAAAAACAGATAAAAGAATGGCAGACTTGTAATCAACAATTTTATTAATAATTTTGGAAACGTGTACACTTTTTCAGTTTGTTTCATTATCTTCTTCTTTGCTTTTGCAGTCATCCATATTTCTGAAATATAGAAAACTTTCAATAATCTTAAGCAGGTACTTGAAATGTGATATTTACTCAAACCAAGTGACACTAACCAGGAGACTCAGTCTTCTATCACGTTTGTACAGACAGTGTTTGTGGACATGAACACACTATTGGAATGTAATGATTGATATGATAATATCCAGAATCGTGCTGAATACCAAAGATGTAGCAAGCACAGAATATCACTTACTGGTCAGAGGCTGGGTACAAGTACAAATCAAATCTTGCAATAAAAAAGCCCAAAATATATCAACATGTTTATAGACAATGGTATTTAACAGCTGCACTTACATAATTCACTGCTCCTGGAATATTTGATGTGTTCTCCCATAAATCCATCATGTGTAACAGTGTGTTTGTATCCTGGAATGCTTGTCTCATATTCGCCCTTGCTGCAATGAAAATAACAATGTTCAACATTATCACAAGTTATAAATTGAACCGTTTTCCATAAAGCATATAAAGTAGCTCCAGTTAGTCTAAAGCTGAAACATACTATGTAATTGCCTCAAGCTTTTGGTGGGTGCCCATTTACAACAAACTTGGATTACTGGCGAGCGTTTCTAGCCCAGAATCCAAACTGGAATTGATTTATTACACATCTATTGTAACTAGCTACATGATTCAAGCCTTAAACGCGGACCGGTTGCAGCTGCAGTACGATTTCGTTGCGAGCATTGTAACCAGATTCTTCAGTTTTCGATCACGATGTTTTCGGTTTCACCGAAACATCATTTCACCAAGAATTGTAACAACTTTATTTGGTCCAACATTTACTAAACTGAGACCACGCCATTTTCACTATGGAATACTGTACCATGAAAAATCAAGAAAAACCCTAATCAACACGGTTTCAAACGATGTCACTTATATACTGGTGTCAAACCTCGACATTGTTTATATATCCTTTCTGCAAAAGCAATTAGATCAATATTTTTATGTAAATCATCACCAAACATTGATCACCTCACTGACAATATATTGTGATAGTCTGTGGCCATACACTGTGGTATAGCAAGTGGCCATACAGTGACAACTCATAGCCGAGGACTAGTCATCGCCAACGCCCCGTTATAGTGTAGACCACAAGTTTATTTCTGGCTCTTGTCTAGAAGGGAAATACATCTATCCAAAACCGATCAATTAATTTGTCTTGGGAAAATTTAAGAATACACAGTGTTAACAGAGTACCTTTAATAAGAGACCATATAATAAATATTATTTATTATATCGTCTCTGCTTTAGTATAGCACTTGAAAACATGCGGTAATAGTGGACAAACAACAATCCGACAACCCAGCAGATGGTCATTTAACATTTAGTTTAGTCAGTGTTAATTAACAAGAATGCGTCTGTCATTTCTGTTAAGAAATAGTTTTTTATAACATACACACACTATGACAGCCAGTAACTATCCCACAGTCAAGTGGATCAGAAACTAATTTCGAAATTATTTCGATTCCCCATTTTCGTGGTACAAAATCGACGCAACTTTCCAACGACTTAAACGAGCAAAATTGTCATAGTTTAAAAAATTGAAAATTAGCTGCAATGTTAAATTAAGAAAATGTCCTTCAGAAATAACATGGAAAAAATTAACAACGATAAGGGCCACTGGCTTGTGCATACGTTTACGATCGAAAACCGAACGTAATAGCGGCATTAACCGCCTTACTGAACTCTGCTTGAACACATATTGCTCGCTCTTGATAGCCTAATTATCCTTTTATTTATGTAACATAAAATTAATTAGGTACAAACTCTCTTAGACATTCTTCACAACGATATAATATACATGTTTATCCAAAGCGAGCTGAATTCGATGTTCTGGTGATTTCGACGATTACATTGCTCGCGCTATATCGGGGGATTACGTTCGCGATCGGAGTGCACAAACAGTTTCACTGGTAGGGCGGATGCAAAAATATCAATATTATTTACCCGAGATCGTTAATACCACTTCAGATGCAAATCAATTGCCTATATAACCAAATATAGCAAAAAATCTGTAAGATCTGTCGTCTGCTGGTGACAAGCAATATACCAGATATAAACAGGAAGCCACGTACACGTGAGTGATCACAACACTCACTCGCATGGCGGAGCGAAATGTATACAAATCCCAGATGTGGAGATGTTTCGCCGATAAGATATCATCAACGCTATTTCTGAAGGAAACACTTGATATTTTTGGTGTGAAATAGATAAATATATCCCTTTTCACTCAAGGTTAGTAAAATAAAATTACGTTTTTGTCTTACATCGTCGCAAAAACCCTGTCACCGGGATTCTCTGTTGGAACACTGAATCACGTTTCTCAAAACCCCACTACTTTTGAGTAACACAGTATTTTAATCGAGTGAATATCAAAATGTACATAAACATGAAAATAATGACTGTAAAATTAACTCACCGCAACCGAGTTCACATCGATGATCCAGTTCCAGTTGTTGCACCATGAGCCGAATGACAAGGTGGTAGGGTCCTGAATAAACTTCAATTAAGATGGCGGGTGCAAAATTATGACGTGATGGGTGACGTCATTCCGACGTCATTTCCCGCGGTAACAATAAGGCATTGTGTTGCAACATTTTAAAAATGTTATCAAAACGTGTAGGTGTGATATCATTTCAAAACCCTTTTAACAACAAGTCATAATAAAAACACATTTTAAATGTGATGACAGATCCTAAAGATTTCAGGCACTTTAATGACAAGTCATACATTAGAACATGGCTGAGTGAGATAATTGTTTGTGATTGCAGTGTATTTACTGTTTATGTCACACCAACGTTACAACAGAAACCGTGTTTTAAAACGTGATCACAATTAAACATGTTCTTGCACATCATTTCTGCAATGTTTTAAAAACATTTCAATCATATGTTATGAAATAGTTTCACCCATGTTACAGCATGACGATTCTGAACAACATTTTGAAAACATTTAAAAAACATTTTCAGTATTTTTGAGATATCACACATTATTTGTATGACTATGTTCTTGCATAATCTCTGCAGCGTTTTAAAAACATCTCACTAATATGTTGTGAAATGGTTTCAAACACGTTATAGCTTGACGTTTTTGAACAACATTTTGAAAACATTTCAAAAACATTTTCCCAGTATTTTTGAGAGATTTAGACATTATTCGTATGATATGGCATAAATATGTGCACAATGTTTTTAAAACGTGATGACAATATTTCATTAAACATGTTCTTGCATAACATTCCTGCAGCGTTTTAAAAACATCTCACTAATATGTTGTGAAATGGTTTCAAACACGTTATAGCATGACGTTTTTGAACATTTTGAAAACATTTCAAAAACATTTTCAGTATTTATGAGAGATTTAGACATTATTCGCATGATATGGCATAAATGTGTGCACAATGTTTTTAAAACGTGATGACAATATTTCATTAAACATGTTCTTGCATAACATTCCTGCAGCGTTTTAAAAACATCTCACTAATATGTTGTGAATTAGTTTCAAACACGTTATAGCATGACGTTTTTGAACAACATTTTGAAAACATTTCAAAAACATTTTCAGTATTTATGACAGATTTCGACATTATTTGTATGATACGGCATAAATGTGTGCACAATGTTTTTAAAACGTGATGACAATATTTCATTAAACATGTTCTTGCATAACATTCCTGCAGCGTTTTAAAAACATCTCACTAATATGTTGTGAATTAGTTTCAAACACGTTATAGCATGACGTTTTTGAACAACATTTTGAAAACATTTCAAAAACATTTTCAGTATTTTTGAAAGATTTAGACATTATTTGTATGATATGGCATAAATGTGTTGCACAATGTTTTAACGTGATGACAATATTTCATTAAACATGTTCGTGCAAACATTTCCGCAACGTTTAAAAAATATTTCAATGACATGTTATGAAATAGTTTCACTCATGTTATAGCATGACGTTTTGAATAACATTTTAAACATTTCAATAACATTATGAAACATATTCGTTCCATAAAATAAGCCTTAGTGTTGTTCAAGCTGTTCATGGAAATAAGCTTTGTAATCCTGGAAAATCCGAAATAAATAAATAAAAAATGCTACTGACAATTTGAAATGAGGCGTACTTTATATATAATTAAAATATTAAAGACCTATTTTTTCATGATAAACCTTATTAGAAAACGTATATATAAACACGTGCGCGCGCGTTAACACACACAAACATAGCGAGTTCTTTTTTTCCAGAGGGAGCCTGTGGAGTTGTACGCAACGAGTTCTCCCCTAGTCACGTGACATTACTTAGAAACCATAAACAAGATGGCGAGAAAGGAAGCCTTGGTCAACGACTTGAAAGATGAACGTGTCCCACCTGCTATACAATGGACAACTGATCACGTTTCAGACTGGATAGAAGATCTAGGATTTCCCCAATATAAGGTTTAACAAGAATGCACAATATTAAATATTTTTTATGCATAATGGTTGAATTTACTTCGTACTATAAAGATTCTAAGTCCGATTTTCGATCAGTAATCGTTTTGATATTGTTGTTGTAATGGAACACTCTCTTCACAGGTAGATATTTTGATTAGGTTAATATTCTACAGAAAAACCTATTATCCTAAATAATATGGTAAATGTTATGCTAGGTTTAGTGTCTTCTACTCGTGAAGATCCGGGTTATAATTGGTCTTCAGCAGCCAAAGCTTGTCGGAACAGGCGACTAACGGGATCGTGTGGCCGGCTCTCGGCTAGCCGGCTCGCTTACTTGGTTGACACATGACATCGTATCCCTGTTGCGTAGATCAAGGTTCATACTGTTGATCACTGGATTGTCTAGTCCAGGATCTAGATTATTTACAGGCTGCCACCATATAGCTAGAATATTGCTGAGTGTGTGTGGCGTTAAACAACAAACAAAACATATACACTTTATCAAGATTTACATACTGTTTTTAGCTTACTTTGGGCAAAACAGTCAACTGTTTCCACTGTTTAACTAAGTAATTAATAAATGTAAGTTGGTTCATATAGACTGGAGATAGGCTTCAAAATATAACAGAGTGTCTGAAATAAGCCAAAAACCCAGCCAGACATCAGGGCTGGTAACTTCAAAATGTTACCAGCCCAAAATGGATTTAACCAGACCAGACACCAAGATATGTATGGAACATCTAACATATTACCCGACCATCGGACTGGCTAGCTGTAGATTAGACTGTCCGTCAGAAATCCAGCCCGTCTCGGGCGGTCGGACGGGCCTTATTTCATACACTCTATAACAACTTGCTGTCCCTTTTTTTCAGCCATGTTTCACAACAAACCAGATTGATGGAAGAAAACTAATAGAAATAGAAGCATCTGCCTTTCCAAATATTGGTATTACAGACTTTGAACATATTAAGGTATGGTTGAATCACTTGGTAGAAATGACCTCTGTGTTTTTGTCAATAGAGCGACTGGAAAGGAAGAATGGTCGTTCCGTCCTCTGGCTGTGTCATGCCTAAAGATGTTAAAAAATGTTACTTTTACCTTGCCTGTCATTTGGCACAAAGGGACAAAACTAGGAGTGGTAAGATTGAAGTCAGTATAATGTGAAGTAAATGGTTCCCTAATTTGTTGTCGGATTAACGTGATTGTCGGATTAATGAGTTTTGGATTAACGAGAGCTGACTCTATGCAATTTAAACATTGGCATTATATCTCTACTGGCTAGCACTTAATAAAACAAAGCTGGACAAATACAAGCCTCCTCACTCCTTAGTGAAATGATACTGAATAACATGTTTAATCATGCTTCAAACCATTTTGTATTTTGAAACAGAATCTGTATATATGGAAATATTCGATCCTAGTCCTAGAAATAATTTTAATGAAAAAATTTTCAGCATCGTGCAATGTGTCGGTTGATGTATTTTACATTGATTCTGTTTTCCAGATAATTGCTAAGAGCATAAGAGATTTACTACTGCTGGAGGAACCTGACTGGACTAGAAGTATTTCCATACCACCAAGAAGTGACTTAGGTAAGGAAGAAACAAACAGTGGGTCCTTCCTCATTGTTCATTTACACTGACAGAATATGATGTTAGGCATCCTACATGTGTACATATCATAGAGTTGTTAACCTCAGAACATGTATAGTATTTTAGTATAAAAATATAACTGCTTAAGATGTACCGGTATTTTCATATATTTTCACAATGTTACACACCCATCTTGCTTGCAGCAACTAAATCTGAAAAGTAAAATTTAAACAATGTCTGTAAACATGCAATATTTTTGAAAGCAGTCAGTGTTACAAACACATGCTTTGCCAATAGACTGACTAGATTGAAGAGTAACTGTGGTAACAGTAGGCTGTGTTAACGACATTTTAAATGATTCAACAAATGAAGGAAATTGATTGGACTTTTATTGGTATGTCTACTCTGGCGCAGTTACTGGAGGAAAGAAACAATGTCTTAATAAAACATATAATATTTATTGATCAACATGGTCATCCATGGGAGTAATAATCATATAATAATCACACTCTGAAATGAAACTTTTCGTGATAAACCTCTGTTGGCTTGAAGATAAGTGTTTCAGCAAGCTTAAGGACTGCAGAGCTCCAGATAAGATTTAGCTCATGTGGGTACTGTACCCACTGTATTTTTGGAGTGGGTATTAAAAATGTTGAGTGGGTATCTCAATTTCCGTTACCCACTGCTTTCAAATATGTGCGTATTTCAGTCATTTTACTCACTTAAGTATTATTTCATTCTATACTGATAGCAATCGATGTCATTTTCATTACGCAAGTGATTTTTATAAATATATTCCGTACGCATTTGTTTTAAACTTTTTGCGTGTCTAACATTTTAAATGCGTAATTGGTACGCAACAATTATTTTTCAATGCGTAAATGGGAATTTTCTATGCGTATTTTACCCGGATACGCAGCTTATCTGGGCCTCTGGGACTGAATGTCTTAATGTATCGAACAGCGTGGCTACAGCTATAGTGTCTTTTATGTTTAGGCATGTATCTGGAGAAGAAGAGTCAACGGGGGAAGATCATCAACGTGATGACATATCAGCAGTTTCTACTGGAGCACAAGAATGCCAAGTGGCAGCCCCCTCTCGCCAACCACTGCCTGCTGCTGCCCCATGACCCCCCTCCCGCAGAGATTACCCAGTCATAGCACACACACGTTCCATGATTGGCAGGGTCCTACCGACAGCTGACATTCTACTTATCAATGAATAACACAAATACAGTTGTTTACTTTTGACTGCCAACAAACCCAGTCTTCCTTTCAAAGAAGTCTGGACATGAACACTTATACCATATTAATAATGTTTTATTTATTACAATATAGCCACTATATTGGCATCTGTATTATTTCTTGACGGTTATGACTGTATTATGGCAGCTTTTGCATTGAGTTCCCACTATGGTAATCACTGTTGTCAAAATATAGTTACCTTTCAGATATAGTAGACATTCCCTGATAGAGATTACCACTGAAATAGGACTGGCTGAGATGAACTGAAAGCAGTCATGATACACTGATATTAAAAAATAACTTAATATTGTTTTGTCCAATTATGTCAGAATGACTTTATCTAATGACTATTCCATTTCCTAGGTTATATCATGGCAAATTGAACCCTATATGCTTGGCCAGTACCTGTTCTATTCTATTTGAATCCATACAATGCCTTCCACTGTATAACCTCCAAAGGTTAACGTTGTTGTCTGTCAATCCCAACAAACAAAACACTCCCTTACAGTGGCTTCCTGGAGTTGGTAACTGTTAGTGCCAGTAGGTGCCACAATGTGTTATCTACATTATCAGGGTGATTATTGTGTACCAAGATTATTAATAGTGAAGTCTTTGGTGAGAAGTCTTCTCATTGAAGATCCTTATGTATAGGATTTTTTTCTCGAAGTAAATGTTCTTTTTTCCCAGTTTATGAATGTATTGTGTTGTTGTCAATAAAATTTTATCTTATGTGTAGAGTACTACAGACTTCTGTTGATTATTTGTCCATTGAAATGCGTTCAATATTCTTTGACAACCAAGCACTCTCGGACTTCAGGGTGAATAAATGCATATTACTCACCGACTCACTCACTTACACATATGACATATTATAGTACTGCATTTCATGAAGATATCTATTCCACAAACAACAGAAGAATGTTATCAGCACTGTTTTCTTTATTTGTACAAATGGCCACTTAGCCATGTGTTAGGTTTCAGTAGAAAAAAATATTGTCAAAGAAATGTTGCTGTCATGATCCAATTTCAATAACATAAGGTCCACCATGTCACAATGAAAGGGGCAAGAAGCTTGAACTAAAGTTGACAAAAATGTAAATTCCATACCATAATAGATCCCCAGCATCCCATACTTTAGGCATAAACTTGTGAATCTATATTGACACATTAAATTATTTCGGTGTGGCACCAGGCGGATATAACTGCATGTACCTCTCCTCGAGTTTTGGGAGGCCATGACTTGGAGCATGTATATTGCTGTCTGTGATGCAAAACAACATTTACAGGTTGGCTCACCAAGTATGGACTAGGGAAAGTTTAACAAAGATTATCATGTGATGTCTGCAGCAATTCTCATGGCTCACGAAGTCCAGTATCACAGTTGATTAAGACTCTTTCAGGAGGGTCCTCTGTCTTGTAGACTCCTGGTAATGAATGTCTTGGGACACTGTTTGGACCAGGGTCATCATATAGTGTTGAGATGAATAGTAAATCTTAGGTTCAGGCCATGTACAATAAAAAGTCAAGCAGTCACTACCAATGTTATAAGTAGGAACAGGCTATCTGTATCAACAGCCCCAATAACAATCTGTACATCCAGTATATCGCATAGTGGTCATATCTCCATCATTCGGTCCACATCGATGATGGCTTCATTTGTAAACTTGCCTGAAACAGAAATAACTTGAGATATTGGGATGGAAATATTGTTTCAACTTTATATAATATTCTGTCTTCAGAGTTCCATACATGGAGAGCATGGCACCTCCCAGACTGACTGCCGCCATGTGACAATTCATCAAATCTTACAGAGTCCATTCAATATATTGCAAATGTTTTTCAACTGTTTTATTTCTGAGGAGTCTAGGCATTAGACACTGTGAAAATATCCTAATATGTGTAGCTCTATTTTGATTTGTGGAGCTATCTTTGTTTACTGTGGTTGTGCGTCTGTCGTTGAAGACCTACAGAGAGTTAACGATACATTAACGTCACTTTGATAGATAAATACGTATTGTCATCCACCGTACTGTCACAGCTGTAGTAGAATATCTATGTAACTATGCATAACCATACTAAGAGAGCACTGTAAAGCTTGCATTAGGCCAATCTGTTCTGATTTTAGATTAAACAGAGAAACATCTGTGCACATGTAAACCCCCCTATGGCAGTGACTTTATGCTTTGGCTGTTCAAAACCGTTTTCATTTTGGGGTTATCCCATCAAATTGGAAAGGAACTACACACACAAACAAATGAATGCTCATAGTATTCATAACGGTTCATACTATGACATAACACACAATACATACCCATGGCAATGATGTTCTGAGAGTGACCTACGATACAATCTTTGAGTTCACACTTCTCGGAGATATGAGCCTGTCCACACACAATGCTGCCTTGTAGGTTGGACCTGCAAAATGATCACACTCACTTGATGCAGCTCAGCTCACACAAATCTTACAGCTCACAGGGCTGTGACTACCATAAAACAAGATTCAGAAGGAGGAATGTGGATTAGAATTGGCCCCAAGCAACCTGTTCTATAGTCTGTTTGGCTCAAAAGCGGACCGATGAATTGCAATCTAACTCGAAAACTAATAAACATAAAATACTCAATGAAACGCTGATCATAATCAAAACATCATACCCACTCTTTGAGGTTTTTGCAGAATTTTTGTCCTAAAAATAATAAAGTTGTTTAACAATCTATCATTAAAATATTGACACAGTTCAGTTTGTTACGAGGGAGGAGTGCAGAGAAAGGGACAGCCAGGTGTTCGAGAACGGATGGAGACGGCACAGCACAGGTTAATGAATAAATCAGTCTGTGAACGTGCTTCTCGAACACCTGGCTGTCCCTTTCTCTGCACTCCTCCCTGCAATTCATCGGTCCGCTTGCGAGCCACAAGGACTGTGGTTCTGAGATGATGACTAAAAGGATAGGGTGGTCAGGCATGGAGACTTGTTCGAATGTGTGCCATTGTTTCCTGATCATTACTCACAAAATTGATAACTGGTTTTGTATGTCTCAGAATGGATTAAATACAGGGTGCCATCATAAATGGATGGAATATTGCTGTTTGCAAACAACACGTACACAAATCATTGTTTTGAAACTGCTCATTACAAATTATGTTGAGCAGTGATATAACCATGATAACTTTGCAATCAATGTCTTTGTCATCGTTCATGATCAGCATACATATTCCTCAAATAAATAAACTTTCTATAACAAGACAGGTTGTCATTAATATAATATGTGTTATATGATTTGAGTATTTAATGCTTATGGTACATACATTTGTGTATTTGTTACTGTATGCAGTAAAAACAACAACTGTGCTAAAGCACACCCTATGACCATGCAACCAAATGTATTCATACATTCTCTAAATGTAAGACTTAAATAAAATCTTGTCATCTTGAGTTACGATACAGTTAAAAATTACCCTTACCCCTCCATTATGGTCACATGATCCATGATGATGCAGTTAGTGATCTTGACCTTGTCACCTATTGTACAATGCCGTCCTACAACTGACCGCTTGATGGACGACCGCTCTCCAACAATCACTCCCTCACTCACAAGACAATCGGATCCAACCTGTAATGATACACATGTACCATACTGATGCACATAGATGTCCAAACACCAAATCAATTTGACGACATGTCAATTATTCTTTCAGTCTCTAGCCTCTACTTCCGAGTACTCATGAAGATCCGGGTTACAATTTGTCTTCGGCAACCCATGCTGGTCTTAAAAGGCAACTCACGGGATCGGGTTGTCAGGCTTGCTGACTTGGTTGACACATATTATCGCATACAAATTGCATAGATCCAAGCTCATGTCGAGCACTAGATTGTCTGGTCCAGACTGCTGCCATATAGCTGGAATATTGCTGAGTGCGCCATAAGACAATAAGGTAAACTAGTTTCGAGCAGGAGTCTGATACAATTGATTATATCTAGCAAACTTGAATATATTTGTTGATACACAGAAAAATGCTATTGGAAAACAAGTCAGATTGTTTGCTTGTCTGAAACTGATTTCATCAAAGGCTTTTCATCACACACTGACTTTTAGTTTTACACATTGATAAATGGATTCAGCAAATCCACTGCAAATTCACACTTATAGACTCTTTATGGATGAATTAGATTTCCAACCTGTGACTTTTCTTTGATAGTTGCTGATGGATGTACATTATTAATCTCTCTGGATGGAGCTAACACACTGAGCAGCCGTGGAATCTGAAGTCAGAAAATAGAACACAATGCATGTCTGAGGCCAAAGCTGACTATTATGAATCACTTTTTAGTGCCATCTTACAGATACCAAGTGTTACTGAACATTAAGTGTAACTATAAATGCATCAAAATAAAATGTAAAAGTGAACGAAAAAGAGATCTGAAAAATTTAATTTTGGCTTTCACATTTCTCTATTATTTGAAAGCAAGCCTGTGTGTTTATCATTAGGACCTGTGCAAACTGAAAACACAACGGGTCAAACACCAAAAGGATACTTGGAAAGACACCAGACACACATGAAAACCCCTGAATTAAAAGAGTCTATATCTAAAAAACATCGCACATACGGTACCGACCAAATGCTTTACAAAAAAGCATAACATAAAAAAACTAACATGCCACAAATGTTAAATGTCTTTGTTATTAAAGCTATATAATGGCAGCCTGATGTTGATTATTGGTTAGAGTTGAAGGTAATATCCTAAATGCACCTAAATATGTCAAATGGCAGATAGACTTGTTTGATTGTGCATTATCAAACCCTGATAATGAGGACCTTTGCTCACGATATGAATAACTGGTTTGTCTTGAAAAAACTGATTATTACACAGGGCTGATAATGCGCAATGTCACATTTAAGAACCATATAGTGGTGTTCTGTATAAGCTACATGGCCCCTTTCCTGTGTACAGGCAGCAAATGTAAGCAACACTGGTTGCTCACAGTTGTTGGATGGGTGATCGTATTTGGCAGGCTGATTCCTGACAGTTTCCAGGACTTCGGTTCTGACCTACTCTGATGCACATGTAGCACGTGTTGTCTCTTGTGCATGATGAGACAAGTGTCAGTTTGAAATATGCTCCTGTTCATTAGGCTGTGGATGTGTCCTCAGTGGGTACAGAAGATAATGTGACTGTTAACCTTCCAGCACCTCCAAGGCACCCCAGGGAGCTGAGAATGACCATAGACTGCACACTGATTGGAAACAGCACGGTAGCCTAATAAAGTGTTCGATCCCAAGGCCAAATGGCCCAGGTTCAATTCTCTTCATGGATACAATTTGTGAAGCCAATTTCTAGTGTCCCTGCTTTGATAATACTGTAACAGGGCTCCAGATAAGGGCCGTATCGGCGTATGTACGGATATAAAATAAGCACGATACGGTAGGAAACAATTTTAAAATCGTAGCAGATACGGACCACAGCAATGGTGTACGGTTTCAGAATCATTTACAGACGTATTTATCTGAAAAAGTATTGTTTTATTATTTACTGACCTGTTTACACAAGAGTAGCAATGTTGTGGTGCATTATATATGAAACGAAACACAAGATTACTGATACGCCATTACATTCCATTCAGTACTCTAAATGAAATCTTATTGTTTTCCAGTACTCCTATATTGAAAAAATATGGAGTACGTACTCCTGATCATGAAAATTATCTGGAGCCCTGCTGTAATATTGCTATGAGTATCATACAACTCAGTCACTCCACTGACCAGGTAATACAAATAATGTTGTGCATTGTGGTTACCTTATGTGGTGTTGGACTATCGTGTAATATAGTGGTATTTATCAGTATGACAATACTCACTTGTCTGTTAGCTTCACAGTATGTGGCTAGTGTGTTGGCCCGCACACAGAAACCCTTGTCCTGTATGTAAGCATAGCACCGGAAATCTTCACCATGGAAACAGTCGGCCATGTCACCATCATGGTCAATCCATGTGGAGAGTTCCTCGATCAGTGCGGTCATCTCATCACCTTTTCTGTAGCCATGGACATCTGGACACAGGGACAAACAACACTGAGTCCTCACAGTTTACAAAGCAACAGTCAGTCATACATGTTTTATGTCAACAGTTCAGATACAAGAGATTATTATATTTTACTGGTTTTGATAGTGTGTTTAGTTCCAAAACATATAAAGCCTTCAAGAAATACAACTATGTTAGGATGATTTAAACTCTTCACACTGATGCAGTTGTTTCATACTATTCAACTGATATCCATCTCGGCTTAGATTGATTTCCGACCCGTGAAGGTCCGCGTTAGAATATTGATCTTCAGTAACCCATGCTTGTCGTAAGAGGCGACTAACGGGATTGGGTGGTCAGGCTCGCTGACTTGTTTGACTCATGTCATTGGTTCCCAATAGCTCAGATCTATGCTCATGCTGTTGATCACTGGATTGTCTGGTTCAGACTCGATTATTTACAGAACGCCGTCATATAGCTGGAATGTTGCTGAGTGCGGCATAAAACTAAACTGACTCACTCACTAGATTGATTTCCATTTAGTATTTAAGTAAAATCAAGGTATGTGAGTTGCACATGCTTCACGTGAGCAAGCAGGTCTAATATATGTAGTCAGTGTTTACTAATCAGCTGAAACCAAAGATCATAACTTGCAGTGAATGTTTAACACAACCCAAAAAGTTTTTCCTAGCAGTAAAGGGAAGCAGCTCTACAGTGCCCGGCATGACTGTTTCACACATTTACAAGGTAAGGTGACACAAAATAGGGAATAATGTTGTGGTCTTGCAACTTTATAGAGATGTGCTTAACACATGTCAAACATTCTGTGCCCTTCAATGCCAGCCCACTGAAATACCATGCCACAGTTCAATGTTGACACTCTACAGGCTCTCGGAGTACCAGACCCTGTTTCATCAATGCCTAGTGGCATTCAGGGTGGTGAGTGACTGAATGAGTATGGTTTTACACCACGTTTTTAGCAATATTCCAGCAATATCATGGCAGGGGACACCAGAAATAACCACTAGGCTACCCCACCGCCCCACATTCAGGGTAACACCCTTGGGTTGTGATCGAACCATCAGCCTTCCCTTGTTTGTGTGGATGCTCTACCCATATGACCATGGTTGTATACATTTGCAAACCTCTGATATCAATGCATAACATTACCAACGAGAAGTGTGCTATTATTACATTCCAGTCAGTCTACAATTCTAAAGAATAGCTTTTGATAAATGAGTAGCACAAATACATACATGCAATATTTGTAATCAGTTGCTTTACATCTTTGACACGACAATATCATGTGCCCATACCTGTCTTGGTATCCATGGAGACGAGTGACATGTTAGTGTTGTGGAGATCTGTTTCAGGAGGCTTGGGTTTAGTAAACTGGCGCTTGATCAAGTATGGCAGGAGTTCACTCTTTATTGTTGATAGTTTTCTGCATCAATGATAATGAATGGGTTACTCTAAAGCAACTATATAAAATATGCTGTTAACTTGAATTGAATGCAAATACAAATATGGTATGCACAAATACAATGTATATAAATCAGGTATATTTTATTTGAGGCACCTCTCCTAATGGCTACAGCTGCTGAAGACTACCTGGAAGCAGGGCTAGCTGTACATTATATAGAATGGTAATTACCGTATGAACTTAATATTGATCGATTATGGATAAATATAGGAGAAGTAACTGAAAAAAAAATGCCGAAACATTCTGAGAGAAAGCAACATATATTTCACATCACTGGTGAGTGGTGATATATTTATTCATTGATTATTTATCCTAAACATGATTTAGAAGTAGGCCATGAATAAAGGCCTAACTTTGTGCATTGTTTGAATAAATAAAAAACATATTTCATAGGAGTTATTATGATATTACGATGATGCAATTTTCAAATCAATAGCCATAACAAATTTTCCCACCAACAATATTTCCGACTATCAATCATCTTAGTCAGCCCTATCTGGAAGTGCACTGGTCTATAGCATGTCTTACGTGTTTTCTCCAAGAAAGTCCACTACCCACTTCTTCAATATATACAAATGGCAGTCGGTTAACTTGGAACGTATACTGATGCATGGGTGCCTGAAAGGACAAAATATACAAACAATCACGCTGGATTGTGATGAACAGACATGAGTTGTCTTTCCACCATTACAGACCTACAATCACAACACGGGTTATCATACCTCGTACACATATATATATCAAGTTCCAAATGTCATTATTGCTAAGCAAGAAATTATATTAAATAAATTCAAGCTTACTTTTTTAAAACAGATTTCCTAAAATTGACGGTTTCTTCAAGGTCAACTTCAGAAGTGTAGAACAGAACCCGCTTCCCATTCTCATCCAAGCCAATGAAATCCCGCTCTGAAATAGAAAGCGTGTGTTATAGCATTATCCCTTAGAACCTGGTCCTCTCATCTTACTTCACACTTACATGTGCTTCAATCTATCAAGACTGCCTCATGGTCTAGTGGAAGGGCAGTGGTTTTGAAAGATGGTACTTATTGTTCCACTGCTGGGCACACAATGCTTGAATGTGGTATTATGTTAAACAGTTCCTGACAGACCTTCCAAGTCATTAGCCTTACAAGCTTCTGTCATCTGTGCAGAGTTGTGTCCCCTTGTTCGATTTGAATTTGCAGTTGGCTTGTCAATGTCAGATTCGCGGTAAATGTCAAAGACCTGAATCAGTATGACTTGTTTCCAGCATTGTCCACTTAATCCTGATACATTGCTATACAATAAAACCTCTGTCCAGAGCCACTCTACCCATTGCCTCGCAATCATCAAACAAAATACTTCTCAGGATGGCTACCTTAACAATCATGACCCAAGGAGACTAACACCAGTTTCTACTGACATCTTCTTCCTGGCAAACACCACTTCCTCCACAACTCACCCCTCTTCCTCTTGGACTTGATGCCGGGTACTGCCACCTCAGCATACTGCTCCGGAAGGGGAGATAACAACATGGTGAGGGAAGAATCGTACGCTCTGTGAACATTGGCCACTTGGTGGAGACTAATGTCAGAGATGAGGTCACAACTCACTATCAACACGTCTGTCTGAAATATATAGAAGAATCATCTTTCCTGTAGAAACTTCTGGAATTCATGAATACACATTGCCATTTACCAAGTGGTCAAGTGTAACATATGTTTACCGAGAAAGTGCAATCCCAAATATCAGATATGTAATATTCTGGAATGAATATTCAGCAGACATTTATAATCCAGCAAAACAAACTGTATCATATGCATTATGATTATCTTGGTAATGATAGTAACAAACGTAGATGCTAAGGTGAGGTGAAGTGAAATAGGGTTTTACGTCGTGCTTGAGAATATTTCGCTCATATGACGACGTGCATGCGTGTGTATGTGTATGTGCAGCTGCGTGTACTAGCCCAGACTTAAGCTGGTTTTTAGTGCTAGCCCACTGAGATACCATGCTGCAGTGAAGCATGAATACCCCACTCAGACACAGTATACTGACTCCGAGCCGACCAGTCCTTGTTGTACCTATTAATGCCAAGCGCCAGGCAGGGACCAACAAGTACCATATTTTAACGTCTTTTGGTATGACGCGGTCGGGGATCGAACCCGTGACCTTCCGCTCTCCGGGCGGAGGCTCTAACCACTACACCACGGAGGCGGTCTGTAGATGCTAAGAGGCTGAATAGTAAATATTCTCTTCTTCATCATGTGTTCATGGTTTATATAAGCTATGTCTCTTCTTTTTCTTTCTCCATAATACTGAAAATACACAAAATACTCACAGCCATATCCCATCATAAATTGATCAGCATTGTTTGTGTTGACACATCAGTAATAAATGTGTATTCTGTTTAAGTCTGTATGTTCTTAGAGCAGTTTCCCTGATGAAGCACAAATACAGTACAGTGGATACACTTTCATTTTAGTCTGGATCAGTGTGCCATGTTAACAGGTATAAGATTTACACAGTGTTACCACAGATTACTAAATCAGGGGGCCCAGGGGGCATCGCAATCTTACTTTGATTTTATCTTTGATGAAGCGGAGGGAATCAGCTGTACCCATATAGTCGTTGTCGGGGATGCTGACAAAGTCTAACCTCATTTTAACATCACAGACATCACAGAGGGCCTTTTGGGCATCACTTGCAAATGATTCCAAGACGATTATGATCGCTTCTGTAAAACATATCAAAGGATGATAAAGTGAAAGGAGAACACCCTGCCCATGCTGAGAGTTACTCAACATCAGTATGTTCAAAGTCAATATATGATGTAACAATGATGAACATGTTAATGACAATTTTGTATCATTATTGTAATCTGACATTTGATTATAAAATGATTGTTTTAATCATCATCCTGGTGACTTTACACTTTTGTGTCCAGCAGTTATCACTGATCAATATCAAATTTATTGAATCCCCATGTTTCTATATACCCATGGAGATTCTACAGGATCAGGGGAATGAGGATTAGTGTAACATGTGACCTGTCACATGACCTGTGCAGCTACCACTGAGCCTACACTAGTGTATATCATACAGGCTCATACTATTTGTGAATAAGACAGAATCTTGCCAGGAGTTAACTGTTATTGAAACAAAATTGGAAAAGAATTTATTTCCCAAAAAAGATTTGGGGACATATCTCTATGATCCTAGAGGGTTGTGTTTGCAGTGATTGTATAAGTCCATGCCTTATATTTAGATAAACATTAGTGGTGGTCTGATTAATTGAAATAATCGAAGATTGGTCGTAATGACTAAACGACCAAGCAATCGATCATGTTTTCTCATAATTGAACACAAACAATTCTGGAACACTTGTTTGCATTAACAATATTTTTCACCAGGTTGGTTTTGTCTGTTACATTTCATAAGCACCACAAACTGGTTCCAAGATATGATTGAATTTATCTTAAAGACTCCAAGAAATTTAAGTTCCTAACATACTCGTCATCCTTTAAAGATGTGAAATTTGCAAATGTATTTTAAGCAGTTTGCAAAAAACCTAAAAAGTACTACATGTTTCTTCTTTATTTTTTGTGTATTAACAAAAATTACCAGGAAAATATCAATAATGACGCTAACCAATTATTTTTGATGTTTGATCGGTTGTAATGAACCAATCATCAATTATGAGATTTTAACCAATTCCCAACACTAATAAAAATGATAAAAAGAGTGACATATACATGCTACATAAATGACATTTTTTTGTGAACATTGTGATTTAAGTTGAAGTGTTGAACTCTCATTAATAATAAACACACACATTATTAAAGTACCAACAAAACTGTACATCATGTGATTAGCTGGATCTGTGCATAACCCTGCTGCTGAAACTGTGAAGATTGCCAGCAAATGCACAAACTGAGTTGATATCCCACCTTCAAAGCCTGCCCTTTCCAGCATGTTGACAGGATACCACAGCAGTGGAAAGTTCCCCACTGGGAGGAGAGCCTTCGGACACCTGGTGGTCAAGTCTGTCATCCTGGACCCCTGATCCAGCTGCCATTACTACTGGCTGAAACTCCATTCTTCTTTTGTTGGTGTATCTCAATTTGATGGGTGTATTTTTCTTGAAGAAAGAAAGAATAATTCAAAGTAACATACATACACTATATAGTGGTGGGTCCACACAACTTGCTTACCAAAATCCATGACATACCATGCATAAACACACAAAGTAACATAAATATCAGTCAAGAATTAGTGTCTACAGACATGACAAACAGCTCTAATCTTACAACTAACATGAACTGTCCCTGAAAAGTCTACATATGCTCAACATTGTTAAATACCCATACATATGTATGATGTATATATGATGCAGGGTTTTACCTTGACTCACAAACATCGGGGTACCATGGACCCTTAATTATTACTTTTAAGGGCCATTGAGGGTCCTTTGAAGTAATGGTTAAGAGAACAGTATGTTTTTTAGAGCCTGGAATGAATCATTGATCATGTGGACTGATGGGTAAATTGATGTAAGTAACTGCCCTGAAAGAAACAACCAAACACTTAGCAATGTCATAGATGTGTTGTGGGTACAATGAATAATATTGTGAGTCCCTCTGAATGCAATGAATTACTTTTCTGTGTCCATTCTCTACACTGGTATGTACTGGATGCACATTTCCATGCTGCATAAAACCCTGTATGATGTTCATGTAAATTCATGTACGTATATCATATCAATCACTTCTTGTTTTACCTGGCTATGTGACCCATTTAGTCAGAACATATGACAGTATCCACATTGTATGAAATGTGAACGGATGCTTCTGTTATCAATCACTAGATTGTCTGGTCCAGACCTGCTCCATTTCACACATTTTATGTGATCGATTGTATTCTTAAGAATGACAAATGATCAGACAACGTTTTTCGGGGAAAAAATAAAACAAACTTACATATTTTGGAGTTTACTTCAATATAACTTTGTACTAAGAGTAAATGAACCCCTCGGATATTGATAACATGTATATAGCAAATAACTGAAAGTATACAGCAGCGTACTCTAATACTAATGAGAAGAGTAACTGACCATGCCCTGCCTTTTAGCAGTGGGTAAAGTCTGTGGTCACGAAAATAAGCAAATGATAAGTCGCTTCCTTCGTAAGCAAAGAAAAGACAGCTGTCACCAAGCATAAACGTGAGCAAAATATGACAGGACATACCTTAAATCCTGATATTTATTCGCATATAACCGTATTCATCCCTTAATGACATAAACATATGTGACAAATGACGAAATCTGTAAACAGTTCCTGCACATGGGAAGTGCTAACGTAAATCGACTTCGTGCCGTAAAGGGTTTGATGTCGTTATGCAGTCGTGCGAGTGGGTGTCATTTGAAGTTAGATGTCCTTTCAATGACCCCATGCAATGACTGGCTTATTACTAGTCATTTGATTTTGCCTCGATTAAGATACATAATGTAGAGATGATCCGCAATCTGATTTTCAGAAATATATGTGATATTTCAAAAACTAAGTTTTGAAATAAGGAAGCGCCATAAAATCTTTGCTACCTCGGCTATTTGGAAACCGTCCTCAATCCAATACATCCATGTTTGACGAATGGCGATAGATGTTTTTTTTCTTGTTTTTATCGTCGTGAGTGTTGATGATAACATCTTTAATATATTTTAAGAGATAACGAGGCATTTCTTCATCAGAATATGGTATTCTTTTTCATCACTATTGACAATAATTAGGATGAATTCCTGTCAAGGTCGAGAAGTTAGACGTGAGGAAAGGTGATGCTGTATTTGCATGAATAACCGATCGAATGATCTCCATCATATAACAGTTAGTTGACATCAAAAGACAGTGTATGATAATGACTTTTATTAGATATGTTCATAAAAGTCTAAACTTTGTTCGTTTTCACTGCTGTATGCGTTGGACCTGTGGCAAACAGATGACGCGCGCTCGCACAGGTAGGGATGAACTTTATCACAGAAACTGGTTATAAGAAGCCTTTTTCTAATATGTCAACATAAGCAAGTCTTACGAGATATGTTATGTTGGGTTCAGTCCCCTCTGGGATTCCAACCCCCCAAATGTACTGGAATCTGTACTTTACTAAGAAAGTGTAATCCCAAGTACATGTATAACATAATTCAGAGGCGGATACAGCTTTTTGAGAAGTGCGTGTGTGTGCGTGCGCGCGTGAGCTTGATAACGAGAGTTTCAATGGTCAACTAATAATCCTTCAGGACAAAAGGGGGTGGTGGTGAGCACCCCTGCAAAAAAAAACACCACCCCCTTCCCCCCGATCCGCCTATGTAATTTACATTTGACCACTTTCTAAAGGCATTGTGTATACATGTCATAGGGGGTGTGAACGTTACAAGGTTATGGCAAACTTTTCATCATGAGTTCAAAAGGTTTTCATTCATTTTGTGTCATTTCTTGTGTATTAGACGTTTTGCCATGTTAGAAGCCCCAAACCTGCATGTTTAATGCATGAAACAGTGCTCGGTGCCCGTCATTTGAACGTGACGGCAGTGGGGTAGCCTAATGGTTAAAGTGTCCACTCGTCACACCGAAGACCCGGGTTTAATTTCACCACACGGGTACAATGTGTGAAGGCCATTTCTAGTGTCCCCTGATGTGATATTGCTTGAGTATTGCTAAAAGCGGCGTAAAACCATACTCACTTATTCATTTGAACGTCTAGAAATTTCAACTTCAAAATGAGGCATTACCAGTGGGCCATGGAGGACCCTCTTCCTTCCTCATCGTTTGCTAAGGCTGCCAACATGACGGAGCTGCCCTCCTTTAATCTCTTCCGGAAACCCAAAACAAACAAAGGCAGTACATGTACATGCTCAATGTCAAGGCCGACCTGTCCATAAGTCTATAAACTCAGGGACAGAAGAAACTATACTGCCTTTACCTTTTTATGCATTTGAAAATTGAAAGAACTTTCATTAAATTTGACTATCTCTATTTCACCATCACTCATCTCTGCAAAAGTCTGTGAAATATAATCTTTGACTGGGTAAAATCGTGTAAAAATATATCGTTTCAGTGAATATTTGTGTCAGAAATGGATTTGCAGCCATGTTACAATGTTACCCTGTGTCAAGGGTTGATTTTCACAGTTAAGATGTCTGAGACCAATCTGCATTACAATTAATGTCTTTGATATACGTTGGCTAACTTAGGGTATTTTAATATACATACAAAACAAATATGGACAACAACTTCTTTACTGTAATACAGACGTTTCCCTTTATTTATACATACACACTTGAATTAAACATAAGTATGTACCTTCATGTACACCCGAAGAGCTCTTGTGTACATAAAGAAGTTTTGACAAACACGACTACTTGAACCCTATCATGTATGTATGTATGTATGTATGTATGTATGTATGTATGTATGTATGTATGTATGTATGTATGTATGTATGTATGTATGTATGTATGTATGTATGTACCAATCAGGGCGGTGGGGTAGCCTAGTGTTTAAAGCGCTTGCTCGTCACGCCGACGACCCGGGTTCGATACCCCACATGGGTACAATGTGTGAAGCCCATGTCTGGTGTCCCCCGTCGTGATATGGCTGGAATATTGCAAAAACGCGGCGTAAAACCCAACTCACTCACTCACTATCTATCTATATCTATCTATGTAAATCTCTCTCTCTCTCTCTCTCTCTCTCTCTCTCTCTCTCTCTCTCTCTCTATATATATATATATATATATATATATACTCTCCAAAAAAAGAAACGCGTCATGAAAATAGCAATTTCATGTAGCAATGAATTAAAACGTGATTCATTTTATAAAAGGTTTTGCTCTGTTTATAAGTCCTATCGTGTTTATGTTTTGAAACATCACAACAAAACGGACCATCCGTAAAATATCCGTATTTAACAGCATGATTTTCAATATCGGCGTGTAGTGTCACAGAATACACATGCAATGCACGTGAAAGTTGGGGATCAGATAGTCTCAATGATGGGTATAAAAGGTTGATCGCTGTCTGTCCATTATTCACTGTATTTGGAATATTGTTGACGAACGCAAAATGCCACGTCTAAGTGAAGCCAACCGTCATATCGCCATTGGTTTGCTTGAAGCTGGCCAGTCTCAACGTGCAGTTGCCCGACGCATGAATGTTCACCAAAGCACCATTTCACGGCTCTAGGAGAGATATCGCCGGCAGAATGCGGTAGCAGATGCCCCTCGTAGTGGGCGAACTCGAGCGACCACTGCGGCGCAGGATCGCTACATCCGGGTACATCACCTGCGTCATCGAACAGCTACGGCGACCAGTACCGCTCGACAAATACCCGGATTGAGGAGGCTTTCTGCACAGACCGTCAGGAACAGGTTGAGAGAAGCTGGTTTACGTGCCAGAAGACCTTATTTTGGCCCTGTGCTTCGACAACAACATCGTCGACATCGAGTTCAATGGTGCAGCAACGTTCAGGCCTGGAACCTACCGAATTGGCGTAGAATCTGGTTCAGTGATGAATCACGATTTCTATTTGAACGACGCGATGGAAGAATACGGGTGTACAGACGTCGGAGTGAACGTTTCACCGACGCTTGCGTTCCCCAGGTGGACAGATTCGGCCGGGGCGGTGTTATGATGTGGGGAGCGATCACCTGCCGTAGGAGAAGTGATTTGCTGATGATCCAGGGCAAACTGACAGCTCAACGGTAGTGATCGCCAGAGGGAGTTGTTTCAACAGGACAATGCCAGGCCCCACACATCACGTCACACTAGAGACTTCCTCCAGAACCACAACATCAATGTGCTCCCCTGGCCCTCAAGATCACCGGACTTAAACCCGATCGAAAATCTGTGGGATGCCCTGGACAGACGGGTGCGACGCCGTAACCCTCAGCCCCAGACACTTCAGTCAGCAACTCGCACAGGCACTACAGGCAGAGTGGGCTGCGATTGGGCAACACGAGATTCTGAGACTTATTCGTTCGATGCCGAGGCGATGCCGTGCAGTTCTGGATGCCCACGGTGTTCACACGAGATATTGACTTCAGAGCCACCACACGTCTCCATGTGACACTCAAACTGACTTTCCTCGAGTTGGTGCCAAAGACGGATAAGTCTGCATTCCCAGTGTGCAATTTCGCTATATTTCATTGACTCATAAAGCCTACAAGATGTTTCAAAATAAACATAAAAATACAGTTGAAATTCCTATATGCGTTTCTTTTTTGGGAATATATATATATATATATATTTTATATATCTATATATGTCTATATCTATACATGCATCTCAAAGACAACTGAAAATTCATTTTACAGTTGTAGTTTGACACGCTGCCAGGCAGCAAAACCCCACTGCCGATGCAGGCATACCGTTTGGGATAGATTCAAATATATCTCAAAGGAAACACTATGTGATGACACTGTGGCTACATAAGAGGCTACCTTATCACGTTCACCTTGTCTACAAGTGTGAAGTGACACGTGAAGTATATAAGCGTGGGTGCATGTATACAATGTAACAATCTGGCTGCTTTACAGGAACTACTGTGCACATACTTACGGGACATCAGACCTCCACGGCTTAATGGGTGCGAGAAGTTAAAGCTATCATACTGACTGAACGTTTGTTTGCGACTTAAGCCTACACTTATGTAAATACATCATGGCTGTTTCGGCATCAATAGCGGACGCGATAAGTCTCCTTTTCACATGGTGTATCACATGTAAATGTGCTAAAATAGGTTTTAAATAATCAGTCCGCGAACACCTGGTACTATCCTTTTTTAAACCTTTTACCTTAAACATGTTCATCAATATAGTCGGAATCGTACAATTGACACTTCTTATTAGTATATTTTTCTCGTAATTATGGGAAGAATATTGTCTTTTTATATCATCTTTTACAATGTAATTGAAGTCATACATGACGTCTTCTGGTACTTTCGTAGCTTGGTTGACGAAACATCACAAGCCATATTGCTTATGTTGAACGTTAATATCATTTGGATCGTACCTGTAGGTTTATTGCACACTACTCGTTAAGATCAGGGTTAGAACCGGTCTTAAGCAATCCATCCTTATCGTGGGGCGGTGGGGTAGCGTTCGCTCGTCACGCCGAAGACCCGGGTTCGATTGCCCATATGGGTACAATGTGTGAAGCCCATTTCTGGTGTCCCCGCCGTGATTTTGCTTGAGTATTGCTAAAAGCGGCGTAAAACTAAACTCACTCACTCACCCGTCCTTGTCGTAAGTCTCGCAGACTTGGTTAATGCACGTTATCGTTTCCCATTTGCGAAGATCGATGCTCATGTCAGTCACTGGATTGTCTGGTCCAGACTCGATTATTTACAGACAATCATCTTATATCTGAGTGTGTCGTTAAACAAATATAATGTATACTACTCGAAAGGAGTTAAGGAAGACTCGATTCCTTCCTACTAATAAAGTTTACAAATCATCCCCATGCAATGATGCAGTGAAGCATTTTACGGAACTGATTCAATGTGCATGTCCATTCTAAAAGAGCATATCTACTGTCATAACTTGTTTCTAACATAATTGTTAGTTTTCCAGCACCTTGAAGTCAGTCTGTAAATAATCGAGTTTTGACTAAGGAAAACAGCGATTGATAATTGTTGAAGTATGCCTGTCACAGAACCTGACCATCCGATCCACCCGAACGCCTCTTACGACAAATATATGGTCTTAAGATCTGTTTTAACGTGGAAGTAAAGCTTAGTAGTAATAACTGGTAACAAAACGGTTCTAAATGTGCACAGGTTGTATTATCTATATTGCAGGCAAGGGTTGCTGAAGATCAATTTTAACCAGGACCTTCACGGGTCTACAGTTAGTGACGTAAAAGAAAGAAATTCCCTTCGTACACTGATTATGGTAAGCTGCATTGTCAACTAGCTTCAAAGTCAATATTACGTCAATAATAATAACGTAGTATCGAGGGCTAAAGCATCGACAAGGGAGACAACTCTAAACTCATGGATTGTAGTAACAATTAACAATGCTAGCTGATGCCATTACAATAAAACACACTATTGAGGTGATGTTTTCAGAAGTAAGTTTATTTATTCTGTCTCATGTACTACCCGCTGTACACACGGTACCATTCTGGCTTAAAGTGTACCCCGGATCACATTTAGAGCAGGAAGTATTGTCAGTGCACCGGCTACATCCTTCCCCGCACCCTGAAACAGATAAACACTGGCTTGTATGCCTGCTGCATATCACGTCGTGATCCAGCATGAATATATATTATTTTCCAGGTGACATACATGATAACCCCTTCCGATACAGCTTGGGAAGTACACGTATCTATGCACACATTAAACGGTGTAAAGAGTGCACCCAATGCTGGTTTAAAAGTTTTACATCCTAAACAGGATTCGTGTTAAATGAAATGAAAGCATGAATTGTCCTGATTTAACATTTACCCGTATTACGTTCTACTTTGACGCTTTTTATCAAAGATATACAAACACTCAAGTCTGGATTTAAAAGGGTTCAGGGACTTTTGATTAAACACCCGAACACAAGGTAACCTGTGTTAAGGATAAACACTGTGTCACCTCGCACCGGTGAGGTCACAGCCAGTCACATGTACATATAATGTAGGTTTGTTCCCTCACTAGAGCCCTGTAGCAATAACTCCGCAGAGATTGTGTGTAGTTTATAGGGGATCGTACTCCAGCTCAGATTTTGGGAAATTATTATTCCTGTCACTGCTTCATAATTTAAAGAAATGATTTTAAGGAAAAACTTTAAATAAAATGTGGGAAATTACTTTTTACCCCCAAATTCTAACTGTAATTTGTTTTTATAAAAAATAAGCCAAGGTATGTATATATTTCTCGTTTCCCGAAAGCATTAAATTATTGATTGAATCAAGTATATCTATCTTTTGTTGATTAGTTATTTTTAAACTATATTTGATATATATTTCATTTTGTGAACATAACATATCGACTGGTCAAGGGAACATGGGCATATGCCTAGCGATGGCTCGTGACATAAATTTTATTGGAAGTGACTCAACTGAATGTAAGTTGGCACCGCACCAGTTTGTATGTCTGTTTATCATTTGTACAATAAGAGAATAAATCACATACAGTCACAGAAGGACGATCTCTGTGTGTCTTTCCTGAACCAACCATCACGGCAATTCAGTCCTTTGACGCACACCAAGCGGGGCTCATTCCTTGAGGGAAAAGAAATTATGTATGTATTCACATAGCGCAGATTACCTGTAATAGTAATTGTTATAGTATATGGCGTTCATGTCCAGGCACATTACCTGCTCACGGCGCTACGTGCATTACTATCCTCGGTCATAGGACACTATCGTACTATCCGATACTTTTCAACTCCATGGGGATCATACAGCCATGCTGCCTGTTAGGCGCAATGAACTAATCACTCACATTGCCAGCACGTCCTCACGGGTACCAATTTAACAGCTGGGTGAACTGAGACATTGTGGATTTAAGTATCTTGTCCAAGGATACTACGAAAATGTGCCGACCTTGGGACCCGAGCCTAGGTGCCTCCACCGGGGATCGAACCCGGGCCTTCAGCGTGATAGGCAGACGCAATACCACTGCACTATTGCGCAGGGGAATATTATCTGCGTTACACAGCAAGTGCACAAACTTGACACGTGGCAGTTGGCGACCATGGTTAAATCACTTATATCTGGTAGCTATGACCATATCTAGGCCCTGCTTCACATAACGATCTTAGCGCTACGGCTGTGGTAACTCTATGTTAAGGAATAGGAGATACGAAAGTCGTACGCTATGACCGGTTTGTGAAATGCGGCCTTGGCTGGATATGTCGACTTGGGTGAGGTGGGTTTAGCACTGTCTTATACAGTATCTCAGCCATAGTTCCATCCTATTATCGAGTCAGGAAATCCACATGATCTAGGTCTCAGATTTAAACCATTTAGTTGTGACTAAGTCGCTAGGCTTGGTATTGACAAACCAAGATCATTATTATCTGAGCGAATCTGGAATTCAATTCTTTGACCGGAGATTTAAACAATAATTTCCGTGGTGTCAAGTTCTCCCTTTAGACGCTTATTGTCAAACGGGGTTAGCGTGTACATTGATCTCATTTTGATACGTGTCTAAGATACTACAGATGGAAAGGTTAGTCACATTTGGAACATGAATTGTTATGGTGCAAAGAGACAGGGAAACAGTTGAATGAGTAGTCAATTGGCATGGAACAGTAACGAAAGACGTCGTTATTTATAATTGGTTCCTTTTTCTGAATTTCAAATATTACGTATTTCGCCTCTATGTACAAAAATATGGACACTACTTCTAAATGCCATTAAAAGTCTGAAAACCCTCAAAATATATTCATCAGAATATCAATAGAGGATACGATTGTTAATAATTCCTTTGTATATTTATATGAATTGGATTATATATATGAACAGTAAATATATTAATTCTGTATGTATTTTTATAATAGTTGTTTCAAGTCGAATGCCCATTGACTTACACGTCCCTGTTGTTCTTGATGGTGATGTTGTTGAAGGTGTAGGTGCCGTGGGGGTCGGTTGTGGCGCGGTAGTAGAGGTGGTTGAAGGTTGGGAGGTACCCCTCGTCACATGACATACAGCCCAGACAGCCGACTGAGCTCCGGACATACATGGTGTAGGAACAGTGTGTATTCTTGCTGGGGCACTTCACTGAAACATGGGGGAAATGTAGGCTGGGGCCTGGACGAGCTTCCATTATTGATTCCACATACGTCTTGTTAGTTTGAACAGAAAATAGTATATTTGTTTGCCTCAGACCCAAAATACAAGACTCCGTCCAGAGGATACAGTGTTCCGGCGTTTACCTCTTTACGAAGAGTGTGCTCTAAATGAGAGCGAACGTCTGCACATACCACCTTCTGCAAATGACACTGAACTTCTCAACATGCCATCATCTGCAGATGAAACTAAATCTATTCCAAAAACCTCCTGAAGATGTGAACGAATGTCTGCACATACCACCTTCTGTAGAAAAGACTGATCGTCTCAATATACCACCTTCTGCAGATGAGACTAAATTTCTCCACAAAACGCCTTCTGAAGATGAGACTAAATTTCTCCACAAAACGCCTTCTGTAGATGAGACTAAATTTCTCCACAAAACGCCTTCTGTAGATGAGACTAGTTTTTTCCACAAAACGCCTTCTGCAGATGAGACTAAATTTCTCCACAAAACGCCTTCTGTAGATGAGACTAAATTTCTCCACAAAACGCCTTCTGCAGATGAGACTAAATTTCTCCATATACTGTCTTATACCAAAAACAGACTCACAAGTATCTCTTCACATACAAAATTAAGGTCTGCAAACGGTAAAAATACCTATCCACGTGCCACAGGTGTGTTTACAGACGGATGTACCTCTCCACATAACAAATAGATACCTGCAGAAGGGATGGTACCTCCACACACAATTAAGATGGTGTCTCCGAAAATATTCCCCAAGGCAATCAGATGGATCCACATTTACCGTAGGGAAGGATTTGTCGTAATTAAGGCGTAATCTCTTCACTCACCTCCCGACGGCTTACATACTGCTGTCTGTTTACCCCCGGGGAGTGTGTGTCGGACCATGTTGTACCCCCAGAAACACGACTGACAGTTGTTGTAGCTGGAGCAGGAGGAGCACCCTTCACCACACCCTGTAGGAACACATCGATATAGCCGTATACTTGTATAACGTTCTTTAGCAACCTTCGTTTTACACGAATTGTATTAAAGCGGTTATCACAGTTACTAGCAGTGTTTTGGTTCCTGTTAACGCCAGATATACATTTTCATAATGTTTGTTATTCTTTGCTTAAATCAAATTTCAAGCGGACACACTTGGCAGTTTAGATGCTAGGCTTAAGAGTGAGTGAGTGAATGAGTTTGGTTTTACGCCGCTTTTAGCAATATTCCAGCAATATCACGGTGGGGGACACCAGAAATGGGCTTCACATAATTATTGTACCAATGAGAGGAATCGAACCCGTGTCTTTAGCGTGACGACCGACGCTTAAACCATTAGGCTACCCAACCGCCCCGCTAGGCTTAAGAACATCATACTACACTGAATACCATGTTTGATCGTGCCAAAAAATGAAACAACGGATGTAATGATAAATCTAACGTTTCTTATCTGAAATGCAATTTTCAAGTGTGTGCTTTCTCTTTCCCGACAATTTACATGCAAGGCTTAATAACATATAACTATACTGAAAGGCAGAGGAAACGTCGTAATATTAGAAATGACATTTGAGTATCAGTGGAGTATTTGAACCTATTTTTTTAAATATACACCAGAAGTCAAGTTTGAGGAAACATGAATCGTGGTCGTATAGCCTGCATTGCCCAATAAAGTATTGTTTGAGATTGAAGTTAGAAATATTTTTGTTTTTGGGAGAGGGAAAAGTTCCCACAAACACAACATTGAAATCGAGATGCACGTGCATCATAAATGCATTCAGGCATAAATTGCCGGCTTGAATGGCAATCGTTCACTTGTTTTCTGAACACAGCAGCTATGACTAGGTTAACGAGAGATCAACCACAACAAGCTATTGGACGTCTGCACGCTGGTCAACATGCTCGAGTCATTGCTAATGACTTCAGTTGCAGCGTACGAACGATAGAACGTCTTAGAGTGCGATAAAACGCCACCAGCAGCACTGATGCCCGTCCACGTAGTGGTCAACCCTGTGTAACAACACGTCGCCAGGACCGTCATATCGTCCATCAACACGTGCAAGACCTATTCGCAAGGGCCAGAGAAACAGCTTGGGTGACCATAGGAAACCACCAGCGACCAGTCAGTGACCTACCATTCGGCGACGTCTCCAAGCCAGGAACCTGTTTTGTCGATGTCCTGCCAGGAGACCAATAATTTCACCCAACGTCACCGCCGGGAACGTATCGTGGGGGACAATGGAGAGGGGTTATCTTCTCTGATGAAAGTCGGTACTGCATTTCAGTGGCGTATTATTGTAAAAAAATAGGTTCAAATGTTCCATTGATACTTAAATGTCATTTCCAATATTACGACATTTCTTTGCCTTTCAGTATATATCAAGAAACGATACAGATGGTACTTGTTAATCTTGTCGGTTATCAGTTACGCTCACAAGCACATGCAGACTGCGGGCCCATCTGAGTGTGGAAGAAGCCTGTAAGGCAATGGTCGCCCTTCACGCAGACCCACTGGGGCTCCATCCTGCAGAGACATAAGGCAGTGCGATACAGTGACTGAGTGCGATTATCCACGGTTCGTCTTTTGGATGACAAATATAACTACAGATATAGGAAATCATTGAAAAATTTCTTAGTTAGTGAAAGTTGTTGAACAACAATGTCAGCAATACTTCCGATATATCACTGCAGCAGAATGTTCGGGGTTAGTTATGAACCAGCTACTGGTGTACGCAATGCTCCAGCAACATCACGACGGATAACACAAGTTGAAAACTTTTAATGAAATTTGAAACAGAAATATAAATGCATGCAATACATCGAGCCATGATTTCGCTCTACAGGTCATCATAAAGTATCCTTAAGTAACAGTCAAAGGAGTGATTATTTTTAGTTTCGTAGCACTGGGCTGTGCTTATAACTACTGATATGAGCGTCATACATTGTATTTATGTACGGTACGAATACGGGTCTTCGGCGTGGCCACTTTAAGCTCTATATATGGGTGTTGAAAGATTAGGAATCCAAGTTCATTTCGTAAATGAATGATGTCAAATTTGTTGGTAACCATCTGTCAATACAAAGTGTACATTCCTTAATTTCACATATGTCATTTAGAAGTTATTAAATGTTTAACTGACTTACACGTCGACGGTGTTGTGAATGGGGACGTTCCTGTACGTATAGTGGCCGCTGGTGTCGTTGGTGTCACGGCGATGTCGGGGGTTGTTGGTCATCATGTACCCGTCCACACATCCGCCCTGACACCCCAGGCAGCCAAGGTTTGGGATGACGGCGTTGAAGGTGTCGGTGATGCAGTTGCTGGCCATGTTGGGACAAGGTACTGCGTGATAGAATTGTTCAGTGAAAAACGGAATCGATGCTGTGTTATGTCATTTCACTGGGGAAGAGGGATACCATGTTGTCTGAATGCACAAAGTAACGGACATATCAGGCCATGTTAAGCTACAAAATAACATATGTGTCATTTAATGTTGAGGTGAGGTGAAATTGGGTTTAACGTCGTGCTTGAGAATATTTCGCTCATATGACGACGTGCATGCGTGTGAATGTGTATGTGCGGCTGCTTGTACTAGCCCAGACTTAAGCTGGTTTTATAGTGCTAGCCCACTGAGATGCCATGCCGCAGTTAAACATGAATACCCCACTCAGACACATTATACTGACTCCGAGCCGACCAGTCCTTGTTGTACCCATTAATGCCGAGCGCCAGGCAGGGACCAACAAGTACCATATTTTAACGTCTTTTGGTATCGAACCCGCGACCTTCCGCTCTCTGGGCGGACGCTCTAACCACTACACCACGGAGGCGGCTCATTTAATGGTAAGGCACTAATGAATACATTTGTCATTTAGAGTCAAAGGACTGAGAAACAGATGTGTCATGTTGGATCAATGTACCGGGGAAACAGATTTATTCTGATGTCAAGCCTCTGGGGAACAGAATGATCATTGTGCTGAAACACACAAGGGAATAGAATTGTCAAGTTATGTCAAAGGATAAGGAACAGGGCAGTCATGTTGATGCATGGCACTACGTAACACCAAGCACCATAAGTATCATTAACTAACACCAAGTAACTATCATGCCTAGGCATGGCACAAAGTTATAGAAATGGTACATCAAACAACTAGCGAGTAGAGATGTCATGCTATGTTAAGATACTTAGGCACAGAATTGTCATGTGTCAAGGCACAATGTAACAAGGATGCCATGTTGATTCAAAGCACCTGGGAACAGAATTACAATATTGTATAAAGCCACAGAGTAACAGAATTTGTAATACAGTAACTGTGAACTGGCATAAATAAGATGCCATGCCTTCAGACACTGGGAAACAGTGGTATCTCTTTACGAATATAAGCCTAGCACACACAAAGGCATACGAGGCACTGAAGGACAACAGGCTGTTAAAGAGTTCTCGAGCAGTTGTTGGGATAAAATGAATATGTCTTATTGAGAAAATGTTCTGAGTGAAATAATCAGTATACGACAAAGTACTAGGATTATGTTCTGATAGGTGTTGGAAACAGAAATTGTGAATTGGGGACACACATTTAGACATAACAGTGTTTTGGACAAGGAACAGACCAGTTAAGATCATACAGGGCTCTGGAACTAGAAGACACTATTAGTTTGCGACATGCCCAGACTAGTCTGGGAACATGGTGCTTAAAAATAATTCTATCAAAACACCCCTAATGTACTATAAAGTAGCTCCATTATCAAAACGAGTGTATTATATTCTACGACATCCTTTGTCGTGAAATGGCGTTCATCCTTTACGCCATGTTTTCCCATAGGATCCAAAATGACATACACCTCCTTCTTAAATGGCAATTTGTTCGGAAATTATGGGAATATTTGTAGGTGGATGAAACCCGTTTAACGCCAAAGAAATTAAACACAATGATCAATCGAAGACAGGGAAAATAACACAAGAGTGACCAAAGGGTAATGGCCACAACACTTCACCCCCTATACATGACTGGACAAGCTCGGGGTGGGAGCATCCGATATAAAGAACAGGAGCCGCGGTCAGCACCACGGTTCGGGGAATTTCAATGAGATCAAACATGGCTATGAGGCGACGGATGTGTCCACACACAAGCTTTACGTTGTTAACATTCGTTCACTGACCTGTAAGGTACATATTGACCATAACACACGTGTGTTTAGATAGCTGGACAGGGGGACATTGACTGTAACAGGCAGGTCTGATCGGCAAGTCAAGAGTGATGAATGTATAATAGAAACATGAGAAGATTCTTTTGGTTTTGCGTATGAGTCATCAGTCGAAAGAATGGCGGTTGTTCACTATTTAGAGTTTACTTATTTAGATAAACAATATTATTTGTATTGCCAACATGTGGGAATTGGAGTGACCGGCAAGTTATTAAGAGCTTAGAAAATTCTCACGTTTGACGAGCAGCCTATTTCAATGTTATATTGATAATTCTACGACTATTCATGAGTAGAGGTTTTTGCAGGGAAGCAATGCAAATATGCCCCATCATATTACACGGTACTTTAGAGTTTCACTACAATGCTAATTTATAATGGTAAAACAGTTTCGAGTGATGTTCGACTTCGACTTAAACAATGTTATGGTTGAAATATTGTTCCTCCATAATTTTGTATAATACTCTGCAGTTGAATATCAGTTTTACTTGGCCTGATTGAACGGGCATCGAATACCTGGCTCAAAATCACCCGCATAAACAAGAGCATGACGCCATCACTGTTTTCTGTTTGGTAGTCATGTTATATACCCTTTGCTATTTGAACTAATGAAGTTGATCTTTGGCAATGCGTAAACTTTTGTTGATAAAAGAAGATGTCTGCGATTTAGCGCTTTGTATTCTTCAAGGGCAAGACTAGAAAGTGAACGTGGTGTATTAACACCATAACAGGACTGGTCTGTGGTGCCAACAATGGCATTAACTGTCTTCCAGAAATCTGTGTACTACAGTACACAGAAATGGAACCATACATTTCGACTGCATTTTAAGTGAAACAGGACTGACTGACTGACTGAGTTTGGTTTTTCGCCGCTTTTAGCAATATTCCAGCAACATCACGGCGGGGGACACCAGAAATAGGCTTCACACATTGTGCCCATGTGGGGATTCGAACCCGGGTTTTCGGCGTGACGAGCCAACGCTTTAACCATTAGGCTATCCCACCGCCCCTAAGTGAAACAGGAAGCTGTAGAGAGGAAAAATATGGAATTGGCTATACGACAATAGATTTGGATATTTTGTGTGCTGTAAAGCAATATTACTTTTTGAATATTTTGTTCTGCATGTTCTGCGCGAAGGACTCCAAACAACATTATAACCACAGTCTATCATTTTACTAAATTTGAAAAACTAATGCCTTAAAAGACGTAAGATTGTCATAATTCAGTTTTCTATTTCATGCATTGAATCTAAGATGAACCTGGGTTCATGCTTGTAGCATAAACTTCCGTCATAAAGACATTGTATAAGTTCATTGCGATTCCAAAGTGTCTTTCATTGTTCCTTATCGTGTAATATTGCCATTTTGTGTTGACTGGCTCCATGTTGGTCCTGGCCCGTGAAGAGCCGGGGTAGAATAGGTCTTCAGCAACCCACGCTTGCTACAAAAGGCGACTATGCTTGTCGTAAGAGGCGACTAACGGGATCGGGTGGTCAGGCTCGCTGACTTGGTTGACACATGTCATCGGTTCCCAATTGCGCAGATCGATGCTCATACTGTTGATCACTGGATTGTCTGGTCCAGACTCGATTATTTACAGACCGCCGCCATATAGCTTTAATATTGCTGCGGCGTAAAACTAAACTCACTCACTCACTCACCATGTTGGTCCTGCTCAGCGCTGCGGGCATTTGGGCTGGACAATTCGATCACAAGATGAATACCATTTACATAGGCACACAGACACACTCACACACATACACATGCATACACATACACACCCATCCACATATCCATACACATTCACCAACATACATTACACACGCACACATAATTTGACGGATGCTCCATAACTTATTCCCTGACACACAGACAGACGCGCGCACACGCACACACACACACACACACACACACACACGCACGCACACACACACACACACACACACACACGCACACACACACACGTGTATTCGCTCACATCGACCTACAAACACACATTTTAGTTTCTCCTATCATTTTCTGTTCATTTCTTATTCCTCCAATGGGAAAAAATACTCTCAGGATCAGTCATCAGTGACGCTAAGTCACGAGGACGTCAGAACGGTGTCATTCATTCATTACTACAGTTCTCCAGTTTTTCAGCTGTATCTTCTACATGTGAAACGCAGGATCTATCGCGTCAGGGCATATTGCAAGTCAGGACTAATTATACCACAACACCTGCTCCAAGTCATCAACAAAACCTTATTATACTTGACATGTTGGTTAATACTTGTCACAAAAGATCTATCATTTGTCTTATTACCTTCTGAACGTATCGAAAGGTGTTCGTTGTATCATAAGCACTCAATCTAACCTATATGTCACACTGACATTCACAGCGACTCAGCAAGGTACGAAGTTTATCGAGTTTGTTTGAAGGCGCGTACTGCGTTTTTGAGTAAGTCGAACTGTTGAGTTTCTTCTATAACGCCGATATGTGAGAGATTTCGTGTATAACGCCAAGAGAGAGGTACCCCAGTGTCGTGACTTCCGCGTGGCACGACATACAACGGCCTATAGATACAAACACATACCAGCTAGAGCACTGAAACCTGGTAACGTTGTAATTAGGGCTGACGTCATTACCTGTTGACATAATGAGAGACTGCACGTTTAGCCCACACGTGAAAAGCCAGATGGCACTGACCGCTGTCCTCTGGCTTCTTGTGGCCGCCATATTGTCCGATAGAGTAACATATGGGAACAATTGGTCGATTGACACCTGTTTCGGATAAACATTCTGATGAAATATTTCACTTTATCAAGTTGTAGAAACGGCAGTATATGAGAATATTTGTTTTCGAAATAAGATCGTATTAAAGCTTCGAGAAACGATAAAGCCTGATTTGTACCACATCGCACTTTCGGCTCATACAGCATGCTTATCAAGTGACATGCCGTGGTAATGATGTTATACGTACGTGGATACTGTGGGGATGTTAGATAAGCATGCATAAGGACTTATCAAGTGACATGCCTTCGATGTTATGCATGTACGTGCATCGCATTTATCAAGCGACATGCCGTGGTAATGATGTTATACGTACGTGGATACCGGTGGGATGTTAGGGCATATTTCGTCAGCAATATGTATGCTTCGCTTTGCATGTGTGATGATTCTCGCTTCGCATTACGACAATTGCCTGTCCATGCATGTAATGAATCGTAATCGCTTTTCATTACGACTACTACAATCTCGCCTCGTTCATCCACATGTATCATGAAAGCAGTATACGACATGTATCATATGACATGTATCTTGAATCACCTCACATTACCACATGTATCATATGTACATTATGTTGATTCTCGCTTCAAATCACGACATGTGTGATGATTCTCGCTTCGCATTACGACAATTTTGGTGATACTCGCTTCATATCACGGCATGTATCATGAATCTCGCCTCACATTACGATATGTATCATTAATCTCGCCTCACATTACCACATGTATCATGAATCTCGCCTCACATTACCACATGTATCATGAATCTCGCCTCACATTACGACATGTATCATGACATTCTCGCCTCACATTACGACATTACCACATATGTAATCTGCCTGATTCTCGCCTCACATTACCACATTACGACATATCATGAATCTCGCCTCACATTACGACATGTATCATGATCTCGCCTCACATTACGACATGTATCATGAATCTCGCCTCACATTACCACATGTATCATGAATCTCGCCTCACATTACCACATGTATCATGAATCTCGCCTCACATTACCACATGTATCATGAATCTCGCCTCACATTACCACATGTATCATGAATCTCGCCTCACATTACGATGTATCATGAATCTCGCCTCACATTACGACATGTATCATGAATCTCGCCTCACATTACGACATGTATCATGAATCTCGCCTCACATTACCACATGTATCATGAATCTCGCCTCACATTACGACATGTATCATGAATCTCGCCTCACATTACCACATGTATCATGAATCTCGCCTCACATTACGACATGTACAATGATTCTCGCCTCTCACATTACGACATGTATCATGAATCTCGCCTCACATTACCACATGTATCATGTATATCGCCTCACATTACCACATGTATCATGAATCTCGCCTCACATTACGACATGTATCATGAATCTCGCCTCACATTACGACATGTATCATGATTCTCGCCTCACATTACGACATGTATCATGAATCTCGCCTCACATTACGACATGTACCATGAATCTCGCCTCACATTACCACATGTATCATGAATCTCGCCTCACATTACGACATGTATCATGAATCTCGCCTCACATTACCACATGTATCATGAATCTCGCCTCACATTACGACATGTATCATGAATCTCGCCTCACATTACCACATGTATCATGAATCTCGCCTCACATTACGACATGTATCATGAATCTCGCCTCACATTACGACATGTATCATGAATCTCGCCTCACATTACGACATGTATCATGAATCTCGCCTCACATTACGACATGTATCATTATTCTCGCCTCACATTACGACATTACGACATGTATCATGTATCATGAATCTCGCCTCACATTACGACATGTATCATTATTCTCGCCTCACATTACGACATGTATCATGATTCTCGCCTCACATTACGACATGTATCATGATTCTCGCCTCACATTACGACATGTATCATGAATCTCGCCTCACATTACGACATGTATCATGATTCTCGCCTCACATTACGACATGTATCATGAATCTCGCCTCACATTACGACATGTATCATGATTCTCGCCTCACATTACCACATGTATCATGATTCTCGCCTCACATTACGACATGTATCATGAATCTCGCCTCACATTACCACATGTATCATGAATCTCGCCATTACCATCATCACATTACCACATGTATCATGAATCTCGCCTCACATTACCACATGTATCATGAATCTCGCTCACATTACGACATGTATCATTATTCTCGTTTCACTCGTATCATGAATCTCATACTCATGTATCATGAATCTCGCCTCACATTACATTACCACATTTATCATGAATCTCGCCTCACATTACGACATGTATCATGAATCTCGCCTCACATTACCACATGTATCATGATTCTCGCCTCACAATTACGACATGTATCATGAATCTCGCCTCACATTACCACATGTATCATTATTCTCGCTTCACATTACGACATGTATCATGAATCTCGCCTCACATTACGACATGCATCATGATTCTCGCCTCACATTACGACATGTACCATGATTCTCGCCTCACATTACGACATGTATCATGAATCTCGCCTCACATTACGACATGTATCATTATTTTCGCTTCACATTACATTACATGATATGTATCATGATTCTCGCCTCACATTACGACATGTATCATGATTCTCGCCATCGACATGTATCATATGTCATGTACCATGATTCTCGCCTCACATTACGACATGTATCATGAATCTCGCCTCACATTACGACATGTATCATTATTCTCGCTTCACATTACGATATGTATCATTATTCTCGTTTCACATTACGACATAATAATGATCCTCGTTTCCCATTACATGTACTGACAATACAATACGAAATACTTGATAACATTCATCTCTATATAAGATGTATATGAGGTATTAATCTCACAATACGATACACAAATTGAAACAACCACGTACCTATAATTCCTTAATCCCGAAGTTGGTAAACCCCGATTTTTAATCAAATTAAACAAAAACACAGCAAAAAACTTTCAGGATTTAAGGTGAACATTAGGCTTTACGGTCTATGAAATTATGAAAAGAACTCTTCCACAAATCGATAGCAGTGGGAGTTCAGTCTAGTTTTCTTTTTTAACACTGGCCTAAGACATGTCGTATTACTAAAATCGGTTTGAGGATGAATCCCTCACCGACTCAGTGTAATATGAAATATCAAAGATTTTAAGGCCTTATGCTTAGCTGTATAATCAATCATCGTGTTTTCATCAAGTATATCCATCTAAAGCTTGCGAACGTTTGTGGATATGATCGTTATAATAAGCTTAGGTACCCACCCAGTCACCCCAAACTGTTGTTACTGAGTAACTTTATTATTTCACTGTTCATGGCCACTCCCGAGATTTTTTTCCAGCTTATAGCTTAGAGTTTGTCGTGTGATCTGTGCATGACACTCCTCCGATATCCCACTCAATAACCTATACAAACAGCGTGTATAAATAACCGTTAACTGGGCCAGAGTGGAGATTGTGAGTGCTGAAATATCTTCACAAGAAAAGTGTTAGGATTTCAGTTACCTGTGCATGCTTATGATATGATATGATATGATATGATATGATATGATATGATATGATATGATATGATATGATATGATATGATATGATATGATATGATATGATGTGATATATGGTATGGTATGGTATGGTATGGTGTGTGGTGTGGTGTGGTATCGTATCGTATCGAATGATATGGTGTGGTGTGGTGTGGTGTGGTGTGGTGTGGTGTGGTGTGGTGTGGTGTGGTGTGGTGTGGTGTGGTGTGGTATGGTATGGTATGGTATGAAACTCGGGTTTTATAACCAGTCCCCTCTCCCACACATTGAGTAGCGCGTTTAGTTTAAAAAAGTGATCAACTCAATGAATACATACATATGAAAAAAAGTAATGACCCACAACCAAACAGTGTGCTGATTCAGCGGAACTATCTGTGACTTTTTAGATGTAGCAGCATACATTATGGAGACACCACATATGTACATAACAATGCAAGGATTCGAATCCGGACATTTCGGCGAGGACGCTTTAACCATTAGGCTACCGTCCAAGGTATTCAATGCTTAGTCGTTTCACTCGCAATAATCACTGGTACATATTTTACAGAAAATATAATTCTTATTTAACAAAGAATCGCTACTCTATTTTTTTAAACATAAATGCTTTTTATAAATCTCTTCTTCCCGTCGGCGGAAAAACGGATCGTGTTTCTGTAAACAAGTTTGAGAAAAATCAGTCAAGGTTTATTTCAAACAAAACTCCTGTTCCTATAAAACATCGCCCGAGTTCACATGATACAGCGATGCATCATTTAGATTGTGTCAGGGGTATTATTAATAATCATAATTAATTCGTCTACATTGATCTCCACACAGACCTGTTATTGTCCCCGTACATTAACATATATGTTAATGTGACGTACGAGTCGGCTATCACCTATATTACACAGCTACACGTCAAGTACGTCATGTCTAAACACAATGTACAGACAGGACATGGTTACAGCTCGCCGTCTCTGACGTCAACATTAAAAGACAACCATTGTTTCAGCTCAGGAGACAGCTTGGAGACAAATTAAAGCCGTGTCAGAGGTCAAACTGCCACGAGACACAATTGCCGAACTTGTCACACTGTGAACTCATAAATCTGACGTCGACGCCTGGCGGCAGGCTTACAGTTAGGTAACCAGACAAACAGCGGTGGTCAACGCTGTGACGTTCCTCTAATGTATGGCTTAATGAACTCACTGATGAGGTGAGATATAGCTCGTTGTTAGAACGATGTGTTTTGTACATATAGATAATTAATTTATGTATGATAGAAGTTTTGAGAAACAACTAGACTGACTTATTTGTCCGTTGTTTAACGTTGGACACAGCAATATTTAAGCTCAGTGACGAATGCCTGTCGAGTATGGATCGGACAATCCAGTGATTGACATAATGAACATCGATCTACGCAGATGACAATGACATGCATCAACCAAGTCAGCCTGACCACCCGATCCCGTTAGTCGCCTCTTACGACAAGCATGGGGCACTGAGGCCAATTCTAACCCGGATCTGGGCCTTTGTGACGTGTTCTCATTGGAATTGACGATAACAGATTTACGAAAATGTATACACCGCATCATACTCAAGTGGAATTCGAACCCATGTATTCCGGGTAACGAGCAAACGCTTTAACCACATGGCTACCAAGCGGCCTCATTTGTCACACATATTGTCAAATACCCGTTCATTCCCTTGTTTGTTTAGTGGAGCAAATACAGTTTTAGTAACACATAGATGTAGCCATCCGATGATGATTTGTGGGAAGGGGTTATGAGAACGTATTTTTGAAAGTCCTATTAGAAACAATTGAAATGCAGAAAAAAAATATGACTGTACGTTGTGTTGGTGTCATTATATTAGTTATTATCAAGTAGGTATACATAGTTTTCATGTGGTGGAGGTCATTATATTAGCTATTATCAAGTAGGTATACATAGTTTTCATGTTGTGGAGGTCATTATATTAGCTATTATAAAGGATCATTATATTAGCTAGTAGGTATACATAGTTTCCATGTGATGGAGGTCATTATATTAGCTATTATCAAGTAGGTATACATAGTTTTCATGTGGTGGAGGTCATTATATTAGCTATTATCAAGTAGGTATACATAGTTTTCATGTGGTGGAGGTCATTATATTAGCTATTATCAAGTAGGTATACATAGTTTTCATGATGTGGAGGTCATTATATTAGCTATTATCAAGTAGGTATACATAGTTTTCATGTGGTGGAGGTCATTATATTAGCTATTATCAAGTAGGTATACATAGTTTTCATGTGATGGAGGTCATTATATTAGCTATTATCAAGTAGGTATACATAGTTTTCATGTGATGGAGGTCATTATATTAGCTATTATCAAGTAGTTATACATAGTTTCCATGTGATGGAGGTCACTATATTAGTTGTTATCAAGTAGGTATACATAGTTTTCATGTGATGGAGGTCATTATATTAGTTATTATCAAGTAGGTATACATAGTTTTCATGTGGTGGAGGTCATTATATTAGCTATTATCAAGTAGGTATACATATTTTTTTCATGTGATGGAGGTCATTATATTAGCTATTATCAAGTAGGTATACAAAGTTTTCATGTGGTGGAGGTCATTATATTAGCTATTATCAAGTAGGTATACATAGCTTTCATGTGGTGGAGGTCATTATATTAGCTATTATCAAGTAGGTATACATAGTTTTCATGTGATGGAGGTCATTATATTAGCTATTATCAAGTAGGTATACATAGTTTTCATGTGATGGAGGTCATTATATTAGCTATTATCAAGTAGGTATACATAGTTTTCATGTGATGGAGGTCATTATATTAGTTATTATCAAGTAGGTATACATAGTTTTCATGTGATGGAGGTCATTATATTAGCTATTATCAAGTAGGTATACATAGTTTTCATGTGATGGAGGTCATTATATTAGCTATTATCAAGTAGGTATACATAGCTTTCATGTGGTGGAGGTCATTATATTAGCTATTATCAAGTAGGTATACATAGTTTTCATGTGATTGAGGTCATTATATTAGCTATTATCAAGTAGGTATACATAGTTTTCATGTGATCGAGGTCATTATATTAGCTATTATCAAGTAGGTATACATAGTTTTCATGATGTGGAGGTCATTATATTAGTTATTATCAAGTAGGTATACATGTACATAGTTTTCATGTGATGGAGGTCATTATATTAGTTATTATCAAGTAGATATACATAGTTTTCATGTGATGGAGGTCATTATATTAGCTATTATCAAGTAGGTATACATAGTTTTCATGATGTGGAGGTCATTATATTAGTTATTATCAAGTAGGTATACATGTACATAGTTTTCATGTGATGGAAGTCATTATATTAGTTATTATCAAGTAGATATACATAGTTTTCATGTGATGGAGGTCATTATATTAGCTATTATCAAGTAGGTATACATAGTTTTCATGTGATGGAGGTCATTATATTAGTTATTATCAAGTCGGAATACATAGTTTTCATGTAATGGAGGTCATTATATTAGTTATTATCAAGTAGGTATACATAGTTTTCATGTGGTGGAGGTCATAATGAAATATATGTCAAACTTATTTAGTGAAATTATACAGTGAAACTGAAGTGAAAACGAACGACGTCCCCTCCGCTCCTGTGTCCACGATCCAGACCGGCAGAAATTCTGTGCTCAGTGTTGACACATTTCCTGCCATCGGGGTTTTTAAACTCCGTTTATGCGGAGGTTGTCACGATATAAACGTGTTTCACAATGCTGGTCCCTTATCACAGAATGCAATCTGATGTTAACTGTTCCTGGTGACAGGTAATATTGCAATAAGCTTTAAGAGAGCAGACCGAACCTTGGGGTTTTACAACCAAATACTTACGGTTTTTGTAGAGAACGCAAAAGTTATATGTGTGAAATATGACCATATTTTATGCAAAAGCTGCAACGGCTCATGTACAATAAAGATGTTATCATTTTTACCGGTATATGATTTTTCTGATATCATATTCTTTGTTACTCCTTTTTGTTGAGTTGATAAGTTTGTACCAGGTTGGTTCCCTATAAATACTTCCAGATTCATCGCCACAGACAGTGTTATGACGATAGTTGACAGACACCTTACAGTCAGTCGCTCACTCGCTCCCATCTGCATCTTCATCGTTGAAAAAACATATAGATACTTCGTATAGATAATGCATGGATCCTAGGGCTTCATTGGAAATTGGGTGTTAGCTATTGTCAGCTTGGATCCTTGGCGTTACCTTGATCAAAAGACGTTAAACAATATTAAATATATGAAGGCCGTGTGTTGCCATATCAAACAGCCAACAGCTTATCTATGGTACTATCAAAACAATCCATGTTTCTTTAAGATAACTTGAGTTGAATACATACTATGCCTGTACGATTGCTCGCGTTGCCATGAAATGGTTTGTTCGCTCGAGATTCGATTGCTGTGAAGCTCGCCAGTGTGCATAGTAAAACCTTAAAAGAACCACTTGATCTCAAATTGCATCATTCAAAATTGCGGGCTTCTTTTCAAAACAGTTTTTCTGTCTTTTACAATTCAATTTTTCTCGATAATTAAGTTTAATAAACTGACATAAAAAAGAAAGTACACACCTGGTGCTTTGAAAAGTGTTTTGATTTTGACTTACAAATCACAAACCTTGTGTAAGTGATGAAAAACCCCAAACAACCAAGTTTTTCAACTGGGCTGAAAAATACATTGTTACACAGTTATCCATCTAGTGAATCGTCTCCACATCTTAAATGCTGCGACCCGTGAAGATCCGGGGTAGAATAGGTCTTCAGCAACCCATGCTTGCTACAAAAGGCGACTATGCTTGTCGTAAGAGGTGACTAACGGGATCGGGTGGTCAGGCTCGCTGACTTGGTTGACACATGTCATCGGTTCTCAATTGCGCAGATCGATGCTCATGCTGTTGATCACTGGATTGTCTGGTCCAGACTGGAATTTTTACAGACCGCCGCCATATAGCTGGAATATTGCTGAATGCGGCGTAAAACTTAACTCACTCACTCACTCTTAAATGCCGCGTGTCTGTCCTATTCTGTGTCAATAAGAAATATTACTTTTGAAACATTCCTCGATTATATATAGCATGTTCTACCATCCATGGAATAATACACTTGACAACTCCAGTAATATTTGTATAATATCTTGAATTTTTGATTGGGAAAAGGAAAAGAAGTCCACTGCCTGCTAACTTTTGAAAAAGTGTCCGATAAACATCAATTTTGTATGCAGCTGAAAGTATATTCCGACATTCACGGTGTTTGATTTGCTTTGACGCCAGATTGCTTATTGACTTTCAACTACAGAGATAAACTAGCATACACACTCTTTCACACATAACCACACATACACTGCTACGTCGTACTATATCAAACTTCAGGTTTCGTAAATTCCCTTCACGGGCTCCCCAACATCCACAGTTGACGCGAGAGAAATAGTAACGTAATTATTTTCTCGTCAGCACTGGGTTTCCGTGTAATAGGTGGAGATACGAAAATTCCTGGTTGTTTGTGTCACTGGTGGCGGATTATACAACCAGGAGAAGGGTTGTCGTCTTGGTGAGATAGGTATTTTATCATGTTCCGTATACACCGCTATTTGGCGACTGGTTTTAATCTATAAAAAATGACCAGGAACAAATGACCATTATGCGTATTAATCTCGATACCGAAACGCGCCCGGAAGCTCCTTGACCTTTGACCTAAACACCGCTCTTGACGTTCACCTGACCTGAGTGAACACACAGGGAAGGTGAAGATTCTCCTAAAATGTATGTATCACCTAGGGCTCTGAACTTACCCTATCACTGGAAACAAAGGCTTACAGATTTAATGTGTATTGTTGTGTTTGATAAAAACCATGTTTTCGACGATATGGGTGAGATTTCACTGACAACGTCTTATGGCGGTCCTCAACTTTCCACCCACGCCTGCGGTTCATCACCTTAATGACGATGTGGGTTTTATTTCGTTCTTTGGTGACAAATATAACTACAGATACAGGAAGTCACGAACGATGATTTAGTAACGCGTGATGCCGCAGTTATAAACGTTTCAGATACATCAAGTGCCGGGTTAGTTTGGCTGTTGAGATTCTGAGCCTGAGTGAGTGAGTGAGTAGTGAGTTGAGTGAGTTGAGTGAGTGAGTGAGGGAGGGAGGGAGGGAGGGGGGGAGGGAGCGTGCGAGCCAGCGAAGAAAACAGCTCTCTGTGATGGATTTGGGGGTATCCGTTGTAATACAACTGACTCTTACAGTTATTTTGATAACACACCAAACTCATGCTTGTAGATTTCACCAAAGCGGTAAACGTCTGTGACATTTATCTCTTCCACCTTTCCTGTGACTTTAAGCCGTCACGCCAAGGTTTGAAAACTTCACTCTCACCATTTTGATAAATTTCGCGCTTTTTGTCGTGTTATCTACACTGGGGAACATGAAGCACTGATCCAACAAGAGAGAGACAAGGTTAGAAAAAAGACTAATGCATCGTAGCCACCCTTTGCTGTCAGTATACCCTATGGTCGTGGGTTCGAATCCCGATACATCTGGATATCATGTTTGTGTGATCCACATGATTTTCTTCGTTGTGGGTATGATTAAAATGGGCAACGCCTAAGAATACTACACACTGTTCTGTTTTCTCACATGAGGCTGCCACGCAATGATATGAAAATGAATAAAATATTGCAAAAAGCGACGTAAGATTTACCCATCCATCCATGTTGAACCATGATTGTGAGTAGGTATAGCACGGTTAAAATATGTCCCCCCAAGAGTCGTGAGAACTATAGATGTATCACCCACTAGACCAATAAAATGTGTTATGAGATGATCCTCTTGCTTATGTGCACCCATGCACGTTGAAGATTGCGGATAACTGATGATGTGCGTCATGATCTAGAGATTAACGCAGATTACATCAATATATAAATATTACCAACGCAATTAATCCTGTAAAAAACGTCCTTCTAAGAGCAATACATTACCTTATATATATACTGATCTAACATCGCGCCAGACACACCGCGATCCCAGATCTACCTAGTTATGACAACAGGAAAGATGAAAAGATAAAACATTGATTTATGATGGGCTTTAAAAATATTTTCAAACAACTGTAATAAAATGTTTCATAATAATAGACACAAAATATTTCAGAAACGATATACTTATGATCAAGCTGTAATCCTTTTGTTTTGCTGTACCGTCAAGATGTTCGATAGATTTTGTAAAATGGGAAATGTTTCCACTGTGAAATACACAAGTAGCATGTCTTTAACTGACGTTTTCAAACAGAATATCAGGAAATTAAAAGCAGTATAACAACATTTTTGTAGATATTTTGGACACTGCGTATCGTGTGCTTGGACTGAGGTAACACAATGCAGGTTGAAAAATAATTACTAGTATGTTTGCTAAATTCATTGTTCCAGCTTTATAATGGCTTGTAAATAATCGGGTCAGGATGAGACAAGGTAGTGACTGATGGTGTGATCAACGTTTGAGTGTTTGGCTTTTTGCCGCGCTCAGCAATATTCTTGTCATATGACACGGACTGTTATCGAGTCTGGTTTAGACAAACTAGTGATTGATATGATGAGCAAAGTTTGATTGTTGTTTAATG